>NC_058407.1:55510215-55678820 GCF_002201575.2 Neomonachus schauinslandi | reverse complement strand
TCCTTCCTTCCTTCCTTCCTTCCTTCCTTCCTTCCTTCCTTCCTTCCTTCCTTCCTCCCTTCCTCCCTTCCTCTCTCCCTCCCTCCCTCCCTCCCTCCCTCTCTGACTCTGTCTCTCTGTCTCTCTTTCTCTCTTTCTTTCAGAAGTGGGAGAAGGAATGCTCTTTGAAAAAATCTGTATGGTGGACTGGTGAAGATAACTGGCATGAATTATAGTTCTGCAGCAGTTCTTTTGCATCTTCAGGGTGGTAAACACACTTTGAGGAGTGTTAGATGAGTGTGGACATGGGAACCACAAGATGGAGGAGAAAGGAACCCTTCTTCATGTCTGTAGGCACAATCATCTGTATCTTCAATAGATCCTTTAAACAATATTTGATATTCAAATAGTATATTTTCTTAATCTCTGAATAGAAATAATTTTGGAATTGAAAATCACAAGATTTGAAATCCAGAGACCTAAGCTTGAGTATGTTCCAAAGCTTAGTGGATGCTCAGTGTTGGGAAGTCTAATGTCTTGGGGTTTCAATTTCATCATGAAAATGGGCAAAATAACAGTTGCTCATGGAATTCTCGTAAAGATTAATAAGATAGCTTCTATCAATGACTAGTACAGTGCCTAATGTATAATGGGCCTTGATCAAATGGAACCTCCTATTCTTTTTTAAACACTTTAGTTTTATTTTTTTACAATATTTACAAATTGTACTTATTCAGAACTGTTAGTATCAGTGGCCTATTATAATTCATAATAGCAATAATAAAAGAGAAAATCATGTGATTTTTTTTTGGTATATAACATTATATTAGTTTCAGCTGTACAACATAATACTTCGGCTTTTGTATACACTACAAAGTGGTCACCATGAGGAGTCTAGTTACCATTCTTCATCATACAATTGACCCCCTTTACTTATTTTACCCATCTCCAACCTCTGACAATCACCAGTCTCACCAATCTGTTCTGTTTCCTTCTTTTGCCTATGTCTGTCTAGTTTTTTTCTGTTATTATTTTGTTTTTATTCAAGAGATTGTCCTTTTGCCATTGTATGTTCTAGGCTCCTTTGTCATAAGTTAATTGACCATGTATGTGTGAGTTTATTTCTGGTCTTCCTATTCTTTTTTTTTTTTTTTTGCATTTCTTTTTTTTAATTTTTATTTATTTTTTTATTATGTTCAGTTAGCCAATATATAGTACATCATTAGTTTTTGATGTAGTGTTTAACGGTTTCTGGTCTCCCTATTCTAGTCTACTGATCTATGTGTCTGTTTTTATGCTGATACCATACAGTTTTGATTACTATATCTTTGTAATATAGTTCAGAATCAGGGTGTGTGATACTTCCAGTTTGTTATTCTTTCTCAAGATTGCTTTGGCTCTATTCATGGTTTCTCTTTTTGTTTGTTTGGTTGGTTTTGGGTTTTTTGGGTTTTTTGTTTTGTTTTTTTGTTTTGTATTTTTGGTTCCACACAAATTTGGAATTATTTGTTCTAGTTCTGTGAAAAATGTCATTGAAATTTTGGTGGAGATTGTATTGAATCTGTAGATTGTCTTGGGTAGTATGAACATTTCAACAATATTAATTTGCCCAATCTATGAGCATGGAATATTTTCCATTTATTTGTGTCTTCTTCAGTTTCTTTCATCAATATCTTAGAACTTTCAGTGTGCAGGTCTTTCTCCTCCTTGGTTAAATTTATTCCTAGGTATTTTATTCTTTTTGATGCAATTGCAAATGGGATTGGTTTCTTAATTTCTCTTTCTGATAGTTTGTTATTAGTGTATAGAAATGCAACAGCTTTTTGTATATTGACTTACTATACTGTAACTCTATTGTTATTAGTTCTTTTTTTTTTTTAAAGATTTTATTTATTTATTTGACAGAGATAGACACAGCGAGAGAGGGAACACAAGCAGGAGGAGTGGGAGAGGGAGAAGCAGGTTCCCGCTGAGCAGGGAGCCCGATGCGGGGCTTGATGCCAGGACCGTGGGATCATGACCTGAGCCGAAGGCAGACGCTTAACGACTGAGCCACCCAGGTGCCCCTATTGTTATTAGTTCTAACATTTTTTTGTGGCATCTTTAGGGTTTTTATATATAGTATTGTGTCATCTGCAAATACTGACAGTTTTACTTCTTTCCTGTTTGGATGACTTTTTTTTAAATTCTTCTTGCCTAATTGCTGTGGCTAGGCTTTCCAATCATATTTTGAATAAAAGTGGTACAAGTGGGAATCCTTGACTTGCTCCTGATTTTTAAGGAAAAACTCCATTTTTTCACCATTAGGTCTGATGTTAGCTGTGGGTTTGTCATATACAGCCTTTATTATGTTGAAGTACATTCCCTCTGCCCCACTTTGTCGAGAGTTTTTATCATAAATAGATGTTGATTTTTGTCAAATGCTTTTTCTGCATCTATTAAGATGATCTATTGAGATGAATTTTATCCCTCATTTTGTTAATGTGGTATATCACTTGATTGATTTGCAGATGTAGAATCATCCTTGCATTTCTGGAATAGATCCCACTTGATTAGTGTGTATGATCCTTTTAATATATTGTTAAATTTGGTTTACTAATATTTTGTTGAGAACTTTTGCATCTGTGTTCATCAGGGATATTGGCTTGTAATTTAACTTTTTTTGTTGTGTCTTTGTCTTGTTTTGGTATCAGGGTAGTGCTGACCTCATAAAATGAGTTTGGAAGCATTCCCTCTTCTTCAACTTTTTGGAAGAGTTTGAGAAGGATATATATTAAATCTCTGAATGTTTGGTAGAATTCACCAGTGAATTGGTCCTGGACTTTGTTTGTTGTTAGTTATTTGATCACTCAATCAATCTCCTTACTAGTGATCTATTTATATTGTCTGTTTCTCCCTAATTCAGTCTTGGAAGACTACATGTTTCTAGGAATTTATTCATTTCTTCTAGGTTGTAGTCCAATTTGTTGGTGTAAAATTTTTCAAGAAGTCTTACTGTCCTTTCTATTTCCATGGGATCAGTTATAATTTCTCCTTTTCATCTCTGATTTTCTTTGGGGTCTCTCTCTTTCTCTCTTTAGTGAGTCTATCTAAATGTTTGTCCATTTTGTTTATCTTTTAAAAGAACCAGCTCTTAGTTTCATTGATCTTTTCTATTTTTTTCTGTTTTGGGCTGCAATGTTCTATATATCTATATCTATATCTATATCATCTATATCTATCATCTATCTATATCTATATCTATATCTTTTGTTTGGGTATTTTCTTATATATTTTCTTATCTCTTTATTGAGGTTCTCATTGTATTCATCCATTCTTCTCCCAAGTTTAGTGAGCATCTTCATGACAGTTACTTTGAACTCTTTATCAGGTAAATTACTTACCTTTGTTTGATTAAACTATGTTTCTGGGGTTTTGTGTTGTTCTTCTATTTGAAACCTATTTCTCTGTTTTCTCATTTTCTTTGTCTCCCCATGTTTCTTTCTATATATTAGGTGAAATAACTACCTATCCCAGTGTTGAAGTAATGGCCTTGTGTTGGTGATGAATCTTATCGTACAACCTTGCCCTAGTTCTTGGTTGTCTCTCAAACCTTTGTGATTGTCTAAGTAGTCTGATTTGTTCTTTCTTTTTTTTTTTAAGATTTTATTTATTTTTTGACAGACAGCGAGAGAGGGAACACAAGCAGGGGGAGTGGGAGAGGGAGAAGCAGGCTTCCCACTGAGCAAGGAGCCCAATGTGGGGCTCGATCCCAGGACCCTGGGACCACGACCTGAGCCAAAGGCAGACGCTTAACGACTGAGCCACCCAGACGCCCCTGATTTGTTCTTGATAGGTCCTAGTTGAGGTTGTGCCAAGCTCTGTGAGTGTTCCAAAGGGAGGAATTTCAGTCTGCACCTAGATTCAGGCTTATTGGAAACCAGACCCTCAGGCAACAGCCTTTAAAGTATGCAAATATAAACAGTCCTGTGGGACCACAGTGGTAACTCATGCTGGCCTCCAGACCAGGCAGTTTAGAGGTGTCTCCTTGGCAACATTTGCAAATATTGGGGCTCCAGACAGGTGTATATGGTACTTCCTGGGAAGTACCAGTAAACTGTAACAAGGCCAATAGAGAATACAGAGATAGCATGCCCCAGTCTACATTCCCTGAGAGCTCCTCCACAGCCTCTAGATGTGTGGTAAACATGAAGCCTGCCCCTCAGGCTGAAACTCCAAGACAAGAAAATAGGACTTTCTCACAGGAAGTCTGGAGTTGTGTTTCAGTCTGCTGTCTGTGCCATGCCCTGGAGGTGGTAGCCTGCCAAAAAAGGTCTCTCTGATTGTTTCAGTCCTGAGGGACCCAGAAATGGAGGCTCTCCTGGCCACTAGAGCCAGATGCTTAAGGTACATCCCCTGTGTGGACTGTGTGCACCAGTTTGACAGGTCTGGACAGGGTTGTGGGGGAGCCTGGGGCCAGGGCAATTTTGCTCTTTGTGGTGGGCCTACAGGAGAGCTTGGAGCAAGGGTGAGCCCACCAGCTGCAGTGGGGCCACAGGAGTGTGCAGAGCAGGGCAAGCTTGCTGACTGTCACAGGACTGTGGGAAATCCTAAGGGCTGGGCAAGGCTGCCGGCCTCAGTGGGGCTGCTGGTGGTGGTGGGAGAGGGCAGGGCAAACCAACAGGCTCAGTAGCAAGGTAGAGTGAGAGTATAAAAATAGCACCTGTTAGCACCTTTGTCCCTGGAGAAAGAAGTCCCAGCAAACCCCTGTGTCTCCAGTAAATGCTTTAAGACTAATTAATGAATCTCCTTCAGGTATGGTCTGTGTGACTATTTCCGACTGCTGCTTTTGTGCTGGGTTCCCAGGGTAAGTCTGCATGTGAGCCCTTTAAGAGCAGACTTTCTGTTCCCCACACCGTTCTGGGTCTCCTGGACATAAGCCTCATCAGTTTTCAAAACCAGACATTTTGGGGGCTCCTCTCTGCCAGGCAGGTCCCAAAGATTGGGGTTCCTGATGTGGGCCACAAACCCCTCACTCCTCGGGGATGCGCTTTTTATTTGTGAAATTCCTTTTGATTGTGGTCCGCTGCACTATGGGTGGGGTTTGCGAGACCACATCTCTGCATCTCTTACCCTTCTTGATGTGGTCCTTTTTTCCATTGTTGTGGAGAAGCTGTTCAGCTAGTTTTCTGGTCTTTTTCCTTTGGTGTGGGAGGAGGTGAATTCAGGATCTTTCTACACTGCTGTCTTTGGAACTTACTATTCTTTACCCTGTGTCACAGAAATGTGTGTGTGTAGAATATATGTTTGTGCAACATATATTACTTTAGTTAAGATTTTTTTGGAATGAGCAATATCCATCAATAGCAGGTGTATTTTGAAATGATCCTCTACCTGAAGCAGTTTCAGTTGGTGCTGCTGATTGCTACTTCTACTTTCAGGCTCTGTCAAAGTTATTCACTCCCTCTCACTAGTACTGTCTTCTCTCTTCTGAATGCCTAAGGTGGAGATGCCTCTGGAAAACATAACCAGAGTTGAGGCACCAGTGCTGGCTATGACGCTCACACTCATTCTCTTAAAGCAGTAGATATGAATTCATCTGTTGATCTGCGGCGGAGAGCTTAATTACGTGCTCTCTCAGAGTGCCAAAGTAGAGTATATTTGTACTAAGACTGATTAATATCGTAAAGCCTAGTCTATTTGGTTTTTATTTTTCATTAGAAGTCACCACCACTTGCTAATTGTCCCTCGCATCTTGGCCAGGACAGGGTGACTTTTACAGCTGTGTTCAGAGCACAGACAGGCTCGTGGTGCCCTGAAGACAACCACGGTGTTTAGAAGGCTTACAGCAAATTATTTTCCACTTAGTAGTCCTAATATTTAGGGTTCAGAAAACCAATTAATACAGTTTACTGGTAAAGAAAGGGAATTAGGTTGGATTAAGGTACACATTCAGCACAATTTTTTCTCCTCTACTGGTGCAGAAGATAAAATAAATAATCAAAAGGAAAGAAAAAACGCAAACTGTCTGCTGACATACCCACAATCCATCCACATATTATATACATTTTATGTTGTTTTGAGGTCTTAATTCTAATAAAGATCTGGTGACTATTTGAGATGTTTAATATGCTGTTGTTTTTATTCAGAACTCGTCAGGATCTATTAATATTTTTAGTGTTTTGTTTTGTTTTCTATTTTTACTTAAGTAAGCCTTATTGGTCTTGGAATCTTTCTGAGAACTACATCTTTTAAAGGACTTTAAATGATGCCTAACCTTAATCTCCTTTATATTACTAAGACCATATTTCACTAAGAATATGGAAAATGAAAGCCAGATCATTTTATCTTTATTGTTTTTAAAATCAAGTGACTGAAAAATAGGCATACTTTTTCACAACACAATTTAAGGGCTGTGACTAAGACCCATTATGTACATGGTGTACCTAAAATTCTAGCAGGTTCATTCTTGCATTCTGCTGCCTCTGAAAACACACATGCAAGAGGCAGAAGCAAAGCAGAGAGCGGAGGGTAGGGCTAAGAGGACAGCCTTGTTACTGGTCAGGTCAATGCTGTCTCCAACAGCCTCCATACCCTTTCTCATTTATAACATAATATGACTTAGCATTTATATAGCATAGACTATGTAATAAAACATTGCAAATTTCTGGCTCATTTCTCTTAAATGATTTACTCCTTTCATGAACCCAGAACACCACCACCACCAACAAAACAACAACAAAATACACTGCAGGGCAACAGGTGCTTAAAAGCACCTTGAGGGAAATAACATCCATCAGAATGTCATTGGTGTGTTGTATACACGTTATTTTTTTAGTTATTTTTCCTTCCTGGTCCTGAGGTAGAGTTAGCACCTGTAATGCTTTTTACAGGATGCTTCCACTTTCGAGGCAGTTTTAATCAAAGCATTGGAGTTTTGTGGCTGTGACCTCCTTTCGATATTTCATATATACCACACCTTTCAACTAATGTGAACATAAAGAAATAGAGTTACAGGAACTCATTTTCTTCACTACCTCTCCCACATCTAAACATCCACTTTAAAATAATATCTGTATATCCTGGAGTACACCCTCCCCGTACTCCCTGCACTTACAACTTTGTGTCTCCCTAGTATCAGGTTGGAATACCACACACTACATATTTTCTCAAGGCGGGGTAATTGTAGAAACATGCTATATAACTTTATGCAGGTTTTCCTTGTGATAAAAATTCATTGTGCTAACAACCCTTAAAATTTCTCATTTCCTTCACCAAATATAATGGTTTTATGATTTACACAGGGGGGCTGCAACATAAAGGAGGTAAAACCATTCTGAATGGATGATAAAATAATTCTCTATGATAACTAAGGATCCATATGATTCTATCCTTCCCCATAGTAAGATTTCTTTTCTTGTGTGTGAACACTTAGAAAAAAGATGCTTTAGTATAAATATGGTCTTTGGCTTTAGTTTAACAGCTGACATAAACTACAATTTTTTTTTTCAGAAAGTAAATGTGATAAGGGAAATAATGGAGCCAAAAATTGTTGAATGATGGTGATATGGGCCATGGTTAGGGGCTAGATGGGTTGATCTTACTGTGTGTGTTTTTCATTGATTTTTTAAATTTTAATTCCAGTATATTTAACATACAGTGTTATATTAGTTTCAGGTGTACAATATAGTGATTCAACAATTCCATACCTGACCTGGTGCTCATCACAAGTACATTCCTTCATCCCCATTACCTATCTCACCCATCCTCCCCCCTCCATACCCTCTGGTAACCATCAGTTTGTTCTCTATAGTTAAGAGTCTGTTTTGTTTCTTGGTTTGTCTCTCTCTCTTTTTTTCCTTGTTGAATTGTTTCTTAAATTCCACATCTGAGTGAAATCATATGGTATTTATCTTTCTCTGGTTGACTTATTTTGCTTAGCATTAAACTCTCTAGCTCTATCTATGTTGTTGCAAATGGTAAGATTTCATTGTTCTTCATGGCAGAATAATATTCCATTATATATATGATATAAATATTTATATCTATATATATCTCACCTCTTCTTTATCCATTCATCTATTGATGGACACTTGAGCTACTTTCATAATTTGGCTATTGTAAATAATACTGCAATAAACATAGGGTGACTGTATCCCCCTGAGTTAGTGTTTTTGTATTTTTTTGAGTAAAAACCCAGAAGTGCAATTACTGAATCATAGGGTAGTTCTAGTTTTAACTTTTTGAGGAACCTCCTTACTGTTTTCCACAGTGCCTGCACAAGTTTGTATTCCCACTAACAGTGCATGAATGTTCCTTTTCCTCCACACCCTCGCCAATACTTGTTGTTTCCTGTGTTTTTGATTTTAGCCATTCTGACAGGTGTGAGGAGATATCTCATTGTAGTTTTGATTGCATTTCCCTAATGATGAGTGATGTTCAGCATATTTTCATGTGTCTGTTGGTCATCTGGATGTCTTTGGAGACATAACTATTTATGTCTTCTGCCCATTTTTTAGTTGGATTATTTGGTTTTTGGGTGTTAAGTTATATAAGTTGTTAATATATTTTGAATACTAACCCTTTATCTGATATGTCATTTGCAAATATCTTCTCCCATTCCATAGGTTGTCTTTTAGTTTTATTATTTCCTTCACTGTGGAGAAGCTTTTTATTTTGATGTAATCCCAATAGTTTATTTTTGCTTTTATTTCCCTTGCCTAAGGAGACACATCTAGAAAAATGGCTGATGTCAGAGACATTACTTCCTGTGCTCTTTTCTAGGATTTTTATGGTTTCGGGTCTCACATTTTGGTTTTAATCCATTTCAAGTTTATTTTTGTGTATGGTGTAAGAGAGTAGTCCAGTTTCATTCTTTTGTATGTAACTGACCAGTTTCCCCAACACCATTTGTTGAAGACACTGTCTTTTTCCCATTGGATATTCTTTCCTGCTTTGTCAAAGATTAATTGACCATATAATTGTGGGTTTATTTCTGGGTTTTCTGTTCTGTTGATTTATGTGTTTACTTCTATGCCAGTACTATATACTGTTTTGATTACTTCAGCTTTGTAATATAACTTGAAGTCTGGAATTGTGATGCCTCCAGCTTTGCTTTTCCTTTTCAAGATTGTTTTGGGTATTTGGGGTCTTTTGTAGTTCCATACAAATTTTAGGATTGCTTGTTCTAGTTCTGTGAAAAATGTTGTTGGTATTTTGATAGGTATTGCATTAAATCTGTAGATTGCTTTGGATAATATGGGCACTTTAACAATATTTGTTCTTCCAATCCATGAGCATGGAATGTCTTTCCATTTCTTTGTGTCATCTTCAGTTTCTTTCATCAGTGTTGTGTAGTTTTGAGTACAGGTCTTTCACCTCTTTGGTTAGGTTTATTTCTGAGTATCTTATTATTTTGGGTGCAATTGTAAATGGGATTGTTTTCTTAATTTCTCTTTCTGCTGCCTCATGGTTAGTGTATAGAAATGCAACAGATTTCTGGACAGTGATTTTGTATCCTGCAACTTTACTGAATTCATTTATCAGTTCTAATAGTTTTTTGGTGGCGTCTTCCTCCTGTGTGTTTTTATTTCTTTTTTCAAAGTATGTACAGTTACTTATTCTATTTTATTACTAGTTAGGAAATATCAATGAGCAAGTATTTGGCAAAGGTGAATGCATGTCCTTCTCAGCATAGTTTGGCTCTAAAAGATATTCTCATTAGATCTCCAGTACACTGGGCCATAGAGTAGGCTGCTGAAAAAGAAGAAGTGGTTGATAGTATTAAGAAATAGTCTAATAATAATAATAATAAGAAGAAGAATAAGAATAAAAAATAGTCAATAATTATATCAATTGAGTTTTTGTTTTTAATTGCTGGTGTCAAAAAGCCCAACTCAAATTAGCATGAGCAAATTATTGGTTCTTGTAACCCAGATGCAGTTGTTATGGTCATGGAACTGGTCTTAAGGTTGATGGAGACCATGGAGATCATCACCTTTGAGATTCTTCTTCTGTGTGGGTTGGACTTACTTTTTTACTAATGCAGATGGATTTTCTCCATGTGTGGTAGGAACTTCAAATTACATTCCTCCGGCTCCATAATTTGAGAAGAAAGTAGTTCTTTCCCTCCTAGTTCTAGTTAGTAAATTCTCTGGTGCTGAAAGTTTCCTGAGCCAGTTACTCACACCTCGCATCTTCCTGGGTTCTAACTGAAAGAGGATAAACAGTAACAACTATTAGGACAACTGAGATCAATGCATAAAGTCAACCACCACAAATAATAGAGTGATTATAGAATAGGCTTACACCTTCCTCAACTTTGTCTGATAGCCATATGTTTCTACAGAATGCTTCTACAGTCCACATAACTACCCAACTTCACAGAACATTGGAGGCCCACCTCAGACATTCCTTGGCTAGCAGAAATGAGAGAAAGGGGGAGATATTTTGGGTGGGCTTGTCTGTAGAAAGTAGATCTTATGGACCCTAACTTTGTATGGCAGAAAGGAGAAGAAAAAAGAGACCATTTTGTTTCTTAGAGATCCAATAAAACAGGCAACATGATGAGGTATAGAAATTTATTACTTATTTTGAAGATCAGTCATCCCACCACATAGCCAGCGAATGTCAAGTTCTGACCAATTCAATTAGCCATTCCTTCCATGGTTTGGAGGCATGGTAACAGTGCTCCTCCAACCCAGCCTTCTCATGAGGAGTAGATGTCCTATATCCTTCAGAAATCTGAGGAGGGGGAAAATATTTCTCTTCTCTCTATAAAGAAGAACTCTGATTAGTATAGGTGAGGTCACATCCCTCAACCACTCATTGAGACCAGGAGAATCAGATACTATGATTGATGCAATCTGAGACAAGTATCTATTCTAGTGGCTGAATAGGTGCCAGAGGAATTTTATCACAAAGAGATGGATGTGGGTTTTATTAGTCAAACATGACCACCAGTAATCATTTTGAGCCATATGGCCCCAAAGTAAGGATAAAAGGATAGGTTGGAGTGTTAATTTGGATATTTTCATAGAGGAGTCAAGATATCAGATACCAAAGTGAGTGAGAGACAGCCCATACACAAAATTGTCAATGAAAAATATTAAGAATTGGTTCTACAATTTTTAATCCTCTTAGATGCTTTATGAATATAAAAGTCTAGGGAAAATGGAAAGGAGAGGGGGATTTTCAAGATTTCTTTGGGGAGAGTGGTTGCCTTGTTAATCAGCATTTTCATCCCAAGGTGGGTCCATGGTATGTAACCCCTGAAATTGTGGGGTTGTTTTTGCTGCCAACTTTCTGGTGAGCTCTGCTCGTGCAAGGACAGGTTGAGAAAGAAAATTGCTGCTATTTGGGGAATTAATGGTGGTCCTCCAAAACAGCTGGTCAAAGGCACATGAAGTCCAGGGAACAGATATAATTAGAAATTTGGGCCTAAAGTTGTTTCTGCCACAGGATGAAAGGCCACAAAACTGAGTTTGTGTAGGCTTAGCATTGGAAAATCAGAGGTATAGGGAGGATTGGGGATGTCTTGTTGAAGACCTACCCCCCATTATCATAGGAGTTGAAGCCAGACTGGGTGGTAGTCTGCAGTCCTGTTTACCTGTATTCAGTACCGCTCCTTGCAGGAGGATTATAAATTCCTGCCCTGATGAACTCAGTGTGGCCAACAGGTGAATATAGTGTTGTGTCTCTCTTATGGGCAGACGTCGTAAGAGCCGGTGCTTGCTCCTATGTGCTTTCTCTGGTGCCTTGATCTTAGCAAAATGTGTTGTGATGTGGAGCCTTTCTTAACTAACTCTCTGAATGACTACAGTAAACAGAGTCTCTTTGCCCACTCACTCTTGAGGTACGTGGTGAGTGAGCAGAGCCAATGATTTGGGGGGCTGATTATTTGTTAGCACTACGTAAACAATTCTGTCCTAACTGAAGCAAGGAACCTAGTGTGGGAGCCTCCAAAGGTCTCTAAGAATGACTCCTGAATCTCAGCCTTAAATATCTGCCAATCCCAGAGAAGGAGGCCAGGTACCAGCCAAGTAAGAATTCTTTTCTCCTATTCCTTCACTGCTTCCTCTCCCCCCCATCCTGGAAAATCTTAACTGGCAAGAGGGAGGTGATGGGCATCTAATGATGTTAATATTTTGGATTATTATCTGGGACTAGATAATATAATGACTGAATTGAGATTGTGTTGGTGACTTAATGTGATCATAGGGCTATTTATTGCCTGTAAGTGATCAGAAAAGATAGGACACTGCCAGAGTGTTGATCCAGTGACGAGACAAAAACTTTTCCCTACCCACCCCACTGCCACCAATTAAAAAACTAAACTAAGCAAATCAAAACAAAATAAAACAACACAAATCTTTCCTCCCTAGAACAGAAATATAGGAGAGTGGGAAACCATACAAAAATGAGAATTTTTAACACATCTTATGCATTGTGCTTGTTTAATGTACCAGTTACATAAATAAATCAAGAGTTGATAAACAAATGAGCAAAGGGGGGGATAAAGAGAGAGAGAGGCAAACCAACAAACAGACTCTTAGAGAACAAACTGATGGTTACCAGAGGGGAGGGTATTGGTGGGGTAGATTAAATAGGTGATGGGGATTAAGGAGTGCACTTGTGATGAGCACAGGGCGATGTATGGAAGTATTGAATCACTGTGTTGTACACCTGAAACTAATATAACACTGTATGTTAACTAACTGGAATTAAAATAGAAATTTATAAAAGGAGTTGATTTTAAAATAAAGTGTTTTTTTAAAGATTTTATTGTTTATTTATTTTATTTGTTTATTTTTTAAAGTAGGCTCCATGCCCAGTGTGAAGCCCAGTGTAGGGCTCGAACCCACAACCCTGAGATCAAGACCTAAGCTGAGGCCAGGAGTCAGGTGCTCAACCAACTGAGCCACCCACCAGCCCCTAAAGTAAAGTTTTAAATTGACTTCAGAACTAGTGTATTTTTAAATGCAAATGAATAGATAGCACTTACATCTGACATTTATATGTAAGAACAACATTAGGCATTAAAATTTAAACGTTAAGGTGGTGGTTTGTTTTTGTCAATGCGTGTATCATATGGTAGAAAGAAACAAACACAAAATTTCATAGTCTGGGAAGACGTGACCCAGTTTTAAGCACAGCAGTGAGAGTCTGACACTCTTGCAATCTTGTCTTCACATTTTGCCTTGTGATTTTGGGCAATTCACTTAACTTTCTATATTCTACTTCCCCCATCACACAAAAAGAATAACTTCATGAAGTTTATGTGAGGAATATCTAATTAATGCCTGTAAGAGTCTTGAAAATATAAAATGCTCCAGAAATATTAAGTGGTGCACATCTTCTTTGTGAAAATTATAGGATTGTTAAAATTTGAAAAGTTTAGATCTTCATTCCTCCAAAATGGGAAGGACTGTACTCTAAATAAGGAATCACAGAATATTTTTTTAAAATATACCTTAAAAGCTGAAAATTTGGTTTTATACTCATGTAGATGATTTCTGAGACATTTAGTCAATTAAAAATAAAAACATGCTATGCATATTTGCAATAATACAGGTATAAATTTCAAAGTGCTTCCATATTTATTATTTTAATTGAATCACAGAATTGTAGGTTAGGGAGGAATCTTAGCCAACACATAGTGTACTTCCATTCTCCTTTTTTTCCAAGTTTGTGATATGAGATCATGAGAGGCTCAATAATTTTATTAGTTGTCTCACAGATAATGAATCTGATCATCCCATAAGTCCCCTGAGGTAAGGAGGGGATTTTATTTCTCTTCATTTTCTAAATAATTTATCTGATTCAAAATGTTTTGGAGGTTTTAGAGAAAAGTCTCAATTTTGGATTAAGAAACAGCAATAGTGAAGTGAGTTGGCTTGAATATCGGGTTATGGACAGAATTGGCAGGAAAACCCAGGTTTTCTGACTCTTAATCCTGGTGTTCTTTCCACTCCACCTAGTTACAATTAATCCTTCCTGTCACATTAGGCCCCCAAATAAAGGTCTGAACTGTATAGCCTGCAGTTTAGGTTTATATCACATATCTTGGGGCTGATAGAGTATGACAGGAAAGACAAATGACTGGCTTTGTCTGGCTTGGCACTTGGGAGTGAGATCCCAGAGTTGTTGGGAAATGACTCAGTTTTTAACCAGAGAGAGAGAGAGAGGGAGATAGAGGGGTGGGGAGATGGAATGCAGTAGCTTGATTTGAAGAGTGTAGATGTGTAGGTGAAGGACAATCAGATGCCTTGAGGAAATGCTTAAAGTTTCTGGGCTCATTTTCTGTGAAACTGTGTCTGAGACCTACCTAAAGGCAAAGGAGCCAAGAGAAAGCAATCACAGCTGCCACAGTCATAACGAGGTAACACTTTCTCTGTGAAGACAAGAGGCTAACTCTGGTGTGTAAAGTGTGTTTCTTTCTTCTCGCTTCAATGCAGAGTGTTGGAAAAGAAAGTTAATTGGTCAGAGTGGAAACGAGAGAAGCATTTTGCTGAGGTTTGTGGATTACTCAGATGTCGATAGCGGCTTGCCTATATCCCACATGGTACGGGGCCTCAGACACTGTACATCACAGGTGGAATCACCAGGAAGTGAGGGGATCATATGGGAAAATAGGGGATGGAAGTTTAAAAACACAATATAGACCACCCCGCCTACTTACTCTCACTCTGATATAAAGGAAGAGGCCTTGAAGGACTAGTCCTAACGATTTAGTTGTTGGAAGGAACCCACAGAATAACAGCTTCTCAGTGTTTGCCCAGCTATGGAGTATTGGAGGCCTATCACACCCCATCAGGGATACTGATGTGGATGGTATATTGATGCTGATACTGCTGATAACATGATTTTTATTCTCATTTATCAACAGAAATTTAATTTGACCTAAAATTATTTTTAAAAAATTAAAAAAATCTTACCATTGTTATATCTTTCTTAGCATATTGTGAGATTGACTAAAGAAGAACCTTGGGGAAATGAGGTGGTTTAATTTTCTGGGCAGTCCCTATCAACCTTCCCATTTGCAGACAGTCTTATTCCTGACTGATCTTTCCAATGGTTACTTTTCATTTCTCAAGCTCTCTATACCCTCCTGTGTGGGTCCCTTGAGATGGGTGGTCTATACTTGCAGGTAAAAGACTAGGGTAAGGAATGAACATTAAAGACTGTGAAACATAAAAAGGTCAACTAGTTAATATTAAGAATGAACTGCTTAGTGATATAGCACAATGGTCCAATCCTGAAGGAAGTAGATGGTGTAGGCTCACTAATTTTATTTGTTCAGAACATTTTCAAATTATTGAGTTTTTGTTTGTGTTTTATAAATAAAAGTCAAGAACAAAATGTTCCTACTTGTAAGGCTACAGGTATGCTTCTTACTATTTGCTCCTAACTTCTGGCCATCTCTTTGACCCATCTGTCTTCCAAAAATAGGTTTAAGACCATAAGTAGGGTAATTAATGTTAAGAATAAATATCATTCTATTAAGAAACATATTTGTTATAACTTTTTCCTTTATGTACCACTGCACTCTCTATATACCGTGATCTTTATTATTAAGTGACCTTAATTATCAATTAGTAATGAATTACTTTAAAATAAAATCTACTTATATATTTATATCATGTAAATATATTTTCACATATGTATATTCACATTAATGTATGGAATTATATAACTAGTACCTTAACTCTAGGTATCAATAATTTTGTGCACACTTTTCAAAAATCTCTGTCTTTGGGGGCGCCTAGGTGGTGCATTCAGTTGAGCGTCCGACTCCTGGTTTCTGCTCAGGTCGTGATCTCGGGGTCGTGGGATTGGGCCCCGCATCGGACACCACGCTCAGCACAGACTCTGCTTGAGACTCTCTCTCCCTCTCTCTATGTCCCTCCCCCCCTTGCTCATGTTTTTCTGTCTCTAAAATAAATAAATAAATTTTATAAAAATCTCTATCTTTGTGTATAGAAGCCATGATGCTAAAGCAAATATATTCTCAAGGGTTCTGTAACCCATTGAAGTCCTATAGGGCCATCAGAAACCTAATGTGAGCTGTAGTTGCCTGCAGGCATCCTATGATTGTTTAATTGGACTTGTTTCTTAGTACTTGGGAAAAAGAAAATAACACACATCTAAATCAGATGGGTCATTGTGCATTTTAATGAAAAGCTTTTTTTTAATATGAAAAAAATTCTAATAAAATACCTGAATACTAATATGATCAACAGTATACAGGGATCCTCAAAGGATTTAGCGTTCTGTGCTGTGACCACCAGCCGAAGAACAGGTAACTAACATATTAGACACTTTATGGATTATACCAGGAGATATGTTTTAACTCATATTTTAGCTGAATTCATGTCATTGCACAGTGCTTTTAATTGTCTTTTATTCTGCAGGCTTCTTGGTTGCAGATAATTCTACCACACCTGGATTCCAGTACTTCCAGACCTGACCCAATTTGACTTCCTAGGTGACACTCCAGGCTCAAAACCGGCTCTCCTCCTGGCTGGCACAGTACCTGAAATTTCTATCATTAGACTCATTCCTTTAGGATAAACTTCATTGTCCTTTTAAAGTGGGAATGTATTATCTGGAGAGGGTAACAAATTAACATGAAATTCATTATCAGTAGGGATTACACTGTGATATGGGCAACTGCCACTCACTTTCCCCGAATTTCATGTGACCCTGCCTAAGGAGCAACTCTGCTTCTGGTCTTGCTGCCTTTGCTCACTACAGTAATAGTTTCTACCCAAAGTGCAGGAGATGTATAAATAAAGGGGGAAGTAGCATTCCTCACTCATTTCCTTTTAGGGAGAATGGGTCACACAAACCATGTGAATTAGGGAGAAATGATAAAAACTGACCGTTGATAGGAGGAAGGAGAGAGCGTGTAGGGAAGTTTTAGACCACAGATACCTGCTTAGAGGGGGCAAGTTGGATACTAGGGAGTGAAACCCCAAACAGCTGTGTGGTCAGCATGAAAATACCAGGTGCCTGGAAAAGGAGCCCTTCTTTGGTTTGGTTGGGTTAGGGAGAGAGAGATGCCAACGCAGAGTGGACCTACTTCATAGTTTTGAGCTTTCTTTCAGTAGACAGAGTATAATATAACCAAGCGGAGGAAGGAGACAGGGGATCTAAATTATTTATGGGAGTGATAAGACTTGAAGAGTTCAAAGCAGGCGGTAGAAACAAGTGAGGAGAGACTGAGGGGAAGGGTATGAGCAACAGAGGGGTTTCTTAATAGCTTTTTTGAGGAAACAGTGATGTCAGTGGTGCAGGTGTGGATCCAACTTTAGACACTAGTGCATAAGTGCATATTTTCTTTTTACACGGCTGGGTTAAATTACTTCCTCCAGGTCATCCAATTAATCACTTGGAGAGCAAGGAGTAGAATTCAGCATTCAAGGCTCTCATTTCACATCTGGAGCAGGGAAGCTAGGCTTCTCCTTCCTGAAACACCTCTTCATTTAAAATAATTTTTTTTTGCAAATCAATGAAGTTTTGAGCTCTTTTAC
Organism: Neomonachus schauinslandi; assembly: GCF_002201575.2. Lineage (NCBI taxonomy): Eukaryota > Metazoa > Chordata > Mammalia > Carnivora > Phocidae > Neomonachus > Neomonachus schauinslandi. Next base: position 55,661,328 of record NC_058407.1, on the reverse strand, counting down.
AGAGAATTTGCAAAACCCTCTTTCTATTTGTGTAATTTAAAACTAGGTTAGTGTTGGTAAGCAAAAACACTATAAATTGCTTTCTGATTTATCTTTCATTCAAAAATTTAAAATATCTATCAAAATTATTTTGACTCTTGCCTCCCCTCCTCCCAGTTTTCAAGCTATTATTCTGGGGAACCAAAAAAAAATGAGTTACAGATCTGAGAAAGCAGTGTGTGCTTAACTGCTGCATGACTGATTGTGTGATGTATTGCTCTTTTCACTAATAACCACAAAGCAGGTAGAGGCATGGCAGACTAATTTGGTTTATATGTCCAGCTGTAAGGCTAGACACTGCATCATTCTTTTCAGAAACCAGTGACTTTAGGCATGTGGAACTTGTAGTCATGACAACAATAAACCAGCTTTGAGTCTGAGTTTCAGCTCAGAAACTGCCTTGTCTCCATTACTTCCTGCTCATGACCTGACTTTTCGTACTCTCTGGGGCTGGGGCCTGGGGATTTATGAAAGATCTATTGAACAGAGCTCCAGTATATGTTTAATGCTTAAAATGTCTGGGTTGAAAGTTTTGCTTGCACAGATGGCTAAAGGCTGCAAGGAGGATAGATCAATCATTATTATAGCTAATGACACGGTTATAAGAGTGTACACAAAGGTGAGCTGATTTGGAAAATGGGAAAAGGCAATGTGAAAATAGTGACTTGGAAGCATTTCTTTGAATAACATAAAAATATCTATCACAAATAAAATGTTCTTTTAAACACATAGGGGAATTATACTATGATTCTGAGAGTACCTATCCAAAAGGCACAATGAGAAGTAATTAAACAAAAGTTAGTACACAAAATTGAGTGTGTGTGTGTTGTGTATGTATATGCATGCAGTTTTTTAAATCTGAAGACACAACAGATGCTAATGACAAAATCTACAAGTGATCATTTTTTTGTCCCATATGTTTAATGGATTTAACAGTGACTACTTGAAGAGATAGCATGTTCAGTGACAGAAGTATGATATCATAGGGTTCAATGGCCTTCCCAAAATATCAGCTGCAATATTGGAAAGTTGTCTAACTATACAAAGTCTCTGGCTTTGCAGGTCTAAAGAGAAATGACACGATTTGCACTGTTGGGTTGTTGAACGATGAAATGAGATAATGGAGAGAAGTGGATCCCGGTGCCTGGGAGAGAGTAAGCACACAGTGCTGGGAGCTGTCACTGTTGATGCTGCTGGTGTTGGTTTGTCCGGTAATGGAAATCTGTCCTTCACGAGATTAAAATGATTCAACTGTTCCTTGTTACAGACATGATCACAGAGATTGGAAGACTTTTTTCTTGGGAGAGATGTTTTCTGGCTTTGCTCTTTTCTCCATATAATCTACCCTTTAAGGAGGGTAGAGAATTATTGGCTGGAGAAGGCAGGAAGTGCAGGGTGTGAATTGCTAACATAAAAGATATGTCTGGAGACTTTTGTGCCTTTTTGTGCCTTTTTACTGCACATCCCCCGCACCCCCCACAGGAAGTCAGAAATTCCAGCATCATTTTTGTTTCCTATTCCTTTAGCACATTGACCTAGTTCTGTATGATTGCCTTTTTTTAAGCTTCTATTTTCCAGCAAGTTGCTACCTCAAGCCAGCAGGCAGAGAAATAAGACATAGATCAAATCCTAGAGAGAAGCCAAATGCTTCCTTTCTTTTCTATGTATTGAGAAATTGAATGATTTGCTTTCCTCAGAGATCGACTTTATGATTTCATGATCATGTGGTTAAACTTCCTGGTGAATGAGATGCTGCCCAGAGGCCATGTTATTCTCCGTGACGCGGCAGAGTGTGGATCACCACGTAGAAACCTGAGAAAGTACATTCATTTGTTAAGTTATAATTTCAGAAACCATGAACCACAGACTGGTGATGTATTTTTTTCTTGTAAGAATTTAGTGATGTTGCAAATAATTGAATTTCTCTTTGCGTTGTCCCCAGATGGGCAGTTACAGTTTATGGCAATGTAAAATTATTTTCTGAGATACACAGATCACATTTTTATCTTACAAAGTTTATGAGAGAAATAAACTTTTGTATGTTCCTCATTAGCATGGAAGAGTTGATATACCTCCAGAAAAAGAGAAATGTATTACTTTTCTCTAGTAATATTAATTTTTGTGCATTTTAAATTGCTTACAATAATAGGCTGATTAATATGAGAGAAATTTAAACATTAGCAAATAAGACATTTGGAAGTATAAGATAAATATACACTATAGTTACTGTATTGCAGAAAAGATGTGATTGAGTGAATAACTGTTCTGGACATCACAAGCATTAGTGGAAAGTATCATTACAAGCTTATAAAGGACCATTACAATAACATTACTATAAAAACAATATTTTTCATCCAAAATGGTTTTGTGTTGATAATTTTTCACCGTCTTTTAATTAGATTCAGATAAAAATGTAGCCAAAGTTTGAAGACTTTTCCTCTTGTTTCACAAGACCTCATAATTTCATAAATATTGGTCCTAATGTTTCCAGGCTTTACAGGGGATTTTGGAAAGCACAAGTCATTTCTTTTTACAAAGTTAGAATGTTTAGTCTATACAAAAGATAAATCTTTTGAAGATTCAGAGTCTCTAAATATACCCAGAGGAAACAATTGTCTCCTTAGGAGATTCTTCCTGGAATATTTCTGTCTCTTCAATATTGGTATATTTTTGTTCCTGCTCACAAATGTTGCTGATAAAAGCATTTTGAGAAAGGGAATTGAAACAATGGAAAAAAAATCTATTCCTTAATATGTAACAGAAGGCTGATTCATCAAATGTGGATTAATGTTTATGATGTGCTTAACAGTAGAAAGCTCCAATTTTTCTGGTGGACATACAGGAATATTAATGACAAAAGGCCAGATTCTTCCCCTTTGAATTCTCTGTGGATTTCTCTCAAGTACCAGGGCAGAGGTAGAATCCAGGAGTATAAATACAGATTTAGTCAAAGTAAACCTCTACTCCAGAGCTTGGTTATATAATATATATATTTACACATAAGATATATAAAATATTTTGAAATAAATAAAATATATAAAATAAAAAAATATATATTCAAAGATATTCAAGGTTTTTACTAATGAGTACAATAAGTCAATTGATTTGTACTTGCGTAATATCCAAGTTATTCAGTCCACCAGCCAATTTTCTTAACTTGGGCTGGAACTAAAAACACCACATCATCTAGTTTACAACAGACTTTCTGCAAAGTTAGATATGGATTGCAAAGGTTCACCATAATTTATTGCCAAAAATTGATACATAATAGCTGGGCTGATTTTTTGTGGTTTATATTAGTATATATTATGATATCATTTCATGTTCCTCTACCTTTTGTCAGAGACTCATTGTTTATGCATTATTGTAGTTAGTACTATTATTATGCTTTGAAAACTTTCAAATGATTTTCTGTTTATTTTTTGTTGTCTGTCTAGCGTTATCACTGTTAAATTTGCAACAGTGATAGTTTGTTTTCTTCTCACAGACCTAATCTTTTGCATATTCTGGTTATTCTTGAACCAGTAGCTTAAGGATAGATGCAAAAGTGATGAGAGTTTGATTTAGCTTTGGCTTTTATTATCGGATACCCACAAGGAAATAAAGCTTTGATCTACTTCCTTGGAAAGTTAATCCTAGTGATTATGTGGAGATGTGTGCAGTGGTAGCTACAGGGATATACATCTTTAATCTCTTGGTGTTGAATACTTAATCCAGTTTGGATTCTTGGCAAGGAGATTTAAAGAAAGAACAAAATAATTACACTCTTCATGAGCTTTGTTTTCTGGAATGAATATTTGGTAGCTCTGCTTGCCCTTTTCCAGTTTAACAGGCATGCCTAGGAAAATAGACTGAGGCTTACATAGAGAGATGTAAAAATTGTTGATTTTTGTGGTCCTCAATAGGTAAATTTAAAGTATATCTATTAACTATGGGGCAGTTTGGGTGGGGTTTTTATTATTCAGCTTGTGTGTTTTGGCACAGTGAAGGCTGAATAGAGAATATGCTATTTTCAATGGAATAATTTAAACATTATTCTAGGACTGGAACACTATTATTAAAAAGTGCTCATCTTCCTTTATTCATAGAAACTTTGTATGCTGGTGTTGGCCATAAAATGGCCACTAAATTTAAATATAACACAGCTTCATTAGAAAATGTACTTAAGCCAAACACATTTATTTTCAAATTGCTATTCCATTTTATTGAGAAAATATGTTAGGTTAAAATATACTTAAGTCAATTTTGTTAATTAATCCATTTGTTAATATATATTATCTTTCAATTTACATCACCCATTATAATTACTTATAAACTACATGTCAAAAAGGAAAATAAAAAAATAACCAAATCTCATCAACCTTACATAAACATTTAGCATTCATGATGTTTTAATGTCGTACATATATGTTAGTATCTTTTTAAATTAACATTATTTATAATTTTTTCACAGTTCTTCCTTAATTAAGCATAAATATAATCTTATACCTTTATAATATGCCATCAAGTGTATTACTGTAATTCACTCAACTACACTCCACTTTTCTTTTTCTATTGTGAATAATACCAGAACTTATATGTATTGAACTCTGAAGTGTTGGCAAAAGAAATAGTATCATTTTATTACTAAATCTTCATTCTTTATTAAAATGTTATAAATAGACCTGTTAGAAATTAATTCTGATATCAGAACAAAGATAAGTAAGATTTTGTACGGGTCTCACTGATTTTCAATCTAATAATTAATAGTTCTAAATAAATTGCTATATAAAGCAAATCTTTAAATTGTGAGATTATCCCTTAGAAGTAATTTTTGGTCAGTGATGTATTAGCAATTTGATAGTAGTTCAAATTCAGCCATCTATGTTAATTTATGACAACCAGAGGTGGCCTTACCCATCATCCCTTCCCTAGGTGTAGTTCTTGTTTCTTCTGTGATTGTGGCCCCCAAATTTTGTGGCCTTTTTTATTAGCTTGTAAAAGTATCTGTTCCAAGTGAAGTAAGATTTAATCTTCAGAATTTGTCTTAGTAATATATGAATGGCAACTGGGCAATAATTGAATAAAGCTTTCTGCGTCATTGGGGGGAAAGACATTTTCGATTTTACGTTGTATCAAAATGGACTTTTTAGGAATTCCTAAAACATTCCCTGAAAAAATGTGCCATGGTTTACATGGATCCAAACAAAGTTTTCATAGAATCCCCAAAGATTTTTTAACATGAGCACATATAATTTAAGAATATACTTGGGGTTTTATAGACCCCTCCAAAGAAGAATTCAACTAGGTGTTTAAATTGTACCTGTTTTGTTTTTGAAATGAATTGATAGAATGTCCTGGCATCACGTAGACAAAGGATAAATTCTGTTTGTAATCAGCTGTAAATATTCCTTACCTTCTATATCTTTGCTTCCTGTGCTTTACCTGCTCTGCTCAATGGCAATTATAGGGCTGGGTGACCTTGGTACTTTCTCTGTTTATTATACAGGAACTTTCTCAAGCCTAGGGAGAATAAAATCCTCAAGCAGAATTTTTTATTTGGCATGAAACCTTCTCCCCTACTTCCTTTTGCAAACTAACCTCAAAATTGTAGGTGACACCTGGCTGAGGCAAAATTGCTTCTTTTTTCTCTTGATACCCTGGCTGTTGGTGTACATGTATGGGAAAGGTGTGTGGCAGTGGCAGAGAAGGGGAAGCTGGTAGGGAATGAGCCCCCATGTGTGAAGAAGAGAAACAAGATTAACCTCATTCCTAGGGAGTATGTGTGCTTCTTCAACACAAAAAGAAAAATCACTTCATTGATTAGGTGAGTGTCAATCCTTGTGACCCAGCCTTTCGGGGTGGCTTTTATAGTGGTTATTTGGGTATTTTTCTTCTTGTTTGTATATTGCAAAAGCTTTAATGTACCCAGATTTCCAGGTTAAATCTACGAGAATTTACTACATCGGTGTCACTCAACATGGGGCTTAAGGTCTCATATGGGTCCTAGAACTGTTTGTTAGTAATTCAGGATGAGATAAGGGGTTGGAACAAGAATGTCAATCAGCCAAGTTGCTAAGTACACTGTTTAGTTCACCTGATGCTTTTTATGTAACAAGACTTTCTTGATTATTCCTGGAGTGCTGGTAATAAACAGTTCAAAGACAGATTACTCCGAGTAGCCCTTATTTAGATCTTTCTTTCAGACTTTGTATAAATGTTAAATATGTAAAAAACATTTAAGTACTTGATGTGAAAAGTGAGTGTTTGCTGATAAAATTGGACAGCTGCATGGGGGCAGGGGGCACAGTGTCAGAGAAACTGGGTCTTGGTTTAGACTCTGCCATTTACCATTTATGTGACTGAAGTGAGTCATTTAATCTCTGTGAGTTTGAGATTTTCTTATTTGCAAAATGACCTAGAATTGTTCTGGATTAAATATTTTAATGAAATGTCACAAATTTAGAGAAACTGAGCTCACTGATGCATTGCATTCTCATATCTAGACCTATGTTGTTAGCATTTGAAAACTGACTATTGATTAAATAAGACAAGTGCTCAATATATTAATTTAAAAATTCAACTTGGACAACCCCACATCTCTCCTCCCTTGAATATTTCCCATCTTTAAACACACATACTTTGGTCTTTGATAAAGTCTTCTTCTGTGGCCATAGTGTGTCTTCACTGCACATAATAATCGTCTGAAATTCAACCTTTGGATTAAGAAATACACTTTAGCTAAAATCCTCATTTACCATGAAAACATCTGTTTTCTCTTCTGTACAGTCACAAGGCATAGCAACCTTTATTTTTTACTTTTTTATTTGTTGCAACCTTTAATCTATAGGAGAATACATTTAAAATTGTCAACTTTTTCCTGCACTTTTATATATGGCAAGACCTTATTCATGACAAAAACATTATAAATAGATATTGCAGATATTTTAAGACTAGTTCAAACTCTTGTCCATGAGAAAAGCAAAACTGAATACAATGAAAAAATTAAGAAAAGATATTTTCCTAGAAATGGAAATGGCATCAAAAGTGAATTATTTTGGGAAAAGCTTGCAACATTACCAAAAAAATAACATATGTTAATTTTCTCCTTTTTGTTAAACAGGCTGATCATTCAATAAGCTGGTCAACTCATATCACTCTAATTTGTAGGGTAGAGGGAGATTTTCCTTGTGTGTGTGTGTGTGTGTGCATGCATGCGTGCACATGTGTGTGTATGTGTGTTTTGCCATTATTGTGCTCCTTCCATTTTTCTCAGTCACCATCCTCTGGGTTTATTTCATTGGAGTCTCTCTTCAGCACCTCGTTTCAGATAACTCCACAGTATTATAGTATCTAGTTATTTCTCAGCTTCTTTTCACTCTACTTCTCCAGCATCCTATAACTCAAAATAGACCATGATCCCAGATCACATCTCTTATACCATATCCCTTTCCTTTGCTTTTATCTCTCCATCTAGAGCCTTTTGTCTAAATTGACCAATTACTCTTTACATTTGAAGTTAACTAGCTGTCATCAATTATGTTTACTGCTGTATTTGGATAGGATAGGTGCTCAAGTAAATATTTGTTAAATTGCATTATTGAAATACAATCTGCCAGGAGCTGGGACGCTTGCTTCTCTCTTTATATCTATTTCTTAACACTTTAGTTGGATGTGATTGCTATCTCCCTTAGACTCATAGCACTTTCTTTGAACCTGTCTTGTACATCGCTTAGTATGTAAAAATGAAGGCTTTGTTGTCAGGCAGATGAAAGTTCAGACTCTGGCTCCTACCTAACTATATAATCTTGAGCAAGTTGCTTAATCTCTCAGGAACCCACTTTTTTCTACCAAGTGAGGATGATCTATTAAGTTTTTTATGAAGATTACATGGCGTAACCTATACGCAAAGTAGTTTGCTTTTAGTGAGTATTTAATAAGAAGAACTAAGACTTGTATAATACTTATGTTGTAAGCAGTTTTAAATGCTTTATATTTATTAACTCTTGTTCCTCACTATAACACAATGAAATAGGCACTATTCTCCCCATTTTGCAGATGAGGAAACTAAGGCATGGAAGGGTTAATTATCTTTTTAAGGTCATAGAACTGGCAAGATGTAAGAGTCAGGATGACACCAGGGTGCCTGGCTTCTGCACTAACCACTTTGCTGTGCAGCATCTCAGTCCATGTGTATTGTTCTCTTCTTCTTGTTAGGAAGAACACGGTGTAATGGAAAGAGTCATAAGCCTGAATTTTACTCCTAGATGATTAGCAGCTCTTTACACATGGGCGAGTCACTTACTCTCTTTAGGCCTTAATTCAGTATTCATATCTATAAAACAAAAGAATTGTGAGACAGACAACCTCTTTTTGTCTTCCCATTAGGGTCTTTTCATTAGGGAATTGCCCCCACCCCAACTATTCCAGAGGGACTGTCAGTCACATGGTCACCAGCTTCCTTACTGCAGGGCCTCCAGGGTTTTCCATATCCCCATGCAAGGTGATTGGTCCACGATTGAACATATAAACTAAGCAAGATTAGAACACTGTGTGTGTGTAAACCCTATGAAACCAGGAGAAAGTGAGCCTTTTTAAATTTTCAAAATATATAAGCTGAAATAATCATGAAGGCATAAAACTGCCAAGGACCATCTTTCCCACCAGGTAGAGGGAATCTGCTTAAGACTAAATTCAACCCAAAGAAAGAAGGACTGTGAAACTGGGGTTTGGAGAGAGAATGAGAGAGGGAGAGGGAGGGAGAGAGAGAGTGTGCAAATGATAAGAATGGGCATAATTATTTTGGTACCTGGATTCAGCTATATCTGGTCAGTGTACCTCTATACTTTAAGTTTTGTTATTCAGTAAAATACTTTTCCCCTCTTAAATCTACTTTGAGTTGTCTGTCAGAAGTAGTTTGTAGTCACACAGATTTAAAAGGATAATCTCTCTTCTAGCCATAACATTCTGTAACCATAAATTTCATTATATCCTCATAGTACTAAAAGAGTTTATTTTTTGAACAAAGCAGGTACTAAATAAATATTTTTTAATTATATTGAATTGTTCAACCTGCAATCCAGGAAAGAAAAATAGGTGTGCTTGGGATCAGGAGCATATATTTCAAATGACTTTTATAGATTTCTGGTGATTGACTACTTTGATAATGATCTACAATAATTAAAGCCAGTCTTCCACTGGCTTAGAGATTGTTCCTGAACCAGCTGACGGCTCCTGGACCTTATTTGAAAATCCAGCATAACCAGTGGACAGATTCAAATAAAAGGATGGTTTACTGGGCACAAAGATGAATCTGTTCCTGAAATTAACAAGCAAAACAAAAGAAGGGCTTGTCAAGGGATATGTAGGATGTAAAGAGAATTTTCTTTCTTTTTTTTTTTTTAAAGATTTTATTTATTTATTTGAGACAGAGAGAATGAGAGAGACAGAGAGCACATGAGAGGGGGGAGGGTTAGAGGGAGAAGCAGGCTCCCTGCTGAGCAGGGAGCCCGATGCAGGACTCGATCCAGGGACTCCAGGATCATGACCTGAGCCAAAGGCAGTCACTTAACCAACTGAGCCACCCAGGCGCCCTGTAAAGAGAATTTTCAAGTATCGTCCCTATATAATAACATAGGGTCAAAAAATTCAAAGAGGCTCGTGGAAGAAAAGAACAAAATGATGCTCTCATTTGGGATCATATCCACTCTATGTTAGGTCCACTATATGCGTATATACCCACACCTGCACACACAACACCATTTCATATTCATGAAGATGAAGAGAGATTCAGATGCAATGTGTGAGCAACACACAAAGGTATTCAAAACTGCTTTCAGTTTGATAAATATATATATAAGGTTCAGGAGATGAAATATATATATATATATATAGTATGTATACACGTATACATATATATGCATGTATATACCTACTGTTTCTAACGTCCAAATGTATTCATATACTTAGAACTACACAAAGAGATCCCTTTATAATCATCCACAACTGAATCCTTCAAAAAGAAAGCAGACTCTCTTAAATCCATCTTAAATGTGCCAAGAAGTATGTTAAATGCTTTGTGCATGATCTCATAATCCTCTCAACAGAGATAGGAGACAAATAATATCATCATCCCCATTTTATAGATGAGCATATTGAGATTTAGAGAGTTTCAATAACTTGCCCAAAGTCTCACACTTGGTGAGTAGTGCAAGTCTTTCTGCCTTTAAATGCTCACATTTCATCACCATGCTTATGCTACCTCTCCCAGATCTGATTAGTTTTAATGATAAAAATACAGAGATATGGCCTGCCCAACAAAAGAGAGGGTAAATAGTTGAGCTGAGATAGTGTAATATGGTGGAAATGAGGGAGAGGGAGTAGAATGGGAAAATAATGGGAAAAGAATCAAGCTATCAACATTTGGTGAGCTAATATTGGACAAAAATAAGACTAAGATAGACAGTCCCTTCCCGGGTGATAAATCCTTTCCATTTATTGTGACTCGGTTCATTTCATGTAAATTCTATGTTTAACATGAACTCACAGTTTCATAGCTCAAACCTGCTTGGCTGCCAGCGACAGCAAGGCCCTGCGTGCTGCAGCCTGCCAGATGGAGCTGCTGAAATTCAGCAGCAGATTTAGTGTTTCCTGTAGAGGCCTTCTGAGAAGGAAAGTTCCCAGCTTGCTTGTATAGGATTAGCTTGTGTTTCCATGATGCCTTGAACCATGGCTTCTTAGGGGTCATTTCTTTTCATAAACATTGTTCTGACTCTATAGGGAATCGGCTACATTCGCACAGTGGTGCTTATGGAAACAGTGACATTTGATTTTTAAGTGGAAAATATATTGTTTATTATGAACTTACAAAAAAGAATTTTCAGTCATGGAAATGATTAGGGCAGTGTTTTGTGCAGTGTTCATCCATTTATTGAGGTGATGGAGACAAGGTAATGCTCACGGATGAGATAAAGCTTTCAAAGCCTCAGAAATGCGGGAGGTCTTTATAAGAGGATGCAAGGAACACCATTTAACACAATACAACAGTGTTAGCTGCACACATCTGTACGTAGCTGAAACAGAAATGGTGGTGGAGTCTCTTAGATCTAGGGATTGGTTCCCCATGGACTCACTCCAAAGAGTTATAGAAGCTTTGGGGAATAGCTTCAGTGTGATTGCACATGTATCTTTTTATGATGTCAGTTGAAGAGCTGATTCAACATTACTGAACCTTGGAGTTTGGGCTCAATCATTTCTTTAAAATTTCAGGTGATGCAATACTTCTTTATACCTACTGTATTTATTACTTAAGCTTCTATAATGAATCGCATTATGTGAAAAATACTTCACATTTTTACTTCACAAGTATGTTGGTAGATTGGGATATTTTTTATCATTGATATTTACTGAAAGCTTCCTATGTATTAGACAGGATATATTTTACTCTCTATTTAACCTTCAGTACATTTTATCTCTTTGTTTATTGCTGTCTCCTTTTACTAGAGTGTAAGCACCGCAAGGGAAGGGAGTTTTGTCAGTTTTATCCACCGCTAAATCCTAAGCACCTACAATCATGCCTGGCTCCATTAAAATGTGTTTCACACAAATGAACAGGGACTGTGCGAAAGGTTTTACAAGCGTATCTTTTTGAAATTTCATATTAACCCATTAAAGCATTAAACCATTTAAGCATGTTATGTTTCCATTTCCATTTTACTGATGAAAATGGGGCTTTGAGGATTAAATTGATTTCTCAAGGCTGTGTAGCAGAGAAATTATAAAACCTGAGTTCAAGTATAGGACTCTGTCTCCAAACATCATATTCCTAATCTCTGGCTCATGCTTTTCTCCTGAACAATTTTACATAAAGTCTGAGCCCACATGACTAAAATATCTGGCCCTCTTCTGGATAAAGTCCCCGTGGGTGGGTGGGGGGTGGGGAAGGTCGTCATGGTCTCTGAAATCCCAGCTGTGTCTGTCAGTAGACAAAGTCATACCTTCAGACGTTTCTGGGATGTGTCACTTTTTTGCCACCTATCTGACCGTCAGAAGTCTGTTGGAGAGGTCACCATCTTGGAGTTTCTCCTTCACATACCTGACAGACAGTGAACCACCTATGTAGAAGAAAGAACCAGACCCATGGTGAAGCGTTGAGTAATCTTTCAGAGCTCTGTCTCTCAATTTCTCCATGTGCCTGGGTGTGTCTCATATTCTAGAAAATGCACACGTTGTACAGGGTGTGTTTGTGGTTTGGGTTGAAAGGAGAACGAGAGAGGAGAAAACGATGGAAGCAAAAAACAAGGTAGGTAAGGACCCTGAGTCCCTCCAATATGTGGGAGGAATAGAATTCTAAAACAGGCACTAGGGGCGCCTGGGTGGCTCAGTGGGTTAAGTGTCTGCCTTCGGCTCAAGTCATGATCTCAGGGTCCTAGGATTGAGCCCCACGTTGGGCTCCCTACTCAGCAGGGAGCCTGCTTCTTCCTCTCCCTCTAACCACCCCCCCCTGCTTGTGCTCTCTTGCTGCACGTTCTCTCCCTAATAAATATATAAAATCTTTAAAAAAATAAAACAAACACTAAAACTGACATCTCCATTGTAAGTTATTCTCTGTCTAGAACAGGAGAAAAGTTCACCACAACACTGGTGACAGAAGATACAAAGACAGTTCTTCCTAGAACTCTGGGGTCCTGGCCTGTCCCCAGCCACTTGCCACTGTCCTTCTGACCCACCTGTTAGTCTCATCCTCTTGGTCATTCTCCTTTACTCCATCAGCCCTTTGTTCATTGTTTTGCATGTAAGTCTGAGAGATGATTCAGACGTATGTAAGACCTCCTTTGGAGGTCAAGATAAAAAAAAAATGATATGTAGCCACTACCTGCCGTGCTTTTCCGATACAGAAGAAACGTTTCCTAGGATTCTGTGTCAGAAAATCCTGAAGAAGTTTGCCAATGAAGAACTAATGCCTAGTACCCTGATCCTCGTTTTGGAGACCAAGATTTAGATTGAATATTATCTGTGATCTTTTAGTCTACCTATTTGATCTAAACTGAATAGTTAAATTTTTTTCATTGAGAGCAGTATTCTGAAAATGAAGTATGTGGCAGGTGGTAGGGAGGATGAAATAAGTGGACAAAAGGTTATTTTCACCCCCTTCAATTCATATTCCCAGAGATTCATATCACTTTTGGCAGTAGTATTTGGTGTGGTCCTGTGACTGTCAGCACTTACTGTCCATTATAATTACCTGGGGAACTTTTTAAAAATACTCTCTTTGGGTCCACCCCAAACCGATTAAATCAGAATCTCTAGGAGTGAGGCTTGGGCACTGAAAATGGTGTGAAAGGGCCCGCGGTGATTCTAATGTGCAGCTGGGGCTGAGAGCCACTGGACTAGAAGAAGGACCACTGGTTTTAGAGTCTGATAGGCCTGTGTTTGAATTGCAGATATGACATTTTTTATGCTGTGTGACGTTGGGAGAGTTTTTGCAGCCTCCTAAACTTATGTTCTTACCTTGTAAAATGGAGATGGTGTGCCTTCATCAGAGCATCATTTTAAAGATAAAATGAGAAGATATATATGATATAGCTAGTACAGTGTGCAGCATATAATTGGTGTTTAATAAATTAGGATTATTATCATGATCATCATCATTATTAGGCTCGGAGAAGACCGTTATTTCTATATGTAAACATTGCATAGTAATAGAGAAGAGCAGGCACCCATCAGAGACCACTCTAGCCATCTGCTCTTTGTCAGATGGAATATTGTACTATGATTATTTCTACTGCTTTATCCATTGTATTTTGAACCTAGTGCAACAGTGGCTGAAAGTATCCTGACAGGTTTCTACTAAAGGATAAAGAGTTCCCAAGACACTTTTCCCAACATTTATGTTTAGTTTATTCATTTTTATTTTGGTTCTGTTGTTCTTTTAGTTGCATCCTTCCGATATGCTGAAAATTTTAGAGCGTTTAGATTATTCTATTGTGGATTTCTCTTCATCTCCCTTTGGCAAGATCAAGCACCATTTTTTTCTCAGTTTCCCTTCAAAATAGATAAGAAGCCATACTACATTTTTGGTTTTTGAGTAACAACTCTCTTGAATCCATTACCACAAATTCTACCCTCCTGTATGTCACCCAGGCATTTCATTAGCTACAGAGTTGCAGACTGGATTAAACCCGTCATCAAAAATGATAAAAACACAGTACTGTTCAGTGTGGATGAGACTTACTCAGATTATGACAAATCCTGCACTAAATAAAGGCTCATCTGACTGTTAATCGAAAGGCCATGCTCGTTGGTTTAACAGAAATAAAATGATTTCCTAACAACTATTTGTGTACTTAAAACATCTACAGATGTGTCAAGGAGAAAGGTTAACACCCGTTTTCCCTATTCTTGTAAGGCAGATGCACTGTGTAATAGATGGCACCAACATTCTTACAGGCCCTGTTTTTTGGAATCATTCATGACTTGTGCCCAGTAAACCAATAGCTTAGGTGTGTAGGGTCCACCTCTCACATACCTCTCTGATGTGTTGCCTTTGTCAGTTACTAGCCTGCTTCTAGTCTTCATTAGCCTCTGCTCCTTTATCTTTAGTCTGTGTACCTGCCGGTGCTTCCCATGCAATGAATCCAAATAACTCTCTTTCATTCCTTTATTTACAAACCTTTAAAAAAAACTCCCTGCATTTCCAGTAAAGTCCAGATGATGTGGGGCAAGTGGAAAGAGTTCAGTTTCCTTGAATTTAGAAGCACACAGCTCTGGGTTTGGGCGCTGACTTTGTGGTGTTTTGGCTTTTAGCTGTGTGAATGTGGGTATGTTATTTTTCTACTCTAAGCCTGTGTCATCATCTGTTAAATGAGGATAAAAATAATTACCTTAGGGTTCGATAAGCATTAAATGAAATAACTTCTGCACATTACCTAGTGTGGTGTCTGGTCCCCAGTGAAAGCTCGATTAACATTAGTCACCTCCTCTGACCCCCTGATTCTAGACCTTACTGACGTACCTTCCCAATTTCGTCTCTCACAGCACTGTCCCTCTGTCTTTCACACATCCTTATTTCCCTTCCTTGTCTACTATCACTGTATGCATGTCTTCTCTTCCCTTGCTCCCATGTCTTTATTCATCTGTATATTCATGTGGTTTTCTTTGCCACAAATACTTTTTTCTTAGTGTCTAACCAGCTCTTCCCCTGCTTTCCCCCAAGACTGCTAGTCAAAATTAATCTCTGGGGCACCTGAGTGGTTCATTCGACTAAGCATCTGACTCTTGGTTTCAGCTCAGTTCATGATCTCAGGGTCGTGAGACTGAGCACAGCGTTGGGCTCCACACTCAGTGGGGAGTCTGCTTGAGATTCTCCCTCTTCCTCTGCCCCTCTTCCACTCATGTTCTCGTGCTTGCTCCCTCTCTCTGTCAAATAAATAAATAAATCTTTAAAAAAAATAATCTCTAACCTCCTACTCAGTAATCCTTGTCACTGCTTCACAGCAATCTTTCCATTCTGCCTTGGGTTCCGTTCCACGTCAGTGTTTTGCATCTGTTGCCTCCACCTGATTATGAACCTTTCTTATCTTTGTCTGCATCTGCCCCTTTCCACCACATGTTCCTGAGGGCCTAGAAGGATTTCTTGAAAAAGAAGCACAAAGTTTAGTGAATGTATTAATTATTTAGTAATTTCATTGTATTGCTAAAACTATAGCACACTGACATATACAAGATTGTGATACTATTTTTATTGATTATATACAACTGGAAAAATTAATAAAGTCTGCCAAACTTAAGTAACTTCCTGGAGTAATACCATGAATACAAATTCTCATGTCTTGGGAGCTGTTATAAAAACCCTTAATAGGCACTAGGGACTAAAGTATGGCCAGCAAGCTCACAGCAACACAACACTCAAAATTTCTAAGATAAAGCAGCAAAAGAAAAAAGGCAAAGCATTGAGATGCAGGCTAAAACACTCGTGACTCAAGAGGATTACTCATTTTAGGCTAATTGGAGAAACTTTAGTCATGTTTATTGTGACCTATGGAAGCCTGTGGGACAATATTCTCTTCTTTCTCACTTATCCTATTGGCAGTAAAGAAATAGAATAAATAGGGGGGAGGACTGAATTCTGAGCTTAACACAAACCAACACTCCATCTGCCTTTATAGCTTGTATTAATCATACCTTTTTCTTCCTCTTATATAATTCATATGTAATAGATCCATGAAAATAGTGTATTTTAGTATATTTCTCTTCCATATTTTAACTCACTTATGACCACCTTTGGTTTTTCCATTTAACGAAAACATTATAATTATTCAGTGTTTCCACACTCAATCACAAATTTTTTCTAGATTTTTAATTTATACTTGCTGAGAGGGTGATCAAGTCAGCTGGGTTTGCCAGAGACTGAGAGGTTTCTTGGGACATGGGAATTTCAGTGTTAAAATTGGGACAGTCTCTGGGAAACTGGAAAACTTACTAAAGGACTGTTCAACTTTTCAGAGAAATATAAGGCATTATTCTTTTCCACGAGGTGTTTGCAATGTAGTTGAGGAACTAGGATGCATGAAACCAAGAGTGGACAATTCAAGATGGAAAGAAATCAAGCATAAATGTGTGTGATGCAGAAAATAATGGATACAGTGTTTTGGAACCAGTAGTGGGGAGGTGATGATGAAGGGAAACCTTCTTTGCAGAAGCGAGCTGAGATCGGGAATGGTAGATGGGATGGGACCTTGGAAACTGAAGAGGAGAGGGGTGAGGCGGTAAATGGAGAAGAGAGGAGGTATGAGTATGGAGTGATAGGAAACGCAGCAGCCTGACCCGAGCTTGGTGGGGATGAGCTGGGGTGGTACAGAAAGGCATGTTGGAATACAAATTGAAATAAAATTCGGACAAGTAGCTGCAGTTTGGGGTGACTTTTTCCTGGCCTTCCAGAATTTGCTTGAAATTGAGAATTGACTGCAATTAAGATTTGCATTTGGTTGTTCAAATTCCTGAAAAGGAGAATTTATGTGTCTCATGGAATAAGCGAACATATATGTTCCCGAAGCTCGTTTTCTGCTTATGTGGTATGACTGTTGTGCATAAGTCAGAGAAAGAGCCACCCTCTGTCTTGTTTTGTGTGGGGAAATACTCTATAGCAAAACCAAAATACCAGAATAAAGAAGTTACAGCAAAGAAAAGAAATAACTGCTCTTTTCACAAAAAATTTGCCCTTTATCTGATATTGGCAGCCCCAAATGTTTGGCTTACAGGAGCACCCTTGCCATTTGTTTTATTGCTTCTCTGCAAGTTATTTGTCTCCAATTTTAGCAGCTGAATTATTTTTCTAATCCTTCTCAATTAACATGCCTTCTGCATCATCAAGGAACTGCAGTGAAAGAGGAAGTTACATGGGAATGACATTCCATCTTTCCTGAAGAACAATTTTCCTGTCAAAAATTCAAGAGGAAGAATGGGAAATTTTTTTTTTCTTCATTTGTTGCCAGTCTCTGCTTAAAATTCAGATGAACTGCATTTTCTCTGACTGGTTTTGCTTTAATATGAACTGTAAAATATTCCATTTTCTTCTCACCACCCCTTTCCTCTCCTCAAAAGCAAGATTCTGCTTCTCAGAGTAAACAGGCCCTGCTGAGCAGAGCCCTTGGCCCATAGAACGCCCACCCCTTCAGAAGGAAATCAGATCCTTGGCCAAAATAGGTGAAGAAAAAAAAAGGGCAGCTGTTAAAACATTTAGTCTGTTTTTCTCCTCACCCCCTGCTGGTCCCCTTGCTTCCCAGCCCCCACCTCCACGTGATCTTTTCCATCCTCCTTACATGCTGCCAACGCAGGGCCTTCAGCATGGAATGCATATAGGAAGGAGAACATTTCCCCGGCCTCTGCATCCTCACAGCCGTCTTTTGCCTGTCCACCCTGCTTGCCACATTCTTGGAGGATAGTCGAAAGATTGATTGGATGATTTTTTGGCAGCTCTTTACAGAGCCTGCAGCCACAGCTTGGTTTAATTAGGGAATCAGCGTTTCTTTTATGTAGGTCACATCAGGTTTTGATTCCAGATCTCATATAGCTCTAACCTTTCTAAAAAGTCAGAAATGCATGTGCGATTGGAGGAAGATTTTTTTTAAAAAAGGGTTTTCATAATTCTCACCAGAGCTGTTTATGCTAGTGTTGTTGTGGTCTTTCTCTTTTGTCTAATTATCAGAATCAGGGTGCATTCTCAAAGCCTTTTCTTCCTCAGGGGTCCTATTGTCTGAAGCGCATATGCCCATATTATAAAATTATGACCAAGGATCTGGGGGTCGGGGGAGAGTTGACGGTCTTTTGCTTGTTTCTTTGTGTGTTTGCACCCAAAAGATTTAATGGGTTCCCTTTCTGTGGACTCTAATACTAAAGAATCTCTTTGGGGTGACTTTAAAAACATTTAAGCAGTTAGGTTTTGAGATGCAATCAGAAATAAACACAAGATAGTAGGAGAGATAGCAGACTGGGCACCATAGCGACACTTCATGAACTGAAACCCCATATTAAATATTCTCAGATCATGGGCGGCGCTTAGGAAAGCTTTCTAAAGAATTTGTAATGAACAAAAAATATTCCTTGGCAGGTAGCCACGTAAGAACAATGAATGATTTCAGAAGTCTGAATGATGAACATGGATCCTGATATCGCCTTTGAAAAATTCTGAGCTAATATTATTTGCCTTTCAGAAATTTGTTATAATCAGGGCATGATTTGATTTAAATTGTTCTTCAGGTACCACATTTTATGTTTACTTTTGCTTATGGAAATTCTGAAATTTTAGCAATCAGATAAAACATAAATACTACATATTCAAACATTAAAGAGAAAGGCGTCTACCTTAACCACCACCTCCAAAAAAAATCACATGTATATATTGATAAAGACAATGCACACTTAACCAATTAACATGACCGCGTGTAATCTGCTGCCCACAGATAATTAATTAGGCTACTCAGTGAGTGTCATGCAAACAAGTGAACCTTACAAGCTCTCAGGAGTGTGAAGCAGTGTCCTGTTTGTTTTCTGGATGGTTAAATGAAGAGCTGCGTGAGACACTGAAATGAAATATCATGAGCCATTTCAAGTTGTGCACCTCTCAAAATGTTAAGAGGGGCTATTATCCTTCAAAGGCTGCAGGTCCAATCAATTTCAAATTGTTAAAAGTGGCCGGAAGGAGATGCCCATCAATGGAGGAGGTGTCTAGTCTGTGGGAGAAGCTCACAGACTCTTGGGCTCATTATTTTCAGAATGAAAAGGGAACCACAGCTGTCTGTTCTGATATACGTTTGATTAAACTGCTCAACAGAGGGGCGGAAAAAGATCGAGGAACCTTCGTTGAGTTTCACAGCCAATAGTCTGGGTGCATATATTGACTTTCCAAACTTCTTATTGGGCAGGAAATATCACAGTAATAGGACTTGCCACGAGATCTCTGGAATGTTCATTGTTGGAACCACATCATTGAAACTGCCTGTCTCAGGATATTTTACTCTTGTTCTCCTTGCCTGTGACTCTCACCCCAATGAATAATATCCAAAAAGAATAAAATGAAATCATTATGGTTTCGAATTGCCTGAGGCAGAAACTTTGCCTTGACTTTTCAGAGGAGGTGTTAACAGTGGTACCAAGTACACAGAAGGGGTGGGGTTTGTATACTTCCAAATTTAAGTCACGAGAGGTCTGTTGGCTGTGATCTTAAATCCTTTAACAAAAGGTTTCTCGACTAGAGCTCTTGAATCACTTCTGCTTTCACTAATTTCATTCTATAGCATATAGAGTTTCATATTTTTGTTATGGCTGGAGTTAAACTACAGACCTTCTCAAATTTGCAGCTGGTGATAGTTCAGTACCTCAAAATTAAAAACAAAAACAAAAACAAAACAATCCATAATGTATTCTACAGAGCTGCAATGCCCCCTCCTGTCTGCACTGCCTGTGGTGGAGAAACTCACTTGGGTTTCTGGGAGTCGGCTGTGGCGAGGGAAAACTGTTTATACTTTTCCCTGTCACATTTGCCCGCCCACATAAAGGGCTATAAAAGCTGGATCTGTCAGTAGCGACCCTGATCATGCAAATTCTATTCCATTCTCTCATTTGGCCAACTAATCTCCGGGAAATGAAACAAAACATTTCAGGTCGCTGCCATTTCTATTAAATTGTCCAGTTAAGCCCAGTTATCTTTGTGGCTGGAAAGATGGGTTAGTAATATCCTGTTTACTCTGATGTGTAGGTAATCTTAACATATGGTATAAGCAGCAACAAATCTTTTTCAACCAGTAAAATCTTGATGAAAATGATTGGAGTTACCTGACTTCTGTCTCTATCTTCAATAGGACTTCATTTATTTATCATATAAAACCCCTGCAATAATTTATAAAAAATATTCGATATAGATCATATCTTAACTCCTAATAACTTCTCAAAAAGTAATTGGTGAGACCCACAGCCAGGACTAATCAAAGGAAAAAATAGCCCCGATTTGGCCTGTATTCTCCTTTTCCACCATCTGTCTGGCATTGCTTACTCCACTTTTCTACATCCCCTAACATTCATGCCCCCACAAGGCCTGCATGCGCTGGGTGTTTCCCTGGGGAAGCCTTTTAATAAATATTGCAAGAGATTCTCAGGATATCTCACTGCATTTCTTCAAAGTTCAGATTTTCCAAGGAGTCTTCATCAATCATATTTTTAAAGTAGGTTTACATGTTTTTAATATATTCTGAAAACTAGCCCAAGTTCTTATTGCACAGATGGAATATATAGGTCTTCTCTTAAGAACTGCAGGTGTGGGGGCTGGTACACGGTATGCGTTTGGGTGTGGTGTGTCTGCGAATGCGAATTGTGTTTCAGTGACTGAAAGAGTTTACAAATGCGGGCTTTGTGTTGGGAAGAGAGAAGCTTTTTTTTTTTTTTTTTTTTGGTGAAGCATAACCTAAAAAAAAATATTCTTCCCCGTTACATAAAAATAACAAATGCTGAAACTTCCTGCACACCAATATTCTCCTCACATTTTAGATTTTCCTATACCTTTAATTGTGTTGGTGACAATAATTATAAGGTTGGACCGCTTTTAACCTACAAAATGAGCTAGTCGATTCTTGTATATTTTGTTTTCAAATGAAGTTAGGCTTGGAGCCCTCCCATCTTAACTTCTGTTGGGGGCTGGGGTACACCTTAAAGCTCTCCTCTGGGTACAGAAAAATGTGTGTGGTGGTCAAAGCACAGGAGGTCAGCTCTGCTTCATAGTTTCTTTCCTTGTCATACATTTTGGGGCCGCCATAATATTAGTGAACGTTAGTGTCACTTGGCTGGTAGCAGAGAGGTGGGATGAAAAGACTGCAAATAGAAAGAGATGGCCTCTTGATACCCTATTTTCTTTAGCTTCTCTCTTTATTTGATAATCCCTGAAAGGATTATAACCTAGACATGAAGCAGTAAATACTCTCCTTTGGCTCGCTGTATATCCATAAAAGGTTTTGTTGGGTGAGGTCTCAGGAGGAGGCCTTTCATGTTGAGATGGCTGTGTTGTGATGCGTCCGCTCATCTCCAGCTGGCTACAGGATTCTTGGAAAAGACATTAATTCCTGTCAAATTTTCCCTCTGGGTCTTCCAGCTAGTACTCAGTCAGAAACAATGACCTATTTTTCTTTACCATCTGGTGGTAGAATTCTTTAAGATGCCTAGTAACTGAATCTTGGCTCAGAAAGTTACAACTTTTCATGAGTCATGGTGAGACTGAACCCAAATTTGAAATTGTAAGTGGGAGGGTTTGATAAATAGTTAAACACCTATCTGACTATGTGAGCATGTTGTTTTTAGAAGAAAGAAATCTTTAGCTTGCTCTGTTTTTATAGTGTTCCTAATGGCCAAAGTTAGACAAGTACAGTCTCCCATAACATATCTACTTTTTGAGGGTAGCTCTCAGGCAATTAAATTTAGAATACTTTAGGCACAGAGGAACAAAGTGGGAAAAGTGGCACTTGGAATGAACGAGACGGTACCTGTGAATATACTGACTCTGTCCTATGTAAAGGTTTTAATCACCAACAGTCTATTAGGAAAGTTCTGCACAGGAGGAGGGATAAAATAGCTAGAGGAAAACTAATTAGAAAAGAAAGAGTTCAGACATTAATTATGTCAGCTATACTCAGAGTCAAAAATAAGCTGTTCCAATAGGAAAAAAAAATTAGAATACTTGCTTTTAAGATATTTGTCATTCCTTAAAATGTATTTTCACTTCTCATCAACTACATTTCAAAAACTGCATATGCTTAAGATATCCCCTCCTCCTGAACGTTTTGAATTTTAATTTTTGAAATAGAGTCCAAAAATATTGTAATATGTGCAAAAATGGTGAAAACTGAGTGTTTTATAGCAATTACTGGATGCCGAGAAGTATTCTAAGAGCTTTCCAAGTGTTTGCATATTCAGTTTTCACAGCTCTCCTCTGGGGTAGATGTTACTGTTTACTAGAGATGGGACACTGAGCTGCCAAGAGGAGGACCTTGGATTTGAACATATGTGTCTAATGGCAAAGACTGAAGTCCTAACTTTGCTGCATTAGAAATCACTGGGTGATGGGATGCTCCTGATTCAAATACAGTGACTGTTTCTAACTCTTATGAGGTCATCTTTGGAAATACTTAAACAAAAAAATCCCAATCATTATTTGTTCTGAAATTCTTTGGTGAATTCTTTGGTGAATATCAGTTACTGAATTATTGATACTCAGTCCGCCAACACCACTTAATGACTATCCACTTTCTCCTTTCTTTGTTCTTCACTTTTCTCCCATAGTTTTAATGAAGGGAATCTGGAACTTTTGTGATTATAATCATCATAAAAAATCACCATAAACATAATAAACTCAAGTTGCCCACCTCTTTGGGCAATTCATGGAGGTTAAACATACCCCATTCCTTAAGTGTGGCTGTGCATAGTGAATTCCTTCCAAGGAGCAGAGTATGGGAAGGGAGGGGGGAAAAGTAACTTTGCAGTGGACAAACTGGACAGACATTACCTCATCCAGGTGATGAAGGTCAACATCAGCAGTGATAAGTCATGTGATAGTATGTGTCCTTGATATGACGTGATAGAAATGGCACTTGACCTCTGTGGTTTTCTGCTGAAAAACACATTACCCCAGGCTAAGCATGAGAAAAACATCAGAAAAATCCCACTTGAGAAACATTTTACAAAATACCTGACTAGTACTCCTCAAAACTGTCCAGGTCATCAACAGCAAGGAAAGTCTGAGAAACTGTCACAGCCAAGAGGAGTCTTAAGGAGACATAATGACTAAATGTCATGTGTTATCCTGGGTGGGATCCAGAAACAGAAAAAGGACGTTGGGTAAACAAAAAGAAAATCTGAATAAAGTATTAACTTTAGTTAATAATATCAATATTGGTTCATTAAGTGTAACAACGTACCACACTCATGTTAGACATTGATGACAGAGGAAACTGCGTACAGGGTGTATGGGAACTCTCTCTGCTGTCTTGGCAATTTTTTTTTCAGTAAAAATCCAACACTGCTTTAGAAACAAGATTATTAAAATATAAAGATATTGGGAAAAATCAGTAACACTCATGTAAGCATCTGTTGATTTGGGAGTTCTTATGGTCATGTATTTCTTTAATTTCTTCCCCAAATGTAATAACTCCATTCAAAAATCTGAAGGAAAGAATTTGCTTCTTCATCTCCTCTTTTCATAAGCATCTACTGAGTATAACAGTAATAGCTAACCTTTATTAAGTACTTATCATTTGCCGGACAAATGCTCAAGACTTGCCTGACATCATCTTATTCAGTTCTTATACCAACGTTTTAAACTAGTTGTTAAAATTGTCCTTATTTACAGATGAAGAATCTGAGGCTTAGAGGAGCTAATAGTTTGTCGAAGGTTATTTGGCTAAGCTGTAAAGCCAGAGTGTGACTAAAAGCCAACTGTCCATGGTCTCCATGCTTTCAGACACTTTATCAGGTAGGCTTGCATTCAGCTGCATATAACAGCAGCCCATCTATAATTGTTAGGGTTTTTTTTTCTCATGTGAAAAAGACTGGGTCTCAGACTCCTTGATTTCTCCTTTCTCATCTTGAGTTTATGGCTTTCTCTCTTACAACCTAGCCTTATGTATGTATTCTAGGATAAGAGAAGGAAGTCATAAAGGAGAAAGGCTGTCACAAATATCAGGAAAGCAAAACTTCCCCAAATTCCCCGTAGTCTTCTGTTAATACGTTATTGTCAGAATGTTGTCATCTAGTGCAAGAGGGACTGGGGGATTTAGTTCAGTATTTTTTTTAATTTAAAATAAAAATGTTAAGAGTATAATTGCTGTTCAGAACAAAATGGGATTCAATCTGTAGGGAAAAGAGGGGAGAATATCTAGCATATTATTGGTGAGTAAATTAAAAAATGGATATTGGATGGCATCCAGAATGTCTGCCATAGTCCTTGAGCTCTGCTAGGCTCCTGGGGTACAGATCCACTGAAAGCACAGTTCCTGCTCTTAAATCGCTCATAGTTAACTAAAGGATACAATCTTATAGGTCATGTGGAATTATAGAGATAGTCACAGGGAGAAAGGAATAACACTGAAACCTGAGAGAAGTGGAGAGGTCTACCTGGAGGAAGGGGCATTTGAACTTAGAATAAAAGAAATACTAAATGAAGGGAAAATTTATTTCATGCATTGAGGTAAAAACACATGGTGCATGGTAGGGACCAAAAGCAGTCTGGCATTGAGGAAGCTCTGTATTAGTCTCCCCTGATGCACATTTCCAAATTACACTGGTCTTTCTCTTTCCCACCTCCCTCATAGCTCCTTCACATCTGTGAAGTCTCAGGGAAAATACCTTCTCAGAGAGACTTCTCCCATTGCCTTACCTAGAGACCCCCCTACCCTGCCCCATCTGTTAATCTCTAATGTAGCTGTTGTTCCTATCTTTCTTACTATTTACTCTCTACCAAGTATATGGTAACAAATCATCAAATATTTGTAGAACGGCAGAAATGATAGTTACTTAATTTGTTTAATTTTAAAGGTATGAATCTCAAGTTGCTTTCTTCTGGGTATAATTCCAGACATAGCTATCAGATATTTAATCTTTGATTATATTTTAACATTAATCTTACAATTTTTTTTTCTTTTTTTCCTCCTGAGGATTTCTTTTACAGTTTGATTTAGCAAGAATCAAGGGCACTCAAATAGGGTTATGTCTGCTATGTGTCTGGATTCTTCGAAGTATTTAATAGAATATATACTCACAGTAGATGAACAATATAATGTGAATGAATGTACATGTAATATGAAACTAGGGATCTATGAAAATATATTAAATGCAACCATTTCTATTGTGAAAGGAACCGAAAAGTTCATTTCTACTGTCATTTAAAACCATTCTGGGGCACCTGGATGGCTCAGTCGGTTAAGTGTCCGACTCTTGATTTAGCTCCGGTCAAGATCTCAGAGTGGTGAGACTGAGCCTTGCATCAGGCCCCACACTGGGCATGGAGTCTTCTTAACATTCTCTCTCTCCCTCTAACTCTGCTCCAACCCCCACGCTCTCTCTCTCTTTCTGTTTCAAAAACAAACAACAAAAAAACACCATTCTAGTCTTACTTATCAGTAGATCAGTTGATATTTTGGGAAGTTCAAACAAAATTTATCTGCTGTTGATTGCTGTGACACAGTAGAATAGAATGCATGACATATTTTATGATTCAGATTTCTTTTTTTTTTTTTAAAGATTTTATTTATTTATTTGACAGAGAGAGACACAGCGAGAGAGGGAACACAAGCAGGGGGAGGAGGAGAGGGAGAAGCAGGCTCTCCGCTGAGCAGGGAGCCAGATGTGGGGCCCAACCCCAGGACCCTGAGACCATGACCTGAGCCGAAGGCAGACGCTTAACGACTGAGCCACCCAGGCGCCCCTATGATTCAGATTTTTATATGATTGCAGAGAAATGTTTATGTATACAGGTCCTCTGCCTGCTGAGGACCCATCAACTGCAGAGAAATACAGTAATAAGAAAAATAAGTTCATTTCTTAGAAATTCTGAAACAATTGAATGCGATTTGTAGAAATTTATTCTCATTGGGTACTCCTCATTTATACTGGCATGGCCAGTTTCCCAATAGTTTTATTCTTTATTTATGATGCTTTTGCCTCCTGCTGTGTCACAGCAAGTAATCTTGTTTTGAAATGCAATATGACAAGGAGCCATGAGAACAGATCCCTAAAGCAGTCCTTTCCAGGATGGAGTCCAGGACTCCCGAGGTTGCCCCAGGACTTCATGTAGTTGTCAAAGCTGAAAACGTTTTCTGGGGGGAAAAAGGTTAAGAGGGACCTGGGAGATAGCCCAGGAGGGAACATGGGTGGTGGGGAGAGGAGAAAAAGTCCATAAATTATTTACTGGCAAAAGGAAAACATACAGAGACCCAGAGAAAGACCTTAATTTCAATAAATAAGCTTTTCCATAAGAATCAGAAAAATAAAGCCTGACCATGACAACTGTGGAGCTTTACTCATCGGAGTCAGTATACAATCACAAAAGGACAGATTTAACCTCTCAAGATCAAAGCAGTTAGGCATTTTCATGGGAAGGGCTGCAGATTGAGATCCTGTCAATAGGGACCCAAATATTTGTTTCCCAATAGGAAACAAATCCAAGTTAAATAAATCATGACCTGATGCTTTTTCTGAGATTCTTCCTGTTTCTGTCCGCTGTCTTTTCCTAAGGTTCTCCTGGCACAGACGGGACACAGTGCCTCTGTCCAGGTCTGTCTCATAAAACTGTTAAAAGTCACGTGATCTGCCCTACCTTCTGCTTTTCCAACATTGCCCTTTCCCATCACTGCCTTGGTTTCTTCTTCCTCACTGGTGTGCACTTGTAGGTTTGAGGAGAAGGATGAGCTACCATTTCACATAAAGAGGCAGTGCTGAGAGCTTTGAATGTGAAGACTATCTCAAGGATCAAAAGCTTTTTATTCAGTGCAGATTTGGGATATATTTTCTCCATGACACTTCAGAAAGAATCAGCTGTCTTATTCCTGGTTTCTAATGTATAATGCATCATATAGGATTGCCACACAAACTTGGATATCCTTCAGTGGTAGCCTCTAAAAATAAGAGGTAAACTGTCAGTCATGGTTGGAAATCAGGTTTCCTAGACTTGTATGGAGATATTTTACCAAGATTATGATAGAAATTGACATTATGGTTGAAGAATGCTAGCTTTAATGGGTGATAACCACTAGCAAAATTTGGTCTTGCCCATGGGATGGAGACAAGTTGAAGATTAATTTCATGGTGATAGCATTTCAGGAGCATTCGAGGTGCAAGAGGGTTTTAGGGATGCTCACAACATAGGTATTACAGGTGTTACTCCTGAGGAAGGAATATCTGGAGGAAAGGATATTTAAACAGAAATCTGAAGGATAAATAGGAGTTAACCAAATGAAAAGGAAGGTGGAAAATTTGAGGTGAGTGGAGAAGAACATTCCAGGCAGAGACAAGAATATGTTCACAGGTTGAGAGGTCTATGGCATGTCTGAGAGAACTCCCAAGTCATCAGTATGGCTGGGATATAGTTTACAATGAGGGAGGATACACAGAGATGAAGATAGAGACTTAAACAAATTATTATGAATAACCTGTGAAAAGACTCAGAGAGTAACCTGAAGAGATATAGAGTTTGTTTTGAAAGCAGTGGCGGGGGTGGGGGTGGGGGTGGGGGGCCCTGAAGGTTGTTAACCAGGGAAGTTATGGAATCAGAGAGATGTTTGGAAAGATTCCTCTGTCATGTAGAAAGTAGAGTGGAAACTGACAAAGACAGAGGGCAGGGAAGTTGTTAAGAAGGTGTTGGAGAAATCCGGACAAAGAGTGGTGACCGGAACTCGATCAGTGTCTTGGTTATCTATTGCTGCATAAGAGTTCCACCCCCAGCCAATAAAATAAAATAACTTAGTGGATAAAACAGCAACCATTCTATTACAGTTTTGGTGAGTAAGAAATTTGCACCGAGCATGGGGGCATGGATTGTCTCTGCTATTTGATGATGGGACTATCGGTGATGGCTCTACTTGGCTCTACTTGGCCCTCTGTCTGTCTTTTTTTTTCTGATGGAGCAGCAACGTCCCAGAAGGCTCCTTATTTCCCTTCCTCACACTTTCATGCACAAGAAAGAATGAATATGTCCTTTAATCTGCATTCCCATAAATATTTTATACATCCTTTTATAATAAACTAATCATATTGATTGTATTTTATACATAGAATGATATGTGTAAAGCAAATATTACTATGCAATTTCCCCTTTTATCATTTTCAGTCTAGAACCTAGAAATTATTCAATATATGTTTTACTTCAATTGAATTTAATAATTACAAAATAATGAGATACAGTGGTTTTATATAAATATTTCAGTATCTAACAATTAAATTGGCATCAGCATTTAATTTCGGTTAGGACACCAGAGAGGTAAAGGTCTCAATCTTTTCACATGTAGAAATGAATGTTCTTTTGTTAACTAGTAATAAGAAAAGATGATTGTCAAAAACATTAGTGTTCAACTCTGTGGTAGTCAAATTTTATGCTTAATCATCAAAGCAACTGAGTTAGCCCCTGTTAATATTTACTTATTCTTCTCTTAATGACCTTGATTCTACCTTTTTATTTATTTTAACGAACCATGTGGTCAATATATCGTAACTCATATCTCTTTTGGAAAGAGGTGGGATATAAGAAGTAAATACATGCATAAACTCAGGTGTATGTTTCTATCATCAGATAGAGAGATATTTGTACGTTTTAACATCAAAAAGTTTATCTTTTTAGTTGATTAATTAAATGGAACACTATTTGTAGTTCCCTCCCACACATTTGTTTCTGTTTAATGATCTGGGAGAGAAAGATGGTAACACAGAAATGAAATTTTTAATGATATTAAATGTGGTGGCTTGGCAAGCAACTATAGGAAAAGAGAGACTGCATGAATGAGCCTCAGGAATTTAGGAATCTGAGCAAAAAAGAAAAGTAGATTCATGCAGGAATTAAATGCAGATTAAGACATCTGGAGAGAGGTATTAAATGCAGACGTTCAGGAGGCAGGTAAAATCATAAAGGCTGAGAGAAAGCAATGCTGAGGTAATAGCACATCAGCTCTTCCATTATATAGTGGCAACATAATGACTAATTCACTTTTGTGTCTCCAATTTTGAATCCCTCTACAGAAAAGTGATAGATTATGTATCTCTTGAAAGAACTTTAGAATTCCAGAAGCTTCAATGGAAGTGCCATATAATTACCAGAATGGGGAAACTGCCTAGTATTATATTACAAGATCTCCACCTGCTTCTCCCGTGTATTTCACACTAAAAAAGGAAGCATACCAAGATCTCTATCAAGGGAGCCACTAATGTGATGCATACAAAAAGCATTCATTTATAGAATCACCCAGAACCTCAAAACCCGTCATTAACTTTGGGGTTCTTATCCCCTGTTTATTTAAAAATGGCCCCTGCAGACATCACATTGTAAGACATCCAGTGTCTGTGTCCCACATGTGACTATAAAGGGAGGACTGACTTCCCATATTCATTTGTAAACCTTACTATTGAAGAAAATTTTTAAAAAATATTTATAGTATAGAAAATTAATTTGGAGGACTCCATGTACCTATTACCGAACTTGTCAACTCACATCCAGTCCTGTTTCTTCTATATACACACCTCATGCCCACTCACTCACCTCACACTCTGGGTTAGGCTGAAGCACATCTAGATGGTACGTAGATCTAAAAGATAAGTAGGTACCTATATCTATCTATCTATCTATAGACAGGGATAGATATATATCTATCTATAAAATACTTTATGTATTATACACATGCATGCATACACCTAACAGCGTCACAACTGTATCATTACCATTCCTAAAATATTATCAATTCTTTCCTGAATAACATCATATTCACATTTAGACCTTTAATATTCAGGCTGGTCCCCACATAGTAGTGCTCAGTAAATGTCTGTAGGAATGAATGGGTGATGACTTCTTTCCATTTATTTAATTTACTAATTCAAGAACACAATATCACTACTGCCACGTAATTGCTGCTCTTCCATCTCTCAAAACCCTTTCCAAGGGTCTCTTTTCTGTGAAAGCTTCCATAATATTTCTTAAGTAAAGTTTATTATTACTTCTGCCTTTCTTTATCCAGCTGTAAATTCTGGATGTGTTTGAGCACAAACAATATCCTAGGAACTGTGCAAAATGCTTAGAGTAAATAGATACATTTTGGACTCAGTTTGATTCTAGAGTTTGTGCTTTTTCATGGTTTTTATTTATATTTGTACTGCACTTACTAACAAAGTTCCTGATACATAATAGAAACTCAAAAATGTCTTGAAGGTAGAAAGAATAAAAGAGGAAAGAAGGGAAGAGAGGGAGATGGAGGGGTGGAAGGAACAAGAAGAAGGGAAAGAATGAAGATGAAGGAGAGGAGAGCAGAGGGAGAAGGGTTGTAAGAGGAGAGGGAAAGAAAAAAAGGGAGGGAGGGAGGGAGGAAGAAGTGAGTATTGTGACTATTGGAGAGCGAGAGAAATAAGACAAACATTTATATAGCACTGTACAGTTTCAAAATGTATTTTCATTCACCATATTTCCTTTCCTTAATAACCTGTAAGGTGGATATCATAGTCATTTGGACTCTCTAGAGAGATAAAGACACTTGGTGAAACTGGTTAAACTGGCTCTGTATGCTCAATCTTTCAACTCCATGTGTCTCTTGGTAGGACAAGGGTCCCAACTGAAAGAGCTAAATGGTCCTTGCCTAGAATACAATACTCTACATCAGGGGTCTGTAATGTTTTTTGAAGAGAAGCAAAAGGGTTGAACAACTGAAGCCTCAGAATGACTGAGATTGATGATGTGGTCGCAGGTGGTACGAGGGGATCTACAGACAGGGGAGACAGTCAGTGGGATGTGGAGGAGGATAGAGGTAGGGGATGTCCACAGGGCAACATCCAGCCACATCTTTTCTTTCTCCTTTGCATTTTGTAAACTGCCTAAAATGATGGCCCTGGAATCAGTTATTCCTGATAAGAACATCACCAGCAGAAAACTACCTCTTACAAGGTGGTCTCAACAGCAAGGTAGTTCCATGTGGTCATTTTTTTATGTCTGAATTACAACCAATCTAAAGTAACACCTGAGCCTCACCCTGTAAATCTCTTTCAGAGCTCTGTTTGATTCTTTATAGCTTTCATCACACTTTGTACTTCAGTATTTAAATACTTTCCATTAATTGTCAATTAGATTATAAACTATGCAATGGCAAGAACCATGTCTATTTTGTTTACCACCATATATAGAGCTTATAATAGTTCCTGAAACATAATCATCAGTTATTTAATATATGTATGAATAAATGGATGAATGAGTGAATGATAATGCGTATTCCATTTTCCTTTGTGACTTAGAGAGCATTAGTACCATTTTCACAAAGTGTGAAATGTGATTATACAAACATGGTGTACCTACAATTGTCCATTTTTAGTTGAATGACTATTAATTATTACCCTTGTGTACTATTTTATATTTTACTTTTACAGTTTAGGTGTAAATTAATATTAGAGTAAATGTTAATTAAGGAGGAAGAAGAGGAATATAAAAGCCCAAGGGGCAATTGCACGTGAGCCATGTAGATATCTTTTTAGTGATAAAACTTATGAAGACATCTTAGAACCAAGTGATCCAATTCCTTTTTCTTCCTGATTTTAGAGATCAAGCTAAAGGTTTTACAAAAGATCACAGTTGAATAATAGTGAAACTGGGACCAGATTGAAGGCTCTTCACTTTTATCTCAGTAATTTTCCCTTAATTCATCCTATCTCACATTGTCACATTCATCCAGCTTTAAAATTTCTTGGTTTATGATGACTGCAATCTGGAAATATAACAATGAATTTCCAAGTGTAAAATTTAGCCTGCCCTCACTTTTCCAAACAAGCATTCAATACTAGTTCCAACTGTGCAAAGGAGGCAAAACGTGAGTGTTTCTTCTAAGCATTATTTAAACCCACCTTTTGAAGTCATGCACAATAAACCATTTATCCATGGGTACAACCCTCCTGGTGTCCAATTTCTCACATATGTGATACCATTTCAAAAATACAACTTGAACTATTTTCATGGTAATGTAACATTGCAATATTGTAAGTGTTTCATAAACAAAGGAAAAGTCCCAGGTTGGACCATTTGAGGATTCACACATAAATCTGGGTTGCAGATCTAATTTCTGAAATATTTCATTATTGTGACAGACATTGTAAATTAACAAGCATTTTCCTTTTGGGAAAATCAAAGCCATACCAGTTAGCACTAATGAGAAATAAACTCAAAATAGCTTGACAATTAAGTAATTCAAATGTTATGTAAAATCCAAATCTATTTAAAAACTAATTTCCCCCGATAAGTTACTACAATTTTCACTTTGTAAATCACTCTAGAAATGATTTCATGGGACTTCACTCCTATGCCTTAATACTTAGGAAGAAAATAGTGTGACCAAGTAAAGCATAAGAAAGGAACACATTATTTAATCCAAAAACTTCAAGCTAATGATCAAAATAAATTCCTTAGGCTTTTCCTTACAGGGCCTCTCTTTTCTTGTTAGTAAATTATGTCCTTTAGAAAAACATATATTAACCCTTTAAGTTTACTAATGGATTCATACTCAAAGTCACAGGGTGCAGCCAACTTTTACTTTTCTAATCATTCCTAATAAAGTTAGCATTTTGATTGCAACAAGGTTGATTAAAGGACATGAAGATAAGCTAACTGCAGCATATACTATCTGTTTCAGTAGCCCTCATAATTTTAGCCGAATCTTTTGGAATTCTGGTAAAAAAAAAAATTAGCCAAAACAAAAAGAAGAGTTTTTATGTTATAGATTCTGTTGTTGGAAGTCACCTCAGAAATCCCTCCTTCCTGAATGTCCTTGACAAATTTTGTGACAAATGTTTGTTTCTACCTAAAAGCTTTTTGTGAAGGCAGTTCACCTCCTCACAAAAACCTTTCTTCCATTGTCTGTTAGCTTTTCATTGCTAGGGAATTTGTTCCCTACACTTTCATAGTTCTGTCAGGTCATAGTTCCGTCCTCTGGGATCCCACAGAACAATCCCAGCCCCTTTTTTATCTGACAACCTGTCATATATGAAGAACACTGTCATAAATCTAGATATGTTTTCATACAGGTGACTAAAGGAGTCACCATTATAGGCAGAGGAGGAGAGGGGAGAGGAGTTTGCCTGGATTTGATGGTGCTTCTGAGACTTGGTTCCTGTCAGGGTAGAGATGGTGAACAGGACCCAGGCACATCATCCCTGATCTGTACTTCTGCATCCTGTTTCCTCTTGGTTCTCCTATTACATGCACAAGCAGAATAGGTGGATCTAAATCCCTCAGAAATGGAACAACAAATGCTCCAAGAAGCTTAGAAAATGGATTGTGAAAGGCTGGCAAAAGACAGAATGGAGAATAATGAAAGAAATAAACAGAACTTAAGGAGAGAATCCATCTTATAAGAGAATTAAATGGGTACCTACTAAAATGCACAGTCCACCATTGGCTAAATAATTGGACTCTGAATAAGTATAAGTGGTTTAGAAAGTGATATCTTTGGAGACTCTGGTAGTTTCCAATACATCAAGTCAGTCACTTGAGAAATGTGTACAACACTTAGAAGAAACATTTTGTGGTTGCAGGTGAAGGTGAGGAGACGTACTTTAAAAATGAATACACTGGCACCTCTGCTCTTGAGGAGCTCACAGTCTATTTTGGATAGAAGATAGAAACAGATAAATTGTAATATCATGGTGTAATCATATTACAGAGATATGAGAAAAAGGACTGTGGGAGCAGAGAGATCAATGCAGTCTTTCAAAAGTACCAGAGAAGTTTCACTGAGGACCTCACCTTATAAGATTTATAAGATAATACTAAGAATAATATTGCGGGATGAGTTGGAGTTTATTAAATTAAAAAGAATGGGGTGGGAGGAAATGTTCCAGGAGGGGAGGGGTACTTAGGTACGGGGAGCATTATGGAAGGATCTGGTGTGTGCAAGACCCCAGAAAAGATCAGTGGGGCAGCAGACGGAGGAGGAAGAGATGATTTGGAAGGTAAAGTGGACTGGATTGTGAAGAGTTTTGTTTGCCAAACCAAAAAGTTGGAATCTTCATGCAATGACCAACTAGAAATAAGAGTTCTGGGGTTTTCAAAGTTGAAGTGCAATAATCACCTTTATTTTCTAAATCCAAAGAAAATAATTTTAATGAAGATTCTCTAGAAGCAATGTAGGAAATGTAAGTAGAAAAAAAATCAGGAGACTTTTTAAAAAAACGATTTTATCTATTTGAGAGAGAGAGAGCGCATGGGCAGGGAGGAGGGGCAGAGGGAGAGGGAGAAGGAGACTCCCAGGACCCTGAGATCATGACCTGAGCTGAAAGCAGACGCTTAACCGATTGAGCCACCCAGGTGCCCCCCAAATCAGGAGACTTTTGCAACAGTTCTGGAGAGTTATGATGCAAGATTGCATTGAAAAGCAGTGGCAACAAAGATGGAAAAAGAATACATTTTTTTCAAGTTGAAAAAAACATGTTTATTGCCTAAAAGTATATATATAAAATTCACCACAAAAGATGCTATTCTCTCATTTCCCCTCTTGTTCAATACCCCTGATATAAAGGACATTATTACACCTTATTAAAACCTCACTCAAATGTCCAGACAGTGCTCCATCTATGTATTCTTCTGTGTTTTCGAGCTGCATGTTAATATAGCCATCTACAAGTACTAGGTAGCCTTTGTACTCCATTCCCCATGGAAGTTTCCCCATTACTGGCTTTCCTGTTAGTCCGTTGAGGAGAGGTTTTGGATTGAGGGGGGTAAACTCATTGCAACGACAGGCAAATGCTGCAGGCCTCTCGCCACGACCCAGCTGTCGTCCATCCCTCGTGACTGGAGTAGCCTAAAGAATACATTTTTAAGAGTCACTTCTGGGGCATAATTTAGATTTGGTGTCCGCCTGGATATGACAGTGAGAAGCAAGGTGAATGAGCTTTTTCAGGCTTCTCAGTGGGAGGCCGGGTGGAGTCTTGTGATTAAGATTATAGGACATGAAAGTTTTTGAGGAGATTACATTGGAGGCGTCTGTGTACATCCAGGTGTGCAGATGGGCATGTCTCCCTGTGGGTTTGTGGGAGGGCACCTGACAGGCCAGTGGACGGGTCTTTGGGTGGACATGCTTGGCCTCAGACTGCAGCCGAGTGGGGCTGGAACTGTGTCACAGGGCCGCTGCGGTGTCTGCAGTTAGATCAGTTGGTGAGCCTACTCCTGAGAGCACTAATGGGCAATGTCTTCCTGCAGGTCCCAGGGCAGGCAGGACTGCTTCCAGACCGTGGCTTTGAAGGATGGAAGCCAGTTATGGGGTTGCTTCAGGATCGGCGGGTGGATCAATGTCAGTGAATTTGTCTCAGGGACATAATGGGCATGCCTCCCTCTGAGCCCCTGGTCAGGGAGGACTGGCAGCTGCGAGGGGCTGGAGCTGGGTCACATGCTACTTCCAGGTCCACAGCGGGGACTGTGGTCTCTGGGCACAGGTGCATGGTGCTGGAAGCAGGACTTAGGTGAAACAGAGCTGTACTAACTCCAGAGGGGGACACGACTCTTCCTGGGTCTGTGGCCAGGACCACAGTTGGTGAGCCTTCCTACTACCGGGCACAGGACTGCCTTCTCAAAATGGCCGTCCTTGTTCTCGGGCTTCACCAGGGTTTCACAGTCTCCTACCTGGATTCTGTAACTTCCACAAAGGCACTTTTGTCTGTGAGTGGCTGCCAAATTATCGTTGCTAACTATGGATGAAACAGGGGACCTCCTATTTGGCCATGTTACTAATGTCATTCCCCCTCACACCTCTCTTTGATTAGCACTTCATGATTATTTATTTGATTTATTACAGATTCCATAAAAACAGGATTTTTTTTTGACCACTTACTAACTTATGGATGGTTTTCTAGTATGGTCATATTGACTTTTGTTAATTTTGCAGTTTGATCACAGTTTCTATTGCAATTTTATATTTGTCCCCTTCTGGGCTAGGTGTCAGAAGTTGTAGACATGAACACAATGGTGACCACGTTGGGCTTCCTTTCTTGTGGCTTGATCTGAGGTTGTGTGCAAATACCATCTGATAAATAATTGAGAATAAAATGTTCACATTTAAAAAATCAGTCTGTGATTATTTTGTCCTGAATAGCTCTTTTAGAGAAAAATACATCATTTTTTTGCTTTTATTTATTTATTTTTAATTGAAGTATAGTTGACATATAATATTAGTTTCAGGTGTAAAACATAGCAATTTGACAATTATATACATACAAAATGCTTACCAGAAGAAATGTAGTTACTATGTGTCACCACTCAAAGTTATTACAGTATAATTGACTATATCCCCTATGCTGTACTTTTCATCCCTGTGGCTTATTTATTTTATAACTGGAATTTGGACCTCTTGATCTCCTTCACCTATTTTGCCCCTTCCACCATCCCCTCCATTTTGACAACCACCAGTCTGTTCTCTATGCTTATGAGTATGGAAAAAAATACATCTTTGAAAAGTAAAACCATTCCAAATTTCCTTCTGAAGCATATATATTCTTCCTTCAACTCATAACACCTTTAACTAGGCATTCTAAAATATTCAGTCTCTGCTAGTTATATATTTCTTATGATTTGGCTGAGAAGTAGAAAATAGCTGTCATTATTGAAATACATCTGAGGCAAGAGCATATTGAGTTACTGTTTTAAAAGATCAACCACTGATTAACAATGGAACAATTATTATTCATTTTTGGAGTTGAATAGTGGAATATTGCAGGACTTTTGCTCTTGGGGGGATAAATCAGAATTATCTGAAATATTTTTTTTTTGCATGCATAATAATAAATATATATGTTTGATGCAGTATCCTGGGGCACCTCTTGTGGCTCTTGGAATACTGCTGTTGATTGACATTGGCTGAGAGAAAGCCCACAGCAACTTCAGCCCTAACTCCTCCCTAGATATTCTGCTTCAGGCAACTCATGTAATAGCAACACCCAGCTAAAGAGCCCTGAGGACCTACGGGGATACCAAACATAAGAAGGAGATCATCACAGACATTTTTATTTTTAACCTAGAAGCAAAATGGTTACTAAAGGCAAGATTTTTGTGAAATCTCAAATGGTCATTTTTTTTTTTCCATCTGCATGATTTTGTAGAACTAAAAAAATCAATTAACTCTACAATATTGGTAGAACTGAATATAAGGTCATGGAATAAAATTAAATGTATGGCTCAAATAAACATATTTCTTTATAATTGGATTTTAATCCTATTTGCATCTCAGAGTCATCTGTGAAGCCTAATACAGTTTATACAATTTTGTCAATTATACTTTTGTCAATTAAAGCTGAAAAAATGAATCATCTGTGAAGACTGTTAAAGTTTAGATTCTTCAATCTCATGCCTCTCTGCCACTTACTTTGAGAAAGTCACCTAACCTCTCTGTGCCTCAGTTACTGCCTCTGTTAAATGGGGATAATAACTACATCTTCTTTATAGGAATGCTATGAGGATTAAATGAGTCAGTGTACGTAAATATGTCAGGATAGTGCCCAGCACATAGAAAACATGCCCTCGTATAGTATTTGCTACTGTTATTCTGTGTATGGGTAACTTGGATCTTTGTTTCTCAGGGTTCTGATCTGACTCTCAATATGGGTTTATTCATAGAGGGAGCTCAGTTTACCTAGTCTGGTATTGTGAATATGGGGCTAAATGGAGAGAAAAAAGGTGTACATATTGCACCTGCTAGGGCAGTACTCCTATTAGTCATGTTTGTGGGGGAAATCATGAAAGGGAAAAGGAAGGTATGCAGAGGCCATATATTGGAACTGGAAGCAGGTATCCCAGCACCCTGATTCCAGAATGAGATTTTGCCTTGGTGTTTTCCCAAAGTCTTGCACAGTCTACTGAAATGTGTTTATTTTTTAAAATGAAAATAGATATGTTTGTGAAACAGAATCCCATTCTATAAGTGTTTCAACTTAATTAAAGTGTAGATCCAACTTCAAAATACAGTAACAAAATGTGAAACCAGTCTTGGACACAGTCGAGGAAGTTTGGAAACAAACGTTTGGCAGAAAGAACAAAATTTGTACAATTGTAGAAAGTCCACCTGAAATTATGCCCTTAGATGCATACCGGTTCCGTGGTAGGATTTGTTTGGTATTATTAAGAATTCTATGCACTGTGACAATGAATGATCCATTTATCACCTCTCAGCTCCCAATCTAAGCATTCATCACCCGCTTTGTAGCAAGCATGATGCTAAACTCGTCAGTAGAGGGCGCTGGAGAGACATTACAGGAGGAAAGCGTTTGTTTTTCTGGTTGCTTTGTGCGGCCAGTTTCTTTGCTCTGCTCCTTCTGCATTAGGGTTGGAGGCACTGTGCCATCATTGCACCAGGCATGCGCAATCTCCCAGTAAACTCATGGCCTCAGTTTCAGCTGACGACCATCTCACACACTGTGACCCTGTT
Source organism: Neomonachus schauinslandi (assembly GCF_002201575.2). Classification (NCBI taxonomy): domain Eukaryota; kingdom Metazoa; phylum Chordata; class Mammalia; order Carnivora; family Phocidae; genus Neomonachus; species Neomonachus schauinslandi. The sequence continues at coordinate 55,622,635 of NC_058407.1, read as the reverse complement.
GATGTGGGCCCTATGTGCCCCAGGCTGCCCACCACCCAGCCAGGAAGCAGGTTCCCAGCGCCCCTATGGGCGGCTGCTTCCGCTTGCCTAATGACTGTGACCTCACTGTGACAGGGCAATGCAGTGAATGAACTTCACCATCCAGTGCACCCCAAGTACGCCTCTGCAAGAGGTCTGAATACCAGCCTCAGGACGTCAGCCCCCTTTCCTCCCTTGTTCCTTCCTTGGGGTCTCTCCCTCAGCGCTAGGGTATTCTTTAGAACAGAAATTTGACCTGCGGTTGGTTTTTGTAAATAAAGATTTATCAGAACACTCCCACGCTTATGCATTTATAGTTTGTCTCTGGTTGCTTTGATGCTGCAATGGCAGGGTCGAACGTTCCGACAGAGACTTTATGGTTTGCAAACCTAAAATATTTAGTCTGGCCCTTTTGAAGACAAAGCTTGCTGACTCCTGCCTCAGAGTTGTCGTTTATAGTTTATTCCATTGTTACAGTTAATAATTCTTTATGTTAAAATGCCCTTGTTCAAATTACTGTGTGGTTTCCGTCTCCTAATTGGACCTTACTGATATATGCACCATATATCTGTACCCCTGCTAGGGATTACAACACATAGAATTGGTACCGTTTCCAGTTGGGAAAGAAGCAGCTACTATTTTACCCGAGACCAACACAATCCCCAAGGCAAGGAAATATCATGGATTCGCTACTCCCCACAAAGTGGGAGAAGGAAAAAAAATAGGGAGAACAATCATAAGTTAGCTATATCGATAAATCACTTCACCATATCCATACCTTATTCATTTGTTACACTTGAAAACAGTCCAGATGCCTAAGTCATAGTAAGAATTTAGTAAATGATTTTGAACGAATGAATTGAGTGTACAACTAATATTGAAAATAAAAACCTGAAAATACATTTCAGGCAGCATTTTCTTTTTAATGCAAAGAAATGACAAATAATAAAGTGTAGATAAGCTATGAGTAATTTTTTTCCTCAAATATTTACTCTGTGTGAAAATTATGGGAAATATATAAAGAAAAGAGATGTGTCTGTGAATATATTATCTTAAGCTATACATGCAAATGAAGTGGAAAACACCAGAAAAATAATTTTCTCCTGAAACATTCTGATAATTGAGACAAGCATTGCATTTTTGGTTTGAATTAGCTGAGCTGAACCAGTGACTCATTTGACTTTGCATGTGAGACCACAGCCACAGAGAGGTTCATACTGGGTTCACTTCAATAAACAGCTGTGGACTGGGGTCAATTCTTATTTTATTTAGCATTATTCATTCATTCAGATTCCATATTCAGCTAATTACTTGTAGGAGCAGTACTCATTAAGTAGAATAACTCATTTACATGGAAGAAGGCTACAGTTTGCCCTTTTGCTGTATCTCCCTTCCTTCCGTTGGCATGCATTCTTCTTTTTTTTTGGAGTAATGTGAAGCACAAAAAATCAAATCAAGCCACTTTAAATTCTGATTTCTTGTTTTCCAAACATTCAGACCTTCTTCTGGGCAGAAATTAGCCTTTGCCAGGTAATTCAAACACAAATTTGCGTTTTATTTTACCCTCTTCCAGTGAGCATTCTGCTGTGTTTACCACATCTTTCTGTCAGCTCACAGACCACTTTGCAATGGTTAGCTCTGCCTTCCCTTTAGCTGATTGCAGGGCATTGAGTGGAAAGCGTCAGATGCCCGTGATATTTTTCTCTCCTGTTTACAAAAGCAGAAAAGAATTTCACACTTTCTTGAGCACTTCAGCTGTTTCAGCGCCTTTAAATGCCACTTATAAGCCATTCTAAACAAACCAACCTGCCTACCAGGAAACCAAAATACCTGTTAGCTCTTTTTTTTTTTTTCCATGAAGGATGAAGAGTTTTCTTGAATGCACCAAATGAATTCAAGGAATGCATTTTCTGTCTAGGCCTGACACAAAGATAAATTTGTAGGTAGCCCCACATTAAAAAGATGAAAGTAGTTTTTCTTGTTATCAGCAAAAGGAACTTGAGAGAGAGGGAGAGTGGTGATTATTCTCCAATGACAATCTTATAGAAGAATATATAATATCAATTATTCTGTCATTTTGTTTAAACCAACACCCTAGGTTAGTGGTTCTCAAACTTGGTTGCACATTTATAATCACCTGTGGAGCTCCAAAATAATAGTAGTAGTAGTCATACCTGTATGCACTCCCCAGAGATTGTGATTTGACTGGTCTGGGGTGTGGCCCGGGCTTTGGAAGTTGGCAACGCTCCTCAGGTGATTGTAGTATACAGAGGAGCTTGAGAACCTTTGCCCTAGGCAGACCTTTGAATCCTTGGGCAAGTGTAGTGCTGTGCAATAGAACTTTCTGAGGTGAGGAAGAGAGCCGCTATGGGAGAGCAGAAGGAACCCAGGGAAGACGTTGGTGTTTTCACAACCAGGAAGCATATAAGAGGACCCTATGGGAACAGAGATCCCGACCTCTGAGAAGAGGGTGTGGCCCAGTTGGTGCTCGTGCTGTTGAATGAAATGCATCCTCTGGGACTGTGGAAAGAACATGGAATCAATTGCCGCTGTAGGGAGAAGAGCCAGTGCTAGGAGGACTGACAGGAACAAACAGAGAGGGTCTTTATCCTCCTCCTGCAGCCTCCGAGTCTCCTCTGTGGCCTCCTAGTCACAGGGCCTACCTGGGGAAGAGCTGGCTGAAGGGAACTAGTTTGCAGAGTCCTCGCCCCAGTCAGTTCCTCCAAGCCACGTATTGAAAGGTGGGTTTGGAGCTGAAAAACAACATTATTTAATGCCCATGATAATTGTAACTAAAGAAATGCACATTTATATAAAATGAACGTCTTTACATACCAATTAACAGAAATTTTTCAAAACTGTATCCTTACAGGTTCTGTGAGCTTTGTGAGTACACGTTCTTATGCATTACTGGTGGATGTGTAAAATAATATCCTAGAAAGCAAGTTGCAAGTCCTAAAGTGTTTATAACCCTTGACTCAGTAGCTTTGCTTTCAGAAATTTATTCTAAAGACACAATGAAAACTCTGACCTAGGATTTGCGGACAAAGTATTTACTGAGACATTGTTCACAGTAATAAAAATCTTAATGACCTCAATAGGAAATGGTTAGAGAACAGATATTATGTAATTTTATGAAAGGATTAAAATTGGGTTTACAATGGAGTTTATGAACGAAACATATTTATGGTTTAGTGGTTGAGATACCATCTTTTCACTTAATACTTTACCACAAGCATTGCTGATTTATTAATTTTCTTTTCTCTATATTGCTGTGTTTTCTGTTTCCTATAATATGCCTGTATTACATTAATAATAAAACACTACAAATAATAAATGATAAAGGAATAAATCCATTACTTTAATAGCATTAAGAGTATGTGAAAAAATTAAGAATGTATGTAAAAACATGTGAACAAAAGTAATACACTGGAGAAAAACCTGCAGGAACCATAAAAATGTTTTGCTTTAATATGTAATGAATATCGATTTATAAAAAAAACCAAAACCGATAAAAGATAAATGAGGATCAAAATTATTTATAAAAGGAAAAATACATGTGATTAACGAACGCAAAGGAAAATGTTGACTTTCAAGCTAGCAAAGATCACCCAGTTTGATGGACATGGTACTGCTGTGTAAAATCATGGAACAATTTTGGCAAGAAAATGAACTATTTATTAGTAGTTAAAATACACATATCCTTTAATCTTATAAAAAACACTTCTTAGACTCTATCCTAGGATTATAATTTGGAATAACAAGAAAGACTTTATTTCTAAAAGTATTCATAACTTTATTATTAAAAATTAAAAGAAAAGAACACTGGAAACAATGTAATACTTTAAACCTATAAGAGTATTTCAATAGCCCTACTGTTATAAAGAATAAAATTTAAAGACTCATTTAAAATTATATTTATAAAGGTTTTTAAAAAGAATTGGATAATGTTTAAGTTTTAGTAGTAAGTGTGACACGCAGCTTACATAATTTAACGTTCAGCATTATCTCAGCGAGGCAATGTTACCCACACAACAAAGTTGGAAAGAATACTAAGGAGTTAAATATGGTGGCTTCTACTTACTAGAGTTAAACATGATCTTTTATTTCTTTATGCCTCTTTATTTCTTTACGTCAGTTTCCAAAAAATTCTAAAATGAACATGTATTTTCTCATGATTTCAAAAACATGCATTACTAAATTTAAATATCAAAATTAAAAAATAAGAATACGATTGCCCTGATTAAGTTCCTTTGGCCTATCACATCCCTAGATTCTCCAGTTTTGAAATGAGAGACTCTTGTTTTTGTAGGGCCTTGACTTAGGAAACCTTGTTTGAATTTCGATAATATAGCCTAGAAGGACTAGGGATGTAAAGAAAGTTTGGTCCCTGCTAGAGGTGGTATAGTCTGTTCTTTCAGAAATTTGTGATCTAAATCTACAGGCTGGATAGTAAATATTTTACGATGTACAGAATTCTGTCACATACTTGTCTTTCTTTGTTTTTAATGACCTCTTAAAATGTAAAAACCATTCTTAGCACACAGACCATACAAAAATAGGTCACAGACTAGTTTGGCTTGAGGGCTAGACTTTGTTGGCCCTATTCTAAATTGCATATATAGTGAATAGCTAGAGATACTGTGTGATAAATACTGGCACAGATAACCAGATTCTCTGTTCTCCCTATTTTATGTGCCTCCATATAACATTCAGGAGAGACAGAGATTGATAAGTAATGTGTCTGTTACAGCCAAAAAAAAAAAAAGCTCAAATTTCAGAGTTTTACAGCAAAAGTCACTTATTCTTACGGACCTGAGTTGGTCAGTTGCAGCTTGGCTGACGCATACATCTGGGGACCATCAGGACTAGGCTGGCCTTAGCTAGGGTAGTCTGGCTGCACTCAAAGTATCTCTCACCCTCCTTATAAAACCAGTGGGCTTGCCTGGGCTTGTTTCTTCCACCACAGTGGCAGGGGTATGGGAGAGGAAGCCCAAACATACAAGTGCTTTTGAAGTCTTTGTCAAGGAGTTGTTCAACCACAGCAGAAGCTGAGGTAGAGCAAGTGGTTAAGGTCCAAGAAGCAGGTAAGGTTGAAGGAAGGTGTGATGTAAGATATTTTGAATGAAGTCCACACCACAAAGCATTCAGATCCATGCCTACCTTCTTTTATATCTGGTAGCCATTCTACAATGATGGGCCCATACTTTTTGTCATAACAAGATGTCTTCACTCCTTCCTCATTTCAGGATGGGGCTGGTCATAATCTCCTGGGAAACTTAAGAAGGTTAGTAGTGAAGTAACCAGAATCCATATTTCTGTAGCTGGCTCTATCTAGGTCAAGTGTCCTTTGAACCAATTAATATGGCCAGGGATCTGGGTACTACAATTAGCAGCTCCTCTTTTTTTTTTTTTTTTTTAAGATTTATTTATTTGAGAGAGAGAGAGTGAGGGGATGGGCAGAGAGAGGGGATTAGGGAAAGGGAGAGAGAGAACCTCAAGCAGACTCCCCACTGAGCACGGAGCCTCATACAGGGCTCAGTCTCATGACCCTGAGATCATGACCTGAGCTGAAATCGAGAGTTTGGCACTTAACCGACTGTACAATTAGCAGCTACCCTGTTTGAAACAGATTTAGGAGAGTGCTGTTTCCAGAAAATAGGGGTGTTGCAAAACAATAGGAAAATATTTCCAAAAAAATAAAAATAGCTATATATATTGATTATATATTAGAAACTGTGTTTAGTGATCCATATGCACATGATACCATTCCATATTACAATCATCCAATGAAGTAGTGATTACTAATTTCTGCTTAACATATCAGGAAACTGAAGTATAAGAGGTAATTTGCGTGCCCAGGTATGAGGCAGTATGTGGCAGAGTACGTAGCAGCATCATAATTCAAGCCTGGAGCTCTCCAATTTCAAAACCTAGGCTCTTAACCACAAGGACTATATTACCTCCTGTCCCTGGAGTCAGATTTGTTTTCTCTAATTTTTGTCTCCAACATGCCCTTGGAAATTATCTTCCTTCATCTTTTGTTTCCTTGCATTTCTGTTTTTAATGGATCATCACTCTACCTACCCACCCCGGTGTCTAGGAATCTAGACTATTTTGGTGATAGTCTGATTTGTTGTTCAGCACGTATCTATTTTGCATTGATGTTAGGTTTGGCTGTCTGACATGCTTTGGCTGATAGAACGTTAGTGGACGTGTTAGTGGACACAAACAGATACTTTAAATGTGCCTGCCAGATTTGGCTGACCTCTGGTGCTGTGGTGTTGAATCATGAGAAGAACGTGCCATTTTAACTTAGGTCCTAGAATGAGATGAACGGAATAAATTTCATTCCTGGAGCACAGCAGTCCAGCTGAGTCCATCCTAGATTGGAAGAACCACAGTTGATCTGCAGACTTGTGAGAATAAATGCTGTTGTAAGTCACTTAGTTTGGAAGTGGTTTGTTATGCAGCTCATACCCTTGGCTCCTTAGTTGGATTAAGGACTTCTAACAAACTAGAGGTCTCCAATAAATAGCAAAGTATTACAAGGTAAAGAACGTGTGGAAGTTCTCTGAATGATGGTAAGCATGGTGTTATCTCAGGAAATGTTTCCTTTCTCTATGTTGGGCAGTATTAAGTTTGTCATTGTAGGAAATTGTGAAGTGGTAGATCACAATTATTGGAGAGTAATTTGTGATAAAACTGTCTTTTCAGCAATTCTATCTCATAAATAAACATCACTAGTGATGTTTATTGTAATTATAATAAATTGCTTTAATGTAGCAATTCTTGTATTTTCATGCACCTCATTAATTGAGTGTCTCCTGTTCTCTGGATATCATGTACCCATAGTCTCGTTTAAATCTAACAATGCTACATTTAATAAATAAAGGAATTAAGTCTAGAAGAGAAGGTAATCACTGGAGGTCAAAATGGTCTCTTAAGATATCCTAGACTAGGTGCACCCAAGCTGAATCTAGAATATGGGCAGAATTTGGAAGGGAGCTAAAGGCTCTCCATCTGGGCAAAAACTAATAGAATAAGGATTAAGGAAGGGTGGGGTTAGAAGTCAGTTGGGATTCCAAATGGAACAGAGAATTTGTTTGGGAATTGGTAATATGTTAGAAATGTTCAGTGAAGAAATATTGTCAGAATTTAAAAGAACGAAAGAGAAGTTTACTCCTGATAGAATAAGCAGTGGAGAGTTTGTACAAAATCTCACTGAAAATAATGATTCATGAAGATCTGTCTTGTAATGATAGTTAAAATCTTTAGAATTTGACAGACATGTTTTAATGGACTACTGTGTGCCTATTATATGCCAAACACTGTGTTTGGTAGTTATATTCACATAAGTGGGGACTTAGGCATTGCAGGGTTTAGAAAATTGAGGAAGATATTACCCCTTCTCTCAGTAGGGTAGAAAGATATTTTTACAGCTATAATACAAGTTATACTTTAGTAAGTGCTACAAAAAGGTAAAAAAATTAAGAGAATATAGATGAGAGAAAGATTATTATTAGGAGGATAAGGCAGTTTTATATAAGAGGCTGCAAATGGACTTGCTAGTAAATTGCTCATAATGGCAAAAAGAGGACAGAATCAAAAATGATGTCAAAGCTCTTAGTCCAGGAGACTGTAATTATGGTGTTGGTACTAACAGAAGTGGAAACCTGGAAATTATGATAATATTAACTCTGCGTCAGTTTTATAATTGATATGGGTTGTGATGAGTCAACTAAACTTTTAAAATTTGGTTCTAAATCTTTCTGTGGCATGGTTATAAAACATTATGTCTGTTTTTAAGAGTTGACCACATTGAACTCAAGATGTCTAACTTGAATAGGGTTTGTATTTAAGTGAGTAAAGAATGAGGAAATGAATCCCTATTTGGTTCTTCTTGGACATAAATAGTGTGTTCTGGAAAATGTAAGTAAACAATTAGCTTTGTTAAAAATATACTATCTTACAGGTTATTTGTAGTATCTTACCTTTGGGGAAGTTATGGATGTTGTGTAAAGATAAAAAATTTAACAATAACCCTGAAAAATTTAACTATAACCCTGAAAAGTTTGATGATAATCAAGACATACATAGAAATGTAGACATATGAGAAGAGGAATCTCATATTGTACTGCAACAGCATTTCAGCAAATGTGAGCTTTGGTCTAAGGAAAGAAAAATCTCTATGAAGTCTTGGAAAATATGTACAAAGAAATTGCCAGTAACATTACATTCCAGTCAGTAACACATGCTTTTCTTGAGGTTAAAATTACTATTTTAAATAAGTCAGCAAAGATGGTAAAATTTCCGCAGAGGCTATTATTTTTAAGTTTCTTATTAATGCTCTAAGTTAAACTCCCCTCCCCCATATAAGGCACTCTCGCCTGGAAGTTCTAACATGCTATTTCTGTAGACTGGATAAGGTACTTTTATTTCTCAGGATCTCAGTTTCTTCATCTGAGGAATGAAAGAGTAAGACTTAACTTCCTCTCCCTCCCTTCTTTGTAAGCCTTCTTTCTCCTTCCCTCTTTTCTTCCATGAACTTGTACTGAGGACTTCCTTTGTGTCCTAGTTTGGACTCATACATTTTACCTGGAATACTACAATCCCTAAGAAGTCTCTCTACTTTTCTTACTCTGCTATAGATAATTCTACCTGAAGTACCTCCCACTTACCTTTTCATAGCTTCATCTGAGGCTATTTCCGCCCATTATCTCATCCTCTGGGTACAGTAGCATTCTCTGAATACCAGGGAGAGCCCTCTCCAACTTTGTACAAGTGCAAACTCCCATTCATTCTTGAAACTCTTATCAAATGACCTTTCCTCTGTAATACCTTCAGGAAGAGTTAATTCTTTCTTTCTCTTTAGTCATTATACTTAGTATTTGCTTCTACGGTAGCGCTTATCCCATTGTAATATACATAACCTTTTTATATGTCTGTCTCTTTCAGGACTGGGCATAGTGATTTGCACATAATGGGTGGTCAATAAATATGTGTTGAGTTGTGAACATTTTAGCGATTTTTATTTGGGATTGATATAAGTGTCTTCAGTTTTCAAGTTATTTTTGATAAATCTAGAAATCATTGAAAATAGGAGCAGGAAAATGTGATTTTAGTATTTCTTAATCTAAAAATTATATTTGAGTTGGGTTTCTTATCAATTTCAGGGTATCGATAACTAAATAAAGCAGTAAAATTTGTAATCATTCTAAGTTATGGAGACATGTCTGGGCTTCTTCTAGGTATTGAGAAGACATTGGATGATTGTTCACATTATGGATTCCTGAGCTATTTCTTCACCAAATGCCCCCAAGAACAATACATCTGTTTCCTGAGGCCTGGAGAAAATTCTTTGCTCACCTGTAACTCAACTTCATGTTATATCTTATATATACTTAGAAAGCCTATATGACACATTTTCCTGTAAATTTGGCTACAGCTTTTATTTGAGCTAACTTGGCCACTTTGCCTATAAAAACACTGTAAATTCCAGGATCTAATTGGCAGAAGGATTACTTTTCCAGAGAAGAAGCCAGATTTAGAACAGCTCCCCAGTTATGTTCTCTTAGCTGGAACTTCCTTTTTTGTTGTTGTTGTTGTTTTGTTTTTTATTTTCTAATAGCATCTCTTTAAATACTGTTAGGAAATTGAGTAGAACAAAATGTTTTTGAGGGGTAATTGGGCTATAATTTGAAGAAACACATAGAAAATGTTATCTTTACTCCTATATCAACCCTGGCTGATTTTTCCACATGTATGAAAGTTGTACAGAAATTCTACTTTTTGGGCGCCTGGGTGGCTCAGTTGGTTAAGCGACTGCCTTTGGCTCAGGTCATGGTCCCGGAGTCCTGGGATCGAGTCCCACATTGGGCTCCTAGGTCAGCGGGGAACCTGCTTCTCCCTCTGACCCTCTCCCCTCTCATGCTGTTTCTCTCTCTCAAATAAATAAATAAATAAAATCTTTAAAAAAAAAAATTCTACTTTTTAAATACAGACTAATACCTATTGCTTCCTTGACACAGTTTTGATTATTAACATCTCAATGCAAAACCTTAAATCTTATATAGTTCTTAAAAGGACCATCTTTAAAAAAATAACATAATAAAAATTTAGCTTTATTAATACTAAAAAATAAAAACTTTAAAAGTGAAGGTTGAGATTAGAAATTTGGAGTTGATGCAGTTAGTAAAAAACAAACAAGGTCAACAATTTCATGTGAACTTAGACTGAACAAGCCTTTCAGCCTGCTAAGGAATTACTTTTAATGACTTTTATATGCACAGTTTTAATATAGTGGTAAAAATTTAAGCCATTCTGTAGTAAATGAAGTAGGTAATAGATGGTAAGAAAAATAAGTACACTATAGTTAAAACTTATTTTAACAAACTTGAAAGGGAAAAGGAAAATGCTAATCAAATGGATGGGGGGGCATCATGGTCAAGTAAAATGACTTTTCTTCATAATTATTTACTTATTAGAAGGTACTACAGAGCAACCGAAAGCAGGCAGAATCTAGTGAGAATTCAAGCCCTTGAAATATGGGTGGGATTTATGTTCATATTTGCTTAAGGGTCAGTCTATGATATGAGGTTGGTGGAACTCAAGGAAAAAAACGACAGTCTTACTAGCTGGTGGTTTCAGAGGAGAGAGTTTGAGGCTTCCAGGGTGGGAATTAAGGAAGAGATTCTGAAAAGGATGAATCCACAGGTGGGAAACCCCCAAATCTTCATATAAACTGTTGCTGGATTGCAAAGTCAGATGTGACTTCAAGGAGATCATGGAAAGCAAGAGATACATGGCTGAAAATACTGAACAGAGATTTTAGCTGCTGCTAAATTAGATTGGTTAAAAGTAAAAATAGTTGACTATACCAAGTGTGCTAGAGAAATTGCAACTTTTATATATACTTCTGGTGAAAATGCAGAATGATAAACTACTTTGGAAAAGTCTGACAGTTTGTTTTTTTATAATGTTAATCATTCATCTGCCATATGACTCAGCCATTTCACCCTAGATATTTGCCAAAACAGAATGAAACATATGTTCACATGAAGATTTGCACATGAATGTTCATGGAAGCTTTATTTGTAATAGCCATACACTGGAGATAACCTAGAGGTCCAGCTTGGGAATGAATAAACAAACTGTGGGGTATCCATGTAATGGAACACTACTCACCCATAAAAATGAACAGATTGTTAATATATTCAATAACATGGATGAATCTCAAAGTAATTATTTTGAGTGAAAGATGCAAACAGTGATACTATATTGAATTTATATAAAATTCTATAAATTGAAAATTAATCCCTGTTAACAGAAAGTAAATCAGCAGTTGTCCCGTGAGGGACAGCAGGGAAGGGTTATAAAGGGCAAGAGGAAACTTGGCGGTGATGGAAATATTTGTTATCTTGATGTGGCAGTAGTTTTGTGGGTGAATCCAATATGCCAAAGCTTACCATATTCTACTGTAATTATGTGGAGTTTACTGTTCTTCAATTATGCCTCCACAACCTTTTGTTTTAATATTTTTATATTCTCTGTCAAAACACATGCTACTTACCTAGTTTAGTCTTTACTCACAGCGAAATTTAATTTTCCCTGGGGACTCAAAAGTCAGTATTGGTGATTGGGCCATATAAGACCCTACTTTGAAATATTGAAGCATGGAGGTTGTTTCTGTTTCCATAATTTTAAATACTAATCCATATGAAAACACTAATCTATATGAAAGTTTTCTCACCCAGTGTATTATTGCCCAGAAGCTGAAAGTGCAAAAAGGTAGCACACCATTTTAGGTGAGAATCTAGGAGATAATTTAATTGCCATTTTGATTATTTTACTGTCAACCTCCATATATTCTCTACCAACAGTAAGGTGTATATTAAATGTTGAGCAATCAGTTCAGCCTAACCCTACCTCCCAGTTTATTAACCCTGGAGTCTAGGTATCGACATAGAGAGACTGGAAAATCTAGGAGCCTGAGAGATTTAAGGGGCCAAGAAGAGGCTTCTGTCACTGTTGGTCGCTTGTTCTTCTCCAGTCTCCTTTAATAAATATTCTGCCTTGGTTACCTTGAAAGAGATTTTGTGCCTTTTATTTTCAATTGAGGAATTATTAAAAACTTAAATTCTGGCCACATTGTATACTGAAATTTATTGTATCTTGAAGTATATGGACTCTCCAAGTGTGAAGATTGATAAGGACTATGCAATACAAAATATAAAGTAACCAAACAGTAGAGGAACATTGACAAGCTATTGAAAAGAAATGGAGAGTGAAAATCAGAAAATGACACCTAGACCTTTCCTAAATGTAAATCTTTTAAAATAAATAAAATAAATTCTTATTTTCTCAACAATATGAGATATTAATTGCATATGAGTAGCCCTGATTTTGAATGTCAGTTCTTAAAGAGTACAGACTCTAGGATATAGTTATCCAAAGAATTATTTGGTCAGAGGAGTTTTCACAAACTCACCAAAAGGCGTTCTTGCTCCAAGTCTTACAGCTAATGCCCAGGATACTTAACGTGCATATGGCAAATCCCACCATAATCTAAATCCTCAGGAAACTCCCTCCTCATGTACAGCTGAATAAAGAGTTCAAACTACCTCAAGCACTTAAAGGATGCTTTTCTAACCCTAGAATTTTTAAAGGTCTTCTTTGACAATGAATCCTTACCCATCTATTTACTTTTTGTCAACACTAAGGATATCGATAATGCATTTATTTTGCAAACAATATGCTTTTTGCCTAAAATAAGCCATCCTTCATTGTGGTCTAGTAAATATTGCATTCCTTATTTTCCTAGATGAAAAATTATAAAGAAAAAATATATGCTTTTCTTAAAGAGTCAATATTAGAGTCCATCTCAAAATTCAAGAATTTGCAGGTGATCATATCATTAATAACACTCTGTCTTGATAAAAGAAAAATGGTTTCACAAATGGAACCAGGGACTAGTGAGTGAATTTAAAGTTATAAAAATTCCATCAGCTTTACAAAAATTATGCATAAAAACTTGGTTTGCATTATCAGTTCAGATAGTTCTTATATTTAAATGATGGTATTTGTTTAGTTTACTTAAAGTGTTTTTATATAATATACATATCCTAACAAATCCTCCATAGAAAGTAGCCTAAGGAACATTATGATTAAATTTTTATAGTCCAAAAAATAAAGCTTAAAAATGCCTGGTGATGCCCATGACATATTTATTTAGTAGCAAAGCTTCAGATCTACTAACTTTCAAATGATTACATTTCAGTTTTCCAAGCATTTCTTATTTTACTTTGACTGAAAACTTTGACATATACTGTTAATATGCAGGGAGCAAGTGTTTGGAAGCAATTATTATTGTAATCTCTCCCATATATTACTTATCTCTGAAGATCTTGGAACTATTGACAAAATTACTTGTTTTTTTTTTTTTTCTCACAATCTCCCTGCAAAGTAGGTTAAATGAAGTGACAAGCCTCATTTTCAAGTGTGGACATTCAAGGAGGTGATTTATGACTTTGTTCCAGTCTGAGATCTGGCCTGGGAATTGCCCTGAGGTCCCAAGATTTGGAACAGCAACCTCTGTGGCAGTACCTGTACAGATCTTGGGACTGTGCTCCCAGAGGTGGGGCCATTAGGTAGTAAACTGCTGATAAGAGCCCTCTGCTAACAACACAAGGTGGTCCATTCAGTCCCTTTAAGAATCATTTGTTTTTTTATATTTTTTTAAAGATTTTTTATTTATATGAGAGAGAGAGAGAGCATGAGCAGTGGGAAGGAGCAGAGGGAGACGTAGAAGCAGACTCCCCACTGAGCAGGGAGCCTGATGCCAGGCTCCATCCCAGGACCCTAGTTAAAATGATTCTTTGGGGCAGATGCTTAACTGACTGAGCCACCCAGGCGTCCCAAAGAATCATTTTAACTAGAGTGTCTAATTTAGTGAAATCCAAACAAGTGTTTTTTATGTCTCCTTTTAAATTAGCACTTACTCTTTTAGCTGGAATCCAGAGATATAGAAACTTGATAAAATTTACCTTGGTATAGTTTTTACTAATATCTAGAGAAAATAATCTATGTAGAATTAAAAAAAAGATACCAGATAATACATAAACGATATAAAATGGACAGGGTATTATTCATCTGGGTGTGAGCGGCACGCTAAACAGAATTGGATATAGAAAAATAAGTTAATATGACATTATTTCAAATTATTTTATTGGATTTTTTTTCATTGAGAATTGATATTTCACACAGCCATTGTCAATTATCAAAGGAATGTCTGTCCATTGATGTTGCCTCAAAAATACCAAAGTCTATGCAGTATGTGTATGTGTGTGTATTTATGTATTAAAAATTTTTCTCTGGAACTGTAATTTTCACTTAAAGGATAAATTTCCAAATTCAGCATTTAAATTGACTAGATTAAAAAATTTTCCCCAATTTTACGCATGTGTGTTTGTGTGTGTGTGTGTCCCTCAGGATCATACAGGCTGAACTGTTTTTATAAATGGGTTTTTTCTCCTTTCTCTCACATTTTAAAATAGCTCACATAAGTGAGGCCAGGACTGCCAGCTCCTTGGTTTATAATTCTCTCTGTGCAATACTGTTTGAGGGGGCAAGAGAGAACTGGCTATGAGAAACTGTAGGCCCTTTCTCATCTTTATCATTCTACATAAACCAGAAGAACGACAGAGAAAGAGAAAGAGGAGAGGGAGGAAGAGGAGACAGAAACAGAGAGGAGAGAGAAAGACACAAAGACAGGGAGGTGGGGGAAGGGGAGAGACACAGAGAGGTGGACGGGGAGGGAGAGGGGGAGAGAGCTTTCCATTTAACAGTTAGCACCTGAGAAAACACCCACCAAATTGAAATTTTTTTTCATCCCTCTGGCCAACCTGCATTTGGTTTTTGTTTCGGATATCCTCAGACGGGATTTATTTATCTGTGCTGGCCACCTCAGCTGTGACAAATTAAAATTAGGCCACTATTTATAATTCAAGGTATGTGTAAAAAACAAACGGGGGAGATTGTTTTAAAGGTAAAGACATTTAGTAAAGAAGACAAGACAGAGATGGCTTTCTTGAATAAAATAACATTTTTAGTTATTTTCCTGTCTTGAACTATTTCCCCTGAAGGCACCTTTTGACTCAATCAGTGGAGAGGGAACTGAAAGAATCCTAAACATCCCCTGAGGTCTCTATTGATTCTGCAGACGTGTCTTTTCAAGAGGTTTGTTACTTGTACGTAGGGTGAACATGCCTTAATTATTCAATGACTCCAAAAGTTTTACCCAAACTATGTGTCAAATAAATAATTTTTCACTTGCTTTAATTGTATGTAGACTTCACTTGACTATAAATTCTACAAAAGATTGTTCAACTTCAGGTTTGATTTTAATTTCTAAATGGCCGGCTCTTAACTTGCTCTATTACATGTTCTCTTGTGGAGTGTAGAATACTGGTTATCCTTAAAGAGTAAGCATTAATCCCCTTTGTTTTCAGGTGCCCTAATATATATGCCTATGGGGGTCCATACCCTAAGAACGTGGGATACAAACCTGTCATGAAATCCAAACTTTAGAGATATAAATATGGTAGATTTGCCCTAAAAGTCAGATTTGTACCTTCAGTCTACCGTTGAATTTATAGTACAAATATATTCTTTTTTTCCCTGTTTGTTTTAAAATAAGAAATGGTAGGGGCGCCTGGGTGGCTCAGATGGTTAAGCGTCTGCCTTCGGCTCAGGTCATGATCCTAGGGTCCTGGGATCGAGTCCCGCATCAGGCTCCCTGCTCCTTGGGAGCCTGCTTCTCCCTCTGTTTCTCTCTCTCTCTCTGTCTATCATGAATAAATAAATAAAATCTTAGAAAAAAAAAGAAATGGTAGTCTCTTGAGTTCTAGAGTTTCTGTAAGAACAACAGAAGGAACTCTCAGCTAATGTTTGGTATCCATATGCTTCCTTAAAGTGACCAGATGTCCTGCATTTGTCAAGGGGGATGGGGAATTGTGGTTTTTTTTTTTCTCCCTCCTGATTATTTCCTTCAAAAAGTCTATCATGGATACATTTTGTGCCTTCATTGGCCCCCCTGGCAATTCTTATTCATGCCTTGTTCTAAGAACATCATAATTGATAACCTACTGCTTTTGTACTTGGAACTTCCTAGGGGGAGAAAAAAAGTTTGCTGTTTTGTGTGTGTGTGTGTGTGTGTGTGTGTGTGTGTGTGTGTGATTCTGTAGTTTATTGTATTAAAAAAAAAACTTATAGCAGAATTCTCACTCTGCCTATGTAGTCATAGGTAAATGCTGTTTTTGTTTTTTTTTACAGGCTGAGCTCCAACACACATTTTAAATCTTCCCTTAAGTACTGAATTTAAATAATAAAAATGTGATCTCTATACACAGTAAATAATGTCAGGAAAAATTATCCAAGATTTGGAAATGGAAGAAAGAGATTACTGGACATCCTTGGAATGGAATGCTGGATGTTGTCTGTCAGACTCTTCAAAGATTATCAGATTCTTAAAGGGTCTGCACCTTTGAATAACTTTCTGTTGATTAGGTCAGGTATTGGCAAATATTGTAGTCTCAGAGTTCCGTTACATTCTTAAAAATTGGGGGCCCCAGAACTTTTGCTTATAGGGGTTTTATCTATTAATATATGCCATATTGTAAATTAAAACTAAGAAAATAAAATATATTTTTGTTAATTTATTTTAAACAATAATAAATCTGCCATCTGTTAATATAGACCCCTACTTACTTTTATGAAAAGTACTTTTCCAGAATAAAATGTTTAGGGGAAGAGCAACATTGTTTTACAATTTTGCAAATTTCTTTAATACCTGGCTTAATAGAAAACAACTGGATCCTCATATTTGCTTCTGCTTTCAAATGGTTGCAATCTATTGTTTTGATATATAAAAATATATAAAAATAATTAGCCCCACTCAGATATGTAGTGAGAAAAAGGAGGAGTATTTTAAGATCTCTTTCATGTAATTGTGGATGTTTTCTTTGATATTATGCCAATAGTTGACAAGTGGTAGCTTTTTTTTTATTATGTTATGTTAATCACCATACATTACATCATTAGTTTTTGACGTAGTGTTCCATGATTCATTGTTGGCATATAACACCCAGTGCTCCATGCAGGACGTGCCCTCTTTAATACCCATCACCAGGCTAACCCATCCCCCCACCTCCCTCCCCTCTAGAACCCTCAGTTTCTTTCCCAGAGTCCATAGTCTCCCATGGTTCATCTCCCCCTCCAATTTCCCCCCCTTCATTTTTCCCTTCCTGCTATCTTCTTCTTCTTCTTTTTTTTTAAAAAACATATAATGTATTATTTGTTTCAGAGGTACAGGTCTGTGATTCAACAGTCTTACACAATTCACAGTGCTCACCATAGCACATACCCTCCCCAATGTCTATCACCCAGCCACCCCATCCCTCCCACCCCCCACCACTCCAACAACCCTCAGTTTGTTTCCTGAGATTAAGAATTCCTCATATCAGTGAGGTCATATGATACATGTCTTTCTCTGATTGACTTATTTCGCTCAGCATAATACCCTCCAGTTCCATCCATGATGTTGCAAATGGCAAGATTTCATTCTTTTTGATGGCTGCATAATATTCCATTGTATACATATACCACCTCTTCTTTATCCATTCATCTGTCGATGGACATCTTGGCTCTTTCCACAGTTTGGCTATTATGGACATTGCTGCTGTAAACATCAGGGTGCACGTACCCCTTTGGATCCCTACATTTGTATCTTTGGGGTAAATACCCAGTAGTACAATTGCTGGATCGTATGGTAGCTCTATTTTCAACTTTTTGAAGAACCTCCATACTGTTTTCCAGAGTGGCTGCACCAGCTTGCATTCCCACCAACAGTGTAGGAGGGTTCCCCTTATTCCGCATCCCCGCCAACATCTGTCGTTTCCTGACTTGTTAATTTTAGCCATTCTGACTGGTGTGAGGTGGTATCTCATTGAGGTTTTGATTTGGATTTCCCTGATGCCGAGTGATGTTGAGCACTTTTTCGTGTGTCTGTTCAAGCTCTATTACAAAGCTGTCATCATCAAGACAGTATGGTACTGGCACAAAAACAGACACATAGATCAATGGAACAGAATAGAGAGCCCAGAAATGGACCCTCAACTCTATGATCAACTAATCTTCGACAAAGCAGGAAAGAATGTCCAATGGAAAAAAGTCTTTTCAACAAATGATGTTGGGAAAATTGGACAGCCACATGCAGAAGAATGAAACTAGACCATTTCCTTACACCACACACAAAAATAGCCTCCAAATGGTTGAAAGACCTAAATGTGAGACAGGAGTACATCAAAATCCTAAAGGAGAACACAGGCAGCAACCTCTTCGACCTCAGCCGCAGCAACTTCTTCCTAGAATCATCAACAAAGGCAAGGGAAGCAAGGGCAAAAATGAACTATTGGGACCTCATCAAGATAAAAAGCTTTTGCACAGCAAAAGAAACAGTCAACAAAACCAAAAGACAACCGACAGAATGGGAGAAGATATTTGCAAATGACATATCAGAAAAAGGGCTAGTATCCAAAATCTATAAAGAACTTATCAAACTCAACACCCAAAGAACAAGTGATCCAATCAAGAAATGGGCAGAAGTGGTAGCTTCTTAAAAGTTAGTTGCAATGTGGAATCTGAAACCATACCAGTGAACTTTTCAAATTGTCTTTTTAAGTTCATTATCCTACCTTGCACTTCAAATGGAAAATTTCTGATGTTTGATCATATATCATGCATTGGCCACTTGGAAAATATTGGTTTGTTATTATAGGCAGCTTTTTAAAATGTTGACACATTTGATACTCAACATTAAAAAAAATCAAATTCGTTCATCTCGCTACCAATGACATTAGATATTTTTGCAAGTCAGATGGTCTAAGGGAAGCACACATTAATTGTGGTTTGGAGAATAACTTTAGTATATGTGCTGCCGAAGCGAGCACTGGAGAATAACTTTAGAATGTACATGCCATTAGACCCAGGGAGCCCACTAAAATATATTTTCTCAAAGGGATCATGGCACAAATATGTAAAAAGTGGGAAAAGTATAAGCACAAGGGTATTCATCACAACATTGTTTATAATAGAGATTGGAAATAACCAAATTTAGATTTCCTTAATAGATAAATTGTTAAATAAAGTATGGGACTACAAAAAAATTATTTTACACCCATTAAAATATTCTGTGAGTGTGTATATATATATTTATATATATATTTGCAAATATATATATTTAATGGCATGAAAAAATGTACATACTCTATTGTGGAGTGAAAAATTTTGTTATGAAACAGCATGATGGCATGATCACATTTACAGAATTTTTGTGTACATGTTGGCATAGTAGATAGATAGGTAGATAAAGTTTCAAAGGAGATCCTCCAAAAAGTTAATCATAAATATCTCTGGGTAGAGAGATCTGGGGGCTTTGGGTTTTTTTTTTTTTTTAGTATTTTGATTGTTTAATTTTTGTTAAAAGAAGCATGTATAAATTTTTATAATCAGAGAAAACAATAGGTTATTTTCTTTCTAGAAAATGAAAGCTTTTTTTTCTAAAATTAGAAAATGTGCATGTGTTTTAATTTGACAGTCAGTGTTGGCAAGAGTTACTTGCATAAAACAAGGTGTTGCTTATGAGCTACTAGTAGAAGTATAATGATCCTGACAAGCAATTTGGCATAAAATTCTTCAACTTTATATACTTGCTAACTTAGTTTACCTCTATTATTAAATCCTATAGAAATACTCAGAGATATCCTTAAAGACCTGTGTAAAACATAAATGCCAGACAATAAAAAATAATTTGAACGGATTATGACGTACCCATTGGGTAGACTACCATGCAGAGAATGCTCTGAGTCACTTAGATTTTTGTCTGTTGGAATGGCTATAGTTGCATGCTGCTGTGATTTGGGTAAAGAAGGAACAGGAAGTTGAGAACCGGGGATGGGAGGGGGGGATAAGGATTTCTTCCTTTCTTCTTGCTGCTGCTTTGACCTCCACTATTCTTTGTCTCCACTTACCACCACCTGGTTGTTAGTGGTCCATGATTCTAGATGTCACTTAGAATGACAGGTCCACATTTCTAAACTTTTTTTGCAATATTTTATTTTTGAAACTCAGGAATAGTCTTTCAGAAAACATTAAATCAAAAAGAATAATTTTAACCAATTATTTTACATTATAAAAAGGTATACAAACTAGTGTGTGTATGCCAGAGATACTCATAGATACCATATATTTTCCATTCAGAAAATAGAAAGAATTAAATATTTACTAGTTGTATGTCTTTCTTTTAAGAATATAAATATAATTTTTTTTCATTTTTTCTTGTAAAACTACTGAAAATTATTTTAAAATACATTTCCTAAATTCACTTAAGACATTTTTTGAATAGTTTTTCTTTATATTCAGTTTAAGTTTCTGTTCACTTAAGAAAACCTGTAATAGAATCTAAAGAGCACTCAACATGTGATCCAAGAGACATGTGTTCTCAGGGCTAACAGCTAGAAAAATTCCTCATGAGTGAAATTAAATCTCTGATCTACAGGATCTCCAAGTCTTTCTCCAATTTCATAGTAAAAGAGAAAATCCCATTCTGTCCAAAGGATGACCTTTCTTTTTCTTTGAAGTAGAATTCTGTAATCCCAGGTCGACGGAGATAGAATAATATGTGTTTTGTAAACATATGTTTGTGTTTTTTTAATAAGCAAAGGGTCTATATTGCATTGCTAATAAAAAACTGTCAGTCTTTAGTATTAGAATGTATTTTTTAAACCAAACCCAGCTCTGAAGACAAGTATTATTATTATTATTATTATTTTACAAGTGTTCTTAATGCATCGACAGAAGCCATCAGTTTTGACTTGGCTATGCCAGTTCAGGAGGAGAAGAAAACAGAAGACATAACATTCAAATAGCAAAGAAGAAAATAATTTTTTATCTCCATCATAACTTCCATCTTAATCTTAGATAATTTTTAATCTTAATTATGAGATGATTTTTGTTGTCCTAAAATATTCCTATACCTCAGTTATAAAAAGACAAGTACTGATTGCCCACGAAATGTGTAATGACACTTTCAACTTTTGAAAGAGCTGCCTTTATGGTATATGAACCTGAACATACTGAGGTAAAATGTTGGTTTTATAAAATTCTAGTATTAGTAAAATGGAAACAAACTTAATTTTTGTTCCATTGGAAAAAATAAGGCTACTTATTATAAATAAATGAAAAAGTATGCACTATTGTCATAAAATGTTAAATCATACATGTATTTATATGCTCTAAAAGGATCTGAATATTATCCAGGAAATAATTTTTCCAAAAAGTGCTTTGTTTTATATTAATGCATGTGGATGGGAGCATGCTTTTTTTCTTTTTTCTAGTACCTTTGCTTTTATATTTTAATACCAAACTACTTTGCTTTTCAGCCTTATCTCTTATTTTTTTGGTCTCTTGTAAACTTTTATTTATTTATTTAATTTAAATTCAATTAACATATAATGTATTACGAGTTTCAGAGATGGAGGTCAGTGATTCATTAGTCTTATATAATACCCAGTGCTCATTATCTCTTACAATGTCTTACTGAAGAAAAGTTCATGCAACCCTATACAAAGTGTAATGGGATGATGTGGGGAGGGAGTTCACAATGAATTCATTACATTTACATTTACATTTTAGCACTTTATATTTACATAGTTATTTACATATAATGTTTCATTGTTCATCAAAATAATTCGATTGTGCAAATATTTCAATGATCAGATGATAACACTATTGCCCAGAGAGACTAAGAGTTGATAGTTAAGTGGTGAATTTGAAAAAAGCATCCAATTCTCCTGACCTCTTATCCAATGTTGTTTTCACTACCATACTAAGGGAGGGGATCATTAAACTCAGATACTGGAGGCTATCCTGTTGACATGAATCCTTGATCATAATTGACCTAAATTACTCTGATCTACAACTGTTTAAATTAAAATTCAACAAATAATTGCTCAACTTCACTTTATGCTGACTACAGAGACTTGGCCTTGGAGGCCTGAAAAGAGAATCTATTACTCAGAAAATAAAGAAAAGCTTTTATTGGATTGAATTAAAGTGATTCATTTCTTTTTTCTTCTTTAAAGATCTTTTCATTGATTGTTATTTGAAAAAAATCCCTTAGGAAATTCTTCATAAATGAATAAGGTTAATTTTGTGATAAAACTAAGTTCTGATACTTACTTTTTTCCTCCTTTACAGTGCTTGGGACTCCCTCTTCGTGTCTACTTTTACTTCATCTACACACCCATTACCCCAAGTGGAGGTTCTCATTCCTTCTACCCTTTCATCTCTGTTCTGCTCACTTAAGGTAGGCTTACTGCAAAGACACATTTCAACCTTGTGGTGGGGTATTTAAAGTCAAGATTTGAAGAATAGTATAATGTATTTAACATTCTTCCAGTGTTGATTCTGACTTTATAAGCATATATTGAGCTGAGAACATTTTTATATTAGTGCAATTTTTAATCAGTTCCTTCATGCTCTTTACCAAAATCTTTTGAGATTTTACTATTTGTTCTAGGTGCTAGGAATTAAAAGATGATTAAGATCCAGACCTTGATCTTAAGAACTCCTTGGGTTGAGTATAATCTTCCAGTTTGCGTCTATTGGCTTGTTTATTTTTGGCCTATTTCCAGATTTTTTATGAATTTTTTAGTACGTCTTTGATTTAGCCATCACTCTACGACTCTGACACTCCACACAATGGAATTTCACTGATTACATTAAATTGGAAGCAAAGAGATGGGTCAGATAGATTGCGAATACTTCAGGGGTACTAAAAGCAACCTTAAAGAAGAATTGATTGCTTATACTGATTCAGCATTGTCAAATGTGGAAGACTTAAAATTTGGAGGGCCATAATTAACTATGTACGAAAAAAATTATAATTAATTTTCTGACATTCAATCTGATTGGTTTAATGCTTTTTTTTTCTTTTTTCAAAATTGGTTGGAATTTCCGAGCCACTATCACTACAAAACCTGTCTCTTCTTAGTTCAGAGGGATATTTTGAAGAGCTTTATATAAAATATTTCATGCACTTATCAATACTAAGGTTTTTCTTCATAAGCATTTTTTTAGGTTAGCTGATTAAATATTAAAATCTTATCTAGCTGTGAAGTAGGATTATTTTCCATGATTTCCAAAGCATGGTTATTGAAAACAGTGAAACGACATTTCATTGGCAAAGAGCTATAAGGATTTGAATCTTTAATCAAGAATTGCTAAATGCTTTAGTTCATAAATTGTTTATGAGTTAACCAGCACTCTCCACCCAAATCTGTTCCACTTGAGTGTAAGAGCTGATTCTCTGCTTACAGTATCCGAGACAGGACGGGCTTCTATGGTTCACATATGACTGAAGCCAAGATGAGATGAGAGTGATCTGGACATGTAAAGAAATGCTTACACATTGTTGGCATGGGTCCACTCGAAGTTACTGGGTTTTCACTTGAGAAGAAGTCTGGAAATGTGTTTTAAATGACATTCTATCTTCTCCTCTGCTTCTCGTTTAAAAACCTTGCCTGTCTTTTATAGCTGATGTAACAATAAACTCTTCCAGGAAGACAGGCAGACAAGCACAGGGTTTGATTCGCAGCCAGCTTTGTTCTGACACAGTTGTACGAGGGCCATATTCATGAAGCTCATGCCCCTTTTCTGGCCCTACTACATACAGGATTCCAAGTTTTTTTTTTTCCATGTAGCCGTGCAGCTTCAGCCCCACCAGCAGGCTGGAGTCTTTATCCACCTGACAAAAGAGATGTCTAGTTGACTCTGGAATGTTAGCATGTCATTTCTAACTATGATGATACCAAGAATCAGGCAGCTGGAGATACATACGTAGAAGGAACATTGTAAGCTAAATATAGGGGCATGGAAATTTTTTCTTGGCCACACATTGGAAGGAATGATATATCCTATCTTTAATGTCAAGATAGTGCATTCTTTCATTTAAGTATTCAATCAGTTATTTAAAAAAATAATTTGCAGAACACCATTCACTGTCTCTGTGCTAAGTGCTTGGTATATGGAAGACATGTTTTATTTCTATAGGCCATAGACTCATAAACAATTAATTATGAGAGTGATGAGGAGGATATGCCTGAAGATAACAAAGAGGCAACAGTAAACAACACTGATCTCAGGGAGACAAAATTGTAGAAGCAGGAAAGGCTCCACAGAGGAGAGAAGTTTGGCACGAACATGTGGCATTTTTGTTAGATTTATTTGTATCTGTTTTTTATTGTCTCCTAAAATGAAGGAAATTCATCTTAATTTAGCATTCATATTTTCTATTTTTTTAACATTTGTATTTTTAATTTACATAAGTGATCTCTTTTAATTCCCATGACAATGTCTGATACGTGTGTGTTATTCCTTTTTACATATGAGAAAGTTGAGCCTCAGAAATTAGGTGACTTACTCAAGGTCACACAGCTGGTAATTGGAGAAACTGGAGCTAAAAATACTCCCTTGGCACCAGTTCTCCTGTTTTTTACCAACCCACTGCCTCTATTTGGTGGTATTTTGGCTTCATAGCCATAATATTTTATGACTTAAAGTCAGCTCAAAACCAATTATCCAATTTGATTTTGATCTGCCCAGATGCTAAGGAATTTTCCCCTGCTTTTGATTGCAAGTATTAGAGTATTTGTATAAAGAAAAATTATACAAGTAATGTTTAATAAGTAATTTTTTAATATAAATTTTATGTATTTAACATACAGTGCAATTTTGGTTTCTGGAGTAGAATTCAGTGATACATACAATACCCGGTACTCATCATAACAATGCCCTCCTTAATACCCATCACCCATTTAGTCCATCCCCCATCCACCTCCCTCCCTCAACCCTCATTTTGTTCTCTATCTTTAAGAGCCTCTTATGGTTTGTTCCCTCTCCTATTTTTCTTTTCCCCCTTCCCATATGTTCATCTGTTTTCTTTCTTAAATTCTACATATGAGTGAGATCATATGGTATTTATCTTTCTCTGACTGACTTATTTCACTTAGCATAATACACTCTAGCTCCATCCATGTCATTGCAGATGGCAAAATTTCATCTTCTGATGGTTGAGTAATATTCCATTGTATATATATTGCATCTTCTTTATCCATTCATCACTCAATGGATATTTTGGCTCTCTCCATAGTTTGGCTATTGCCGACAATGCAGCTGTAAACATTGGGATGCATGTACCCCTTTGAATCTGTATTTTTGTATCCTTTAGATAAATACCTGCTAATGCAATTGTTCTATTTTTAACTTTTTGAGAAACCTCCATATGGTTGTCCAGAGTGGCTGCACCAGTGTGCTTTCCCACCAACAGTGTTAGAGCGTGCCTCTTTCTCTACAACCTTGCCAACGCCCCTTGTTTCTTGTGTTGTTAATTCTAGCCATTCTGACAGGTGTGAGGTGGTATCTCATCGTGGTTTTGATTTGCATTTGCCTGTTGATGAGTGATGTTGTGTATCTTTTCATGTGTCTTTTAGCCATCTGGATGTCATCTTTGGAAAACAAGTCTATTCACATCTTTTGCCCATTTCTTAACTAGATTGTTTGTTTTTTGGGGTGTGGAGTTTGATAAGTTCTTTGTAGATTTTGGATACTAACCATTTATCAGATAAGTCATTTGCAAATATCTTCTCCCATTCCATAGGCTGCCTTTTAGTTTTGTTGATTATTTACTTCACTGTGCAGAAGCTTTTTATCTTGATGAAGTCCCAATAGTTCATTTTTGCTTTGTTTTCCTTGCCTCTGGTGACACATCTAGTAAGCAGTTGCTATGGCCAAGGTCAAAGAGATTTCTGCCTGTGTTCTCCTCTAAGATTTTGGTGGTTTCCTTTCCCACATTTAGGTCTTTCATCTGATTTTAATTTATTTTCATGTATCGTGTAAGAAAGTGGTCCAGTTTAATTCTTGTGCATGTCGCAGTCCAGTTTTCCCAACACCATTTGTTGAAGAGACTGTCTTTTTTCCATTGGATATTCTTTCCTGCTTTGTTGAAGATTAGTTGACCATAGAGTTGTGGGTTAATTTCTGGGCTCTCTGTTCTGTTCCATTGATCTGTGTATCTGTTTTTGTGCTAGTACCATACTGTCTTGATGAATATAGCTTTGTAATGTAGCTTGAAATCTGGAATCATGATGCCTCCAATTTTGTTTTTCTTTATCGGAATTGCTTTGGCTATTCAAGTCTCTTGTGGTTCCATACAAATTTTAGAATTGTTAGTTCTAGCTTTGTGAAAAATGCTGGTGGTATTTTGATAGGAATTGCATTAAATGTATAGATTGTTTTGGGTAGTGTAGACATTTTAACAATGTTTGTTCTTCCAATTCGTGAGTATGGAATGCTTTTCCATTTCTTTGTGTCCTCTTCAATTTCTTTCATAAGTGTTCTGTAGTTTTCCAATCTTTTACTTCTTTAGTTGGATTTATTGCCATGTATCTGACTCTTTTTGGTGCAATTACAAATGGGATCAATTCCTTGATTTCTTTTCTGCTGTTTCATTATTGGTGTATAGAAATGCAGTAGATTTCTGCACATTGATTTTATATCCTGTGACTTTGCTGAATTCATGTATGAGTTCTAGCAATTTTTTGGTGGAGTCTTTTGGGTTTTCTACAGAGGATCATGTCATCTGCAAGTAGTGAAAGTTTGACTTCTTCCTTGTCAATTAGGATGCCTTTTATTTCATTTTGTTGTGTAATTGCTGAAGCTAAGACTTCCTATGTTAAATAGTAATGGTGAGAGGACATCATTGTCTTGTTCCCGACCATAGGGGAAAGACTCTGTTTTTCCCCCATTGAGGATATTAGCTGTGGATCTTTCATATATGACCTTTATGATGTTGAGGTATGTTCCATCTATCCCTTCTCTGTTGAGGGATTTTATCATGAAAGGATGCCATATTTTGTCAAATGCTTTTTCTGCATCTATTGACAGGCTTGTATGGTTCTTATCCTTTCTTTTATTAATATGGTATATCACATTGATTGATTTGCAAATATTGAACCACCCTGCAGCCCAGGAATAAATTCCACTTGATTGTGGTGAATAATTTAATAATTAATATAAATAAATAACAAATTAATAATTAATAATTTAATGTACTGTTTAATTTGATTTGCAAATATTTTATTGAAAAACTTTGCATCCATGTTCATCAGGGATATTGGCCTCTAATTCTCCTTTTTATTGGGGTCTTTTCTAGTTTTGGAATCAAGGTAATGCTGGCTTCATAGAACGAGTTTGGAAGTTTTCCTTCCATTTCTATTTTTTGCAACAGTTTGAGAAGAATAGGTATTAACTCTTCTTTAAATGTCTGGTAGAATTCTCCAGGGAAGCCGTCTGGCCCAGGGCTTTTATTTTTTGGGAGATTTTTGATTACTGATTCAATTTCTTTGCAGGTTATGGGTCTGTTCAAATTTTCTGTTTCCCCCTGTTTCAGTTTTGATAGTTTGTAAGTTTCTAGGAATTTGTCCATTTCTTCCAGGTTGCACAGTTTGTTGGCATATAATTTTTCATAATATTCTCTTATATAATTTGTATTTCTGTGGTGTTGGTTGTGATCTCTCCTCTATCATTCATGATTTTATCTATCTGGGTCTTTTCTCTTTTCTTTTTGATAAGTCTGGCTAGGGGTTTGTCAATTTTATTAGTTCTTTCAAAGAACCAGCTCTTAGTTTCATTAATCTGTTCTATTTTTATTTGTTTGTTTGTTTCTATATCATTTATTTCTGCTCTAATCTTTATTATTTCCCTTCTTCTGCTGGCTTTAGGCTTTATTTGCTGTTCCTTTCCCAGCTCCTTTAGGTATAAGGTTAAGTTGTGTATTTGAGACTTTTCTTACTTCTTGAGGTAGGCCTGAATTGCAATATATTTCCCTCTTAGGACTGCCTTTGCTGCATCCCAAAAGTTTTGGGCTGTTGTGCTGTCATTGTAATTTGCTTCCATATATTTTTTTTAATTCTTTAATTCCCTGGTTAACCCTTTCATTCTTTAGAAGGATATTCTTTAACCTTCATGTATTTGAGGTCTTTCCAAATTTTTTCTTGTGTTTGACTTCCAGTTTCATAGCATTGTGGTCTGAAAATATGCACGGTATGATCTCCATCTTTTTGTACTTGTTGAGGGCTGATTTGTGATCCAGTATGTGATCTATTCTGGAGAATGTTCCATGTGTACTCAAGAAGAATGTGTATTCTGCCGCTTTAGGATGAAGTGTTCTGAAAATATCTGTTAAGTCCATCTGGTCCAGTGTGTCATTCAAAGCCACTGTTTCCTTGTTGATATTCTGCTCAATCTGTCCATTTCTATAAGTGGGGTGTTAAATTCCCTACTATTATTATATTATTATCAATGAATTTCTTTATGTTTATTATTAATCAGTTTATATATTTGGGTGCTCCCAGGTTGGGGCATAAATATTTACAATTGTTAGATATCTTGATGGATAGTTTATGATATAATGCCCTTCTTCATCTCCTGTAATAGACTTTGTTTTAAAATCTAGTTTGTCTGATATAAGTATGTCTATTCTGGCTTCCTTTTGATATCCATTAGCATTGTAGATGGTTCTCCATCCCCTCACTTTCAATATGCAGGTGTCCTTAGGTCTAAAATGAATCCCTTATAGGCAGCATATAGATGGATCTTGTTTTTTAATCCATTCTGATACCATATGTCTTTTGATTTAGTCTATTTACATTCAGAGTGATTATTGAACCATATGAATTTAGTGCCATTGTGTTACCTGTAGAGTTGGTGTTTCTGGTGATGTTCGCTGGTCCTTTCTAGTCTTTGTTGCTTTTGGTCTTTTTTTTCTCCACCTGAAGAGTCCCCCTTAAAAATTTCTTGCAGGGCTAGTTTAGTGGTCATGAACTCCTTTAGTTTTTGTTTGTCTGAAAAAATCTTTATTTCTCCTTCTATTCTGAATGACAGCCTTGCTGGATAACGCATTCTTGGCTGCGTATTTTTCCCATTCATCATGTTAAATATTTCCTTCCACTCCTTTCTGGCTGGCCAGGTCTCTGTGGACAGATCCTCTGCGAACCTTATTGGTCTTCCCTTGTAGGTTAAGGACCTTTTTTTCCCTTGCTGCTTTCAGGATTCTTTCCTTGTCTGGGTATTTTATGAATTTGACAATGTTATGCCTATGGTTGGCTTTTGTTGAATTTCATGGGAGTTCTCTGTGCTTCTTGGATTTTGATGTCTGTGTCCTTCCCCAGATTAGAAAAGTTTCAGCTATAATTTGTTTGAATAAACCTTCTGTCCCTTTAATCTCTCTCTTCATCTTCTGTGACTCCTATGATATGAATGTTATTATGTTTTAATAAGTTGCTGAGTTCCCTAAGTCTACCTTCGTGATCCATTACCTTTCTTTCCCTCTTCTTTTCAGCATTTTATCTTCTATTATCACTGATTTCACTCCTCTGATTCATCCATCCTCATTTTTATGGTCTTCATTTGTATTTGCATTTCAGTTAAATCATTTTAAATTTTGGCCTGACTAGATTTTAGTTCTTTTATCTCTGGGGTAAGGGATTCTCTAATGTCTTCTATGCCCTTTTCAAGTCCAGCTAGTATCCTTGTAATTGTTGTTTTAAATCCTAGTTTAGACATCTGACTTATGTTTGTACTGATTAAATCCCTGGCTGTGAGTTCTACCTTGTGTTCTTTTTCTGGGGTGAATTCCTCCATGTTGTCATTTTGTCCAGAAAAGAAAAGAAGAAAGAGAAAAAAGAACAACAACAACAAAAAACAAAAACAAAAGAAGCCTAGATCCTGGGTGTGTTTTGGTCTGCTCCTTAAAAGAATCTAGGTCACAAAATAAAAAATAAATAAATAAATAAAATGAAAGTAAACCAAAAAAGTTAAAAAATATATAAAAAGTATATATAATAATAAAAATTAAAAAAAATAGTAATAAAAAGTAAAAAAAAATTGGAAAATATAAGAAAATAAATGAAAAAATAATAAGTAAAAAAACCCAAACAAACCAAAGAATAAAAGTAAAAAAGGAAGCTAGATCCTATTTCCCCTAGAGCTAAAGCTTTGCCGCACTCTATGATCAATAAACTTAGTGTGAACTCATTGTTTGTGCTGGTTGTCTGGGGGCGGGGCCTGCTGCACGGATTCTCAGGCGGACTTGTTTCAGTGGAAATGCATCTCCAGGGTGCAGGGAGGTGGAGCTTGGTGTACTCAGCTCCGGCCTGCACTAGGTGGCGCTGTTTTGCTCCCCGAAGGCTTTTTAACACTTTTGGGCCGGATTAAAGTGGCTGCACCCTGCTCCGGCCTCAGAGCTGAAAGTGCGTGCCGCCTACTTTCCAGGGAGCCCTCACAGAAGAGCAGTCAATCACTCTATTTGTATCCCCAGTTTCTGTCTGAACCCTGCATTCACCCTGCCTGAGTCTGAGCTTTTTTATCTCAGGCACACGATTGAGTTTCAAAACTCCCAAGTTTCAGGGACTCCCAAGGAGTGGACTACAACTGTTTCCTCTAGGGAGGGTCTCACCAAGCTTCCAGGCCTGTCCCCAGAAAGTGGATGCCCGACTGCACAGAAGTTAACAGTTTCTAGCAGAAAGCCTGCACCAAGACCCAGTGCTCTTGGCTGGCTTGTCAGCTCCAATGCCTGGAAACAGTGCAGTGCCTTGACGTCACCCATTCTTCCTGCAACCCAGGGGATCCTCAGACCACCCTGTCACTCCGGGGATTCTGCCCCCTTTTGCCACCTGAGCACCTTTAATCCAGTCACACCCCCATGGTAGTGAACTTCCGAAAGTTCAGATTTTGTGCTCTGCTGCTTCTGATACTTTGTGGTAGCCTCCTTAAGCAGGCTCCCTCCCTGCTGCTGCATCCACAGCTGAGTCTCCCCTAGGTGAACTTCCGCACCTCCTACCTTCCTAAAGGTGGTCACTTTTTTACTTGTAGACTTGCAGTTTTTGTTCTCTCAGACATCCATTTCTTGGGTGTTCAGAATGATTTGATAACTATCTAGTTGTGTTCAAGGGATGAGACATCCACCATCTTAATTCCTCCAGTAAGTAATTGTTAAATAAGCTAGTCATGGCGTATGTACTTGAGTGGTTTAGCTGACAATAATCTTATGATGCAGCTCCTTTGTTTTCATTTTACAGATAAGCAAACTGAATCTTGGAATAATGAAGTAACTTGCCCAAAGTTGCATAGTTAGCATATAGAAGAGCTTGGAATTACTCATGGCAATCCAATTCCAGAGCTCAGGAACTTCACCACTATATTCTAATATCTGGTAAGACACTAGTTTAGTCCACCCTGTGATAGTTCCAGAATTAATGAAGTAGACGATGCAAACTATTTGGAGACCCTTTCTAGAATTTAAGAATATAAGATTATTCTGTATAAACTTGAAGGGAAAGTAGAATAGAAGTGGTATTGGGACACCTACACTGTTTTTCCACAACTCACCACTTTATATCTGCTTCTTTTTAAAACATAAAATGATGTAACAACTTCATATTTATGCATAACATATTTGCATATTAATGATGACTTTCTAGACAGCAAAGCAAGTATATATAGGAAGTGTTGTATGCTCTCACATCTCTTCTACCCACACCATCAGAGAAGTGCTTTCCTAAAAAGATAGTAATGTCTTCTTCCTAACACTTTGGCTCACCTTCTGGATTTGCCCAAGAACTGAGGGAATCTATCTCTTCAACAGATTCAAATTTGTTGTATTTCTCTATCCTACAAGAGCTTCTGGATTTTTCTCTCCAAAGCATTTAGGAAAAAGAGGAGAAAGTGTGGAAGAAAGAAGAAAAGAGAGAATATAAATTTCAGGAGCCTGAGAATTAGCATGCTTTTTTTTTTTTGATTCATGATTCAGACTTGGGTTCCATAGCTAAATTAGAGTGTAATCATCTACAGATGACTGTAGATTCAGATGACTGAATCCTCAGAGGAGCATTATGGTTAGTGTGGTATATCACACAATCTTAGAAATTAGTGATGAAAATAGTTTCTCTGGAGAGGTCAGCCATTTAGTGCAACAAATGCTCTGGTTCTTATCCACTAAGTCAAACAAAAAACCAAATATAAACACCCACTATGACACTTAGAATGAACTTCCAGAATATCTGTTTTAAGATTATCTTTAGAATATGTATGGTCTTAAATTTTTATATTTGATAAGTTGCCCTTTCTTAGCATTATACTGATATGAAATATCCAAGGACAATTAGAGAAGTCGGTAGGGGGATGAGGAATCTAGATGTGCTGTGGAGTTCTTCAACTAATTACTAGGTTGTTTCTCTTCATTCATGTGAAGAAGATCAGACATCTCACTATATCTGAAAAACTAAAGAGTCACCATTTGTCCCAAATGGAAAGCCAAAATCCGGCTTTTATACCAATTGTAGTACAGTACATAGATTAAATAGAAATTGAAGAGCAGAGAAAATACCAAGAATTGTGTGAACCTGTTACAGATGAGTGTGGCACTGTAAGGTGTATGAGCCATTCCATGAATCAGGGACAAAGAGCAAAATTTAAACCTAGAAGAAAGAACACCATCATTTACTCATGGTGGTGGTTGATTTAATTAGACACCTTGTATTGAGGGTATATATTTATGTTGAAAATAAATTATTTGAGCAGTTCTGAGAGCAGTACATGGTTGACAATGACATAATCTTCTGAATACTGAAGTTCTTTTTTGTAGGTTTGATATTCCTAATGGCTAAATTAATAGTGACTAGTATACTAACTAGGTAATTCAGGGGAATCAAGTTAACATAAAATGAACATGCTTCACAAACTTACTTGATAGTTGTAAAATGTCTACATTCTTAATATCTTATTATGAGATTAGTTCTAATTCAATTATATTTCCAGTTGCTTCAGGAAATGGCATAAATCAGGTATAATGTGGGAGTGCTATTTATCCCAGTAGTTAAACTTTTTTCTGCTCATCTTCTGAACTGGTTGAATGTTTCATTTTCTTGGGCTATTTGGCTCTTAAAGAATGCTTTCAGGGCACCTGGGTGGCTCAGTTGGTTAAGCGACTGCCTTCGGCTCAGGTCATGATCCTGGAGTCCCGGGATCGAGTCCCACGTCGGGCTCCCTGCTCATCAGGGAGTCTGCCTCTCTCTCTGACCCTCCCCCCTCTCATGCTCTCTCTCTCTCTATCTCATTCTCTCTCTCAAATAAATAAATAAAATCTTTAAAAAAAAAAAAAAAGAATGCTTTCAGAAAAGTGCATGGAATAAAACATTGTAGCTTTCTCCCCAAAACTAAAAATGTGTATTCATATATATGAGGTGAACCTATTGAATAGCTGAAGAAAAGAGTTGCTTAGAAGTTCTTTTCATTTTTAATAATGAATAATTTTTAAATAATCATTAAAAATGAAACATGAGAACACTGAATTATTGTTGATTTTAGTTTAGCCCTTTTGGAATTGCAGAATTATATTTTTGCTGCCATTATATGAGAATAATTTTTAAAGCATTATCTGGAAATAGGAATGTGTATTTTAAGTTCTAGTCCAAAATTAAATATGGAGCAGCTTTTTAACAACATCAGAAAGAGAGAAAGAGAGACTATGGGGGGGGGGAGAGATAGAGAATGACAATTAGATAAATGTGATAAGCAAAGAAAAACCATTTATATAGCATATGATTTCTGAATTACTCTGCTCTGTTCTTCCATAGAAATAGGAAGTGCTATGTTACATGAAATCACTAAAATCATAAATTCTCATATCTTCTTGAGGGAATTATGTGGAATCTGATTACAAAATAAATTAGTGACCAAAGCAGGAGATTATCAGAGTATCATTGATTTGATTGTCCTTCAATATTCTAAGGTTATTAGTGCTTCATTTATAATGAGGCATCTTATCTCTTGTGTCAATTAGTATGTTAAAATCCCACAAGAATCTATACTGCTTCCTGGAGCACTAAAGCACTAACATAACACAAAGATTGACATGCCCTTGTGATCAAGTTGTATATCAAAAAAATACTATATTCACCAAAAGTGAAGTCATTTTACATCTTCTGTCACTAGATGTAATTAGGTAGTTAGGTGACTTATAAGAAAGTTTTCTTTGATATATCTAAGGTAGAGTTAAATTTGTGAATCCTCCTATTTGGAATGAGATTGTAAAAAGATAAGTTTTACACAGAAAGTAATTTACCAATCATTTCCAGATTCCATTTCTCTTTCTTCAGATATTGTTATTGGATTCAATCTGGTTTCTCCTGCCTTATCCTAAAGTAGAATTTCAGTAGTGCTGATTACATTGAAATTCATAAGAGAAAAATTCTACCACTTTCCCTAGAATCAGAGCATATATGCTAATGTCATTCCTGTGGCAATTAGCTTTTGTAAAGTCAAGATATATCAATAACAATCAATTCAATCAATAACAATCATAATCAATTGCAGCCACATAATATCAAAAGTAGTAACGACAAATATTCAGTTAAAAAAATGAAAGTTCTGAGGAAAAGTGAAAAAATACCAAAGTATCCATGGGACTCTTGGAAACTTTGTCCCCAAATTGATTTTTTTTTAGTTCAGTTTTTGTTTTAAGTGATACAATTTCTGTTGTTGTTCTTCTTATTTATTTTTTAGTGTTAGGCCAGAAAAAGATCTTATATCTTAATATACCAACTTAGTGATGTATAAATAATCATAAAGTCTTGCAATTTTAAAGTGAAAAAGGAAAACTAGCCATCATTTTGCCCAATATTTACAATAATGGCAGATCATTATAATTACCTAGAATTGCACACACACATGCATATGTGTATATATATGAAGCTATATATATATATATATATATATATATGTATTAACATTGTTGAGCTTTGCTTCTGGAGATTCAGTTCGAATTCAGCAGATCTGGAGACTGGCAAAGCAAAATTACTGATAAACAACCAGATTTAGGAATCTTTTACGTCACAAATTCCATTACTTTGCCTATGAGACAATTGAAGGCTATGCAAATTGGCCAACCTACCAATTGTCATCCAGTCAGTCGATAGTAGTCAGGGAGAAAACCCAGGCTTCCTGATTCTTGACTTTTCTCATTAACCCAGACTTCTTTTTCAAGATGTTTTATGAGAAATGGCTAATCTTGTCTGTCATTTCACTTACAACCTTCTCTGGTTTTTGTTTAATGAAGAATTATTTATTCTACTGATTCAGTACTTACCCTTTATAAGTAACCCGATATTGTGTTTGCACATAAAAATAAAGTTTATAACACTTGATCCCTTTAATTGGAAATGATTTTCACGTTTTCCCATTTCCCTTTGTAATTATCTTTTAAGTTGTGGGGTTTTTTATTCCAAAGTTAAACTACTTAAATTTAGAAAAAAAGCAAATTGTTTATTAAGCCCAGTTGCTTAACAATTTAAGCAAAGTTAGCCAATTATTTGTTTGTTGAGAGGGTTGTGTCCTTTCTTTTTTTCTTTCTTTCTCTTTCTTATAATCTCCAAAGGAAATGGCAGATGTGAATTGCTGAAATGTAATGTAATAGTATACTGACTTGTTTGCCTACTGTGTGTATGACTGCCCTCTGTTGGATAAAATTAGATCTGCTCTAATGTTAGATTGTCTTGCCCTCTAGTGGTTTGTACAGAAGACAGTAATGAGGACACTGGAAAACATTGCATGAAGGATCAGGTAGCTGATTTTTCACTTTTAAATAACAAAATCCAACCAAAAGCCGGATTTAATAATAACTATAATGTAAGATGTAAGAAATCACCTCGATTTTGCCTCCAATTTTAATTATGGATAATCAATAGGATCATTAAGTTAAATTAAATGAATGGGTTATATAAGGAGTGTGAAATTTATGGTTATTTTTATATGCAACTCTTTAATTGGAAACTTCTAATAAGTCATTTTTTGAAAATAGAATTTTTTAAATTGAAATGAATTTTATTCACTATGGCAGAGATTCTGCCAACTGAAGCATAGACATTCAGCAGAGATTTAAATTAAAAAAAAACCCTCATTTTTGAAGAAAAAAATACTTGTGACTTAAAATATGAAAATGAAGTTGCCTATAGTAAATTTGCTACCCTTTAAACTTGGTTTAAACATAAACTCCATAATTGCTCATTTAATTAAGTCATCCAAAATTAATTGAGCATAACCTATTTTTTCCAGCTCTTAGGTGAATAAGAAATAAATAACTCTTGCTCTTTTGTAGCTTACAGTAATCAGATTTGAAGATTCTGGCAGGGTTGTCTTGTTTCTAAGAATAGGTTAATTTTTTCCCATTTGTTCCATCACCCTAAAATAACCCCTCTCATGGCCTTTATGAGTGATTTTTTTTCTTGCTTATCATCTCAATTATTCATCTCTGAATCTCCAGGGTAAAATATAGTACCTAAACTATGGTGAGCCCTTAAAAAGTCTGTTCCTAACACCTCTTCTAACCCTTTCCTTTTCTCTTGCTCCCTCTGGTGTCCAAGAAACTCTAAGTCCCTGCCGTCAAAACCTCCACTGAAGGTCAATTAGGCATCTATAGCTTTAAAACAAAGTCAGTAATTTCTTTGCGCAGTGGTACAAACATGTGAAACCTTTTCTTGAATTTAAAATTGAATACTTCCAGGTATCTTCATTTGAATATATATTTATGAATATATATATTTATAATATACATTTCTAGCCCAATGAAGGAGATTACCATGTAGGTATTTGTGTTCTTTCTTTAAAAAAAAAAAAAAATGGTTTTCTTGCTTCATAAGACCACATGCCTTAAAACAGGAAAGTTACCTCATCTTTTTTTCTCTCTAGTGTTTATTATTTTCATTTTTCTCAGCTCATATTTGCTCATTTTTAAAACTGTGGTTTGGATCCCAAACATCTGAATTTTCCAGTTAAGCCAGAGAACTTGCCCTTGACTGTGTCTACCAGCAGGAATGACCTTCAGCCAGGTTTGGTCATACTGGTTGTGTAGGGCTGGTATCTATGCTAACTCACTGCTGCATCTGTTCAACGAGCTGGTGCTTGTTACATACTTTAATGATCAGCATAAGGCAACAGGCAGTTTTCATTTGTCCATGCCAGAGCTTTGTGGTGCTCCCTCTTCCTAGAATCACTCACGTTCCCTCCTTAAATATGGAATTCTCAGCCATATTAGATCTACATATGTGTTATTTTGTGACTTCTAAGAACTCCAGGATAAAGTTGATCGCAACTTTGTGTACTTTGTAGAAACCCTATCAAGGCACTTATTGTTTAACATATTCCTGAGCACTGGGAAACTTTAACTATGAACATTGTTTTTTAATTTAAAATAATTGTTAAACTTGCCTTGCACTTTTAATTTTTGCCTTTTTATCCTTTTGGGGGATTGCTTTTTAGTCAGATGTTACAGATTTTGGCTAGATCCTTTTGCATTTTATTTTTTTAAATTTAATTTATTATGTTACGTTAGTCACCATACATTACATCATTAGTTTTTGATGTAGTGATCCACAATTCATTGTTTTTGTATAACACCCAGTGCTCCATGCAGTACGTGCCCTCCTTAATACCCATCACCAGGCTAACCCATCCCTCCACCCCCCTCCCCTCTAAAACCCTCAGTTTATTTCTCAGAGTCCGTAGTCTCTCATGGTTCATCTCTCCCTCCGATTTCCTACCCCCCTTCATTTTTCCCTTCCTTCTTCTAATGTCCTCCATGCTATTCCTTATGTTCCACAAATAACTGAAATCATATGATAATTGACTTTCTGTGCTTGACTTATTTCACTTAGCATAATCTCCTCCAGTCCCATCCATGTTGATGTAAAAGTTGGGTATTCATCCTCTCTGATGGCTGAGTAAAATTCTATTGTGTATACGGGCCACATCTTCTTTATCCACTCATCTGTTGAAGGGCATCTCGGCTCTTTCCACAGTTTGGCTATTGCAGACATTGTTGCTGTGACCATTGGTGTGCATATGGCCCTTCTTTTCATGATATCTGTGTCTTTGGGGTAAATACCCAGTAGTGCAATTGCTGGGTCATAAGGTAGCTTTATTTTTAATTTTTTGAGGCACCTCCACACTTCTTTCAAGATACATCTCCAAAGGCTAGTGAAACAAAAGCAAAAATGAACTTCTGGGACTTCATCAAGATAAAAAGCTTCTGCACAGCAAAGGAAACAGTCAACAAAACAAAGAGGCAACCCACAGAATGGGAGAAGATATTTGCAAATGATACTACAGATAAAGGGCTGGTATCCAAGAAATCTGTAAAGAACTTCTAAAACTCAACACCCAAAAAACAAATAATCAAGTCAAAAAATGGGCAGAAGACCTGAACAGACACTTCTCCAAAGAAGATATACAAATGGCTAACAGACACATGAAAAAATGTTCATCATCATTAGCCATCAGGGAAGTTCAAATCAAAACCACACTGAGATACCACCTTACACCAGTTAGAATGGCAAAAATGGACAAGGCAAGAAGCAACAAATGTTGGAGAGGTTGTGGAGAAAGGAGAACCCTTTTACACTGTTGGTGGGAATGCAAGTTGGTGCATTTTATCTTTTATCTCCTATGTTCTATTTGCACATTCTAGAAAGGTTTTTTGATAATTGCTTTCATCTTTCAATTCAATAATCTTGTGTTTTTTTTTAATTTCTAAAAGCAATTTCTTGTTCATATATCATTTCTTTTTCATAGCATACCATTCTTATTTTGTGGATTTTATATCTTATTTAGTCTCACTGAAAAAATATATTTGGTTTTAAACAAATTATCATCAGCATGATACACAAATTATGTTTCCATTGGCTTTCTCTCCATGTTGCCGATATCCTCCAATCTAATGTCGAATATTGATTTTATGCTCACTTTTAAGAAGGGATAAATTGGAATTTTTGTGTGTGTGTAAAAGTCAGGAGATTTCATATTGTAATGAGTGGGGGAGTGGATCCATTAAACTAGAAAGCCTCTAAATGCCGAAATAAGGAGAGTTTCACTCTATAGCTTTTGATGCAAAGAGTTCTTCTGGATATGCAGAGCTAGATGATGTGGTTTCTTTGAAGAAGAATCCTGTAATTTTCATGCATAGCCAAGTGCCTGGTAGCAAGTTCTGCATGTGGTGGTGGGAGACTTCTATTCTCTGGTTGGCTCATGGTCCATGAATCAGTCACTCAAGAGGTTCCTTGAGGGTTAAATCTCTCCTTGACTTTGTCTCCTGCAGTATCCTTCTTAGTTTACTCCAGTGTCTAGTGCCAATTCTGGCTTATCCTTTTTCCTTCTGCCTTCTAAAATGTTATGAGTTTCTTGCTCATTGATTGCATCTTCACCATTTCCTTTATTACTGTGGAATTTATAGCTCTTTATTTTTTTTACTATCAATTCTAAGAAGTTGTAGGGATGGAAAGAGGTACAGTTTGTGGTTAGGCCACCATTTTGAAACAAAAGTCCCAAGAAGGACCAAGAGAAAGAACACCAAATACTTGTATTGTCTTTGTGATGAGAAAATAGAGAGAGACAGAGAGTAGTTCTGCCATACATATTTTGATTCCCTTCAGGTTCTTGAAGCCCACCTACTGGATTCAATATACTATCTTTATTTAAATCCAATAATAAAATATTACAGTTAAAGTGCTCTCTGAAGTCATCTTGCCAAACTTCAATTTAGAAGTTGGAATTCCTTCTATACCATTTCACTCAATCCGCTTCCAAAATATACTTAATGATCCTCACTGAGTACTTAATGAAGCAACACACGTCATTGGAAAATTCTGCTTTGTTAGAAACTCCTTCTAATGTAGAAATGAAGTCAGCTTCTCTCTTAGTTTCACTCACTAATTCTTACTTATCCATTAAGAACTTGTGCTTCAGGGAACTCTGTGAACAATTAACATTATTTATAAAAATAATTTTTATATGTGCATAAGACCATTTTTCTGGGAAGAGGGTCCATAGGTTCCATTATATTCTCAACTTAATCTACAAACAAACAAAAGGGGAAAAGTCACTGGTCTCAAAACACTACAGAGAGACCTGGCTGCCTTTAATTTTTGGCAGTTCTCCAAATATCCAAGAATAACTATAAGCCTTTTTTATTTTCAGTATTTATGCATTGAAAGCTTCAAAGCCATTAAATAGTATGATACTGTGGCTATTTGAATAGGATTCAGATTTTAGAGAGCTCAATCTAAAATGATCATAAATCTGTTCATTTCCATACCCATAAATAAAAAGGGGTCAATTAATAAAACAAAGCAATAAATTCAGTACTCTCTTGGATGGGAACTAGAGGCTTATTGTCTTTCTGAAGCAATGGGATGAACAAAATAATACAGGGAATTCTCTTTATGCCCTTGTGTTTCATCACCACACTTGTAAGCTTTCCAGTAACAAAGGATGGGATCAAATCAGTGGGATTTTTGTTTCACTAACAAATACATCAGTACTATTTGTAAAAACCATTCTAAAATCTTGAGCAATTTTTAGAAAGCATACTACTTTGTATAAAATTACCATGGCTTCATGAAAAGTATCACAATTACCAGAACTTCATGAGGAATTTCAAGTTTCTCCATTTTTATAGCATATAATTTTTCTTTGTTAAATTATTTAAATAATAAATGATAATTTTAGACATAAAGTAGAAAATTAGATAAAATTAAAATTACATGAAATATCACTATCCCGTGTATCAATGTTAAGATTTTGGTGTATGTACTTTCAGAATAAAATATATACTTTGATCTTTTTATGTATTAATATATTATGAATGTCCTTTCATGAGAGTGAATATAGACCTACCTTTTTATTTTATGATTATAACATAGTATTTCATTGTTTGGATGTACTACAGTTTACTTAATGTGTCAAATAGACATTATGTTCCCATTTTCTGTTCCTATGTATTCATACTGCTCCTATGTATTGTATAAACCTTATGCATGTATATTGTGCATTATGCAATTACCAAAATTCTCTCTAGATCAATTTATACTCATAACCACAGTGAATTTGAATCTTCCCCCCATTTTGTACACTCAGGCTAAACCAGGGTATAAAGCTAATTTTATTTTTTACTGATCTATTAGGCAAACTGTGGTATATGCCCTTGTTTTATGATGCCTTCTTTTTTGGTTGCAAAAGACAACCATTTGTATCTAGAGGTAATAACAGTGTCAATGTGAATTCTTGTGGTTTTGGAAGCTTGTGATTTCATTAATAATAAAGGTTATTATAAGACGTCTGCAAAAATCCTATGGTTTTGAAATAGCCTTTTCTTGATAATTCAAAAAGATGAATTCAATCCATTGCTATAGGAGAAGATATATCCTCATTCTCTTGTAAGGATGGAAGATGCTATATAAACATCGGTACCTACTATAGTAAATTCCCAATTTGAGGGCCATGGGGGTGGGAAAAAAGGAAAAGAATGCAGGAAAAGAAAGGATTGCTGGATTCAGGGATAATCCAAAAGCTTCATTTGGCCAATAGTTTCTATGAATCTTTCACACCTGATATTTTCCCCTAACTGCTAACAATGAATTATTTAAAATAAAATTAAAGTAGAAAATGAAAATAGAGTTAAAATTAAAAATTAAATTAAGTTGTATAAAATAGATCTTTTTCATAACACTCTAGTTTGAAATAGTTATTAACAAGCAAAAAGTATTTAAAAAGAAAGTAGAAGGAGCAGGAAGACCCAAGTTTAGATAAATTGACAATGAATAATTTCCTGAAAAATATCATTATCATTTTTATTCAGTGATTTTAATTATCATGCATTTTAGAAATTATTATATTTTACTCCAGATTTTTTTCACATATAAAACCCCAGAAAATGGAGTCAATGAAATAATGTATAATAGAGATATTTAAACTTCTATAATATATACAGAAGAATATTATTCTTTATTGTATTTTAAATATGATAATGAACATTTTATGTATTAGAAACTGAAAAGAAGTTATTATTATTTATATTTTTTCCTAAGATTCAATAGGTCTTATATGTGGTTTATGGACTTTTTAAGCTAAAGTTCAACAAAAAGACAATTATGTACCTGAAATGTCCTGGAATTAACCTAATTTGGACTAATATTTCCAAATATAGTAATATCAAGTGTATTTTTTTCTATCTCTATACCCTTATCTAACCACAAGATTTTTTTAAAAGATTTATTTATTTATTTTAAAGAGAGACAAAGAGAGTGCAGCGGGGAAGGCAGAGGGAGAGGGAGAAGCAGACTCCTCACTGAGCATGGAGCTCCATGCGGGGCTTGATCCCAAGACCCTGGGATCATGACATGAGCTGAAATCAAGAATTGGACACTTAACTGAGCCACCTAGGCCCCCCTAGCCCTAAGATTTGTAAAATAAATGGCATAATTTGATATTCAATGCTTTAAAATATATGCCACCCCAAACATGTATGACTGAGAACATTATACCTAGTGCTTTACAAAGAGACTACTATGGATGCCACTGTGAGGGTCCATTTTAATCCCATCTGAGCTGTCTGCATCACAGGGATTGGGCCTTCCTGGCAGCCCTGATTGGTCATCTTCTGCCTAGCTGGCCATGTCATCACCACGTGTGTGCATGATGCCAGGTTAATTTCTTCTTGGGCCAGTCTTAACTAATTGCTCCATAGGCTTGCTCTCATTTTAACTCTCCCCTTCATTATCATACCCTTTACTTTTAGTATCATTGCCTTAGCATTTCTCTTGTGTTGAATTTTTCCTTTTTTTTTTTGGATCCCGTGCTTTCTTCTCTCCTGTTTTAATCTCATGTTTTGTTGGAGGTCACTCTCCCTTAGCTTCCTGAGAATCAGGTTTTGAAAAATATATTTTTGAGTCCTTGCATGTTTGAAATATTTTACTCATTTTTTATTCATTTGTGATTGAATTATGTCAGGGTATAACACTCTGAAGTTAGAAATAATTCTAGGGGCGCCTGGGTGGCTCAGTCATTAAGTATCTGCCTTCGGTTCAGGTCATATTATCCCAGGGTGCTGGAATCGAGCCCCGCATCGGGCTCCCTGCTTGGCAGGAAGCCTGCTTCTCCCTCTTGCA
This sequence comes from Neomonachus schauinslandi, assembly GCF_002201575.2. Taxonomy (NCBI): domain Eukaryota; kingdom Metazoa; phylum Chordata; class Mammalia; order Carnivora; family Phocidae; genus Neomonachus; species Neomonachus schauinslandi. The sequence goes on along the minus strand of NC_058407.1, from coordinate 55,579,448 downwards.
CTCCGCCTGCTTGTGTTCTCTCTTGTATTCTCTCTTGTGTTCTCTCACACGAGAGCATAAATAAATAAATAAATAATATTTTACACAAGAGAGAATAAATAAATAAAATCTTTTAAAAAAAAGAAATAATTCTCTTTCAGATTTTGAAGTCATTATACCACTGTTTTCTACTTTCCAGTGTTTATGACCCATACCATTTTGATTCTTGACATTGCATATATTACACTTTTGACCCTTTGTTTTTTTATAACTTTCTGGAAGCATGTAAGATCTCTTCTTCTATACACTTTTAAGATTTCATGATGATGTCCCTTGGAAAAAAGGTACCTTTTCCCACCCCCCCCTTTTTTTTTTTTTTGCTGGACAGTTTCTCAACCCAGCCCTTCAGTTCTGAGAAATTTTATTTTATTATTTATTTTTAATGTTTTCCTTACATTTATCTTTCTCCTTCCCTTTATCTCTCTCTTTCTCTCTCCTTTCTCCTTCCCTTTATCTCTCTTTCTCTCTCCTTTCTTTCTCTACTTCTCTTTCTCTAAGAACTTCTATTAGCTAAATATGAGATCTCAAGTTCTTAAGTTCTTAAATTTTTTTATATATCTTGTCCTTTGTTTTACTCTGTAGATGATTTTCTCAACCTTTTTTGATGTCTAAAATGTGTCCCAATTTTAATATAGTTATTTTTTGTACTCTCATCATTACTTTTTTTTTAAGATTAATTTATTTATTTGAGAGAGATAGTGACAGAGATAGCAAGAGAGATCACAAGCAGGGAGGAGAGGGAGAAGCAGGCTCCTGCTTAGCAGGGAGCCTGATGTGGGGTTCGATCCCAGGACCCTGGGCATCATAACCTGAGCCGAAGGCAGACGCTTAACCAACTGAGCCACCCAGGCGCCCCTGATCATTACTTTTTAAAAAACCATCCTGTTCTCATTTCATGGATGAAAATCTCTTGCCCAAAACTTATATTTTTAAAAAATGTCTTCTATTTACTGCCCATATTTTTCCTGAGTTTCTCTTTTCTTCTGTTTTTTGTTTTCATTTGTTTGTGTTGGCCTGTTCATTCATGTTGCAAACTTTATTAAACTTACCTGGAGATGCTTGAGTAAATTGAGTAATTTCTAGGAATGAGGCAAAAAATGGAGAAATGGAGGGTAAGATTTGTTAGCTTATAAACTCCTGTTGGGTTTCACGTTAGGATTACTGGGATGAGAACCTGACCATGAGACCCCCAAATGTCAAAGTCTGGAGCTCTTTTCTCTTGGGACAGGCTGCATAGTCAATGAAAGTCCTCAAACTTTGAGTGATAGGCCAGATTACAGACTCCTAGGGCCCAGCACTGGGTATCCAAGTACCATAAAATCCTAGGAAAGTATTGTGAATCCTTCCATTCAGCACGTAGACATTCACTTACCCATCTTCTAAATACACGTCTTACACTTGCTCTCCTCCTTGTCCCAGAAGTCTGAGATTCTTTGGTTCAGTTTTTCCAGAGAAAATCTTTCTTTTTTGTAATTGTAGGGAAGAAAGCTATTTAAGCTGTGAAGGTGAGGGAGAGGAACATGATTTTCATGTTCACAAGTTCGCCGTTGTTTAAGACATCTATGTTAACAGATATGCTCAACTGTTCCAAAGCTCTATGTCTCAAAGCCAGAAAAAAAGATGAACACAGTGGGAACTGATGTGCATACCCATCTCAGAAACTTTGGGAAGGGAAGATTGGCAACCAGGAAAGAAATTTGCACTAATCATCTTCATACAAATGGTGATCAAGCCACTGATTTGAATAACATCAGCAGTAGAAATTCAATAAATGTGTTGCATATAAATCCTATAATACTTCCTGAATATGCTCTATAAGTGGCATAATATGCTTAAGACATTCCCTTTGAATTTTACTGTTAAATTCTCTTCTTCATAGATAGTAAAAACCAAAGTAGAAAGTTTACTAACCTGGAAAGAGACCAAGATGAAGAAAAAAATACTGAGAAAGTTCATTTTTCAAACTAACACAGGGCACCAATGGAAGAATCAAGACTAGAATTAGGCACTAATTATCCAAAGTGCCAAAAATGAAAAATAGAATATTAAATTAAGTAATATTATTCTTTTATGAATTAAAGAAAACCTGAACTGAAAACTTACCCATAGTGATGGATTTCTTCCTATACACTTGAAACTAGAGAGATATCTGTAGTTTTTCATTGGTAGAACCTGTGATCATGCATAGAATTAACCATGTGAGCATTGAATAGAGATGGCAAAGATGGAAGATTCTAATGGTAATAATTCTCAATACTAAACTTGCAGAAAGGCAGTTTTTAGGGTTAAAGCAGACAGATTAATCCTGTTTACCAGTGAAAATTTAGTGAGAAATACAATAGCATAATCAGAAGGGTAGGTAGTTCTTGAACTCACAATAATAACATCAGTTTTCTTTGGACATTTACAAAGCAGCTTAAACATTTATTTTTGAATTTATAGGACTTTTTATCTGAACTTCTTATTGCATAATTTGAGGACTTGAGTTGAATCGTGAAATGTCTCTCTGAAAGGCAACATGCCCCCACCATATATGGCTATTAGTGTATAGAATAGAATAAATCCTTGTTTATTCTTATCTGTTTACTCCTTTCTTCTCCCAGCAACCACTTGGGGCCAGTATGTGAACAAAGGGTAACATCAGGTGTGGTAAAATTAAAATGAAGCATATATATACCTGTTGGATTTTTTTTTAATAGTTGGAAGAATGGACTATGAAAAAAGTGAGGGGTATAGGGGTTTATTGTTACCAGGACAATTTTGGAGTTAATAAAAGTAGATATACTAGGTATATTAGTTACTGAAGTATGGAAATAAACTCCTATATATGATGGGAGTAAATTTTGGAAGGTCTATGGGGCATAAACCTAAAGGAAAGTGAAATTCAATTTAATTAATTAATTTGCTCAATCATTAAATAAATATTACATGAATACCTACCATGTGTTAAGTCTTGTGCTGGGCCTTGCAGGTAGAATAAAGATGAATAAAACATGTCTCTTGCCTGGGGGCACTCAGTCATGGTCTAGTGAACGATAATAAAAACTAAGTACACGAAGAGAAGGATTTGTGTGATCAATGTGCTGGGAATTAAAGTCTGGTAGGTCATCTATCCACAATGGTTGATTTATTGATTTTTACCTTATCTTATTCCAGGAATAATGTTTTAGGAATGAGATAGACACAATGAAACAAATATAAAATCTGGGGTGTTACTAAGGTGGAAATAAATATGCACCTCTCCTTCCAAAGGATAAACTACAACCCAACCAAGTTTGAAATGAAGCTAGATGAAGAAAATACTAAGAAAGAAAAAGATGATGAGTACAGTGTTGCCTCCTTTCAGACCAAAAGAATAGAACAAACTGTGTATATTTCAAATATTATTCAAGTTACTTCCTAAGGCTTTGAAAAATTAAATATATCATCTCTCAGGATATGATATCCATTAAGTGCTTTAAACTTTTCGAAAGGCGGAATGTGGTACTTAGTCTTTGCTGTTTTTTATCTCTTTATTCATATTTTTATTGTTTTGCTGCTTATTATCAAATCTCCATGCCATTTAAAATGGAAAATGAAAAGAGATGAAAAACTTAAATCACTGTTGTTGTTGTTTTTACAGCTTCAGCAGAGGTTTGATGAAAAAATTTTATTTTGGCATCATCTTGACTCTTGAACTTACTCTTAAATCAGCTAAAAATTTGTTCTATCGCCTGAGGCATTGAAACTCCACAGAGCTCTGCAATAATTTCCTGTCAGATGAGACAACCCAGTTATTCCATTTTCCCAGATGTCCTGGTGACCTATATTATTGTCAACAACAAGGTTGCTTCAGCTTTAAGTTTGGACTATCTGCTGGGTTCACAGACTCAGATACTCATCTAACTTCTTAGCTGAAAATGTAAAGTGCATTTTAAAGTGATGAGGTTTGCTGGGCTCATTGGTCTCTCCATCCTTACTTTTATTCTATTTGGATCTTAGTGCAAAAGAAAGAGTGCCACCTACTGGATGTGGGATATGAAGAACATATTAACATCAAAATGTGTTTACTCTCTGATCAAAGGCTGATTCAAACAGAGTAACTGTGTAGGAAAAACTTCCAAAGAATGTCTCACTTTTATAATAATAATAATTGCATATATTTGCTTAAATGCTTTTATTACCAATAAACATTGAGTGGAAATTATTTTAGAATTTCCATGTAAATATTTAGAAATAAAGAATCCTATCTGTTGTCTTATACTTTAATTTGTAAAGAAATTAATTTTTTAGAGCAGTTTTAAGTTCATGGCAAAATTATGAGGAAGGTACAAAGATTTCCCATATACAACTGTCCCCACACATGCATAGCTTCCCCTTCTTTGTTTCTATTTTTGTCTTCAACTTGTTTTTGCCTTTTGTGTTTTTTTTTAAAGATTTTATTTATTTATTTGGGAGAGAGAGAGCTATAACAGGAGCAGGGGGAGGGGCAGACAGAGAGGGAGAAGAGGCTTCCCGCCAAGCAGGGCTCCTTAAGTAATGTCTACACCCAATGTGGGGCTCAAACTCACAACTCCCAGATCAAGAGTTGCTCGCCCCCTCGACTGAGCCAGCCAGGCACCCCAATCCATTATAGTTTTTAAAAAATATTTTTTAGTGATTACCCTATAGTTGACAATATACATTTATAACTAATACAAATCTACTTTTAAATAACACAATGCCACTTCACTGGTTGAATGAGTACCTTTTAATAAGAAAATATTTCTAATTCCTCCCTCCTGGCCCTTGTGTTATTGTTGTCATTCATTTCACTTATATATATGTGCATCCATAAGCATATATATATGTGTATGTATATATGTACATTTATATGATGTAATTGTAAGCATACATAATCAAATTCATGGTTACTATTATTATTTTGAACAAACTGTTATGTTAGATCAATTAAGAATAAGAAAAATGAAAGTTTTGTTTTACCTTCACTTAACCCTTCTTTTGATCCTCCTGCTTTCCTTAGGTAGATCAAGTTTCTGACCTATATTATTTTCCTTCTCTTTAAAGAACTTCTTTTAATTTTTTGCAAGGCAGGTCTGCTGCTAACATATTCCCTCATCTTTGGTTTGTCTGAGAAATTTTGCAGAGCACAGAATTCTAAGAAGGTGGTTTTTTCCTCTCAGTGCTTTAAATGTTGACTCCATTCTCTTCATTCTAACATGGTTTCTGAAGAGAATTGGGATACAATTATCTTTGTCCCTGCGTAGGTAAGGTATTCCCCCCCCCCCGAATTCAAGATTTTTTCTTTGCCTTTGATTTTCTGCAGTTTGAAAACCCTAGGAGTAGGGTTTTTTGTTTTTTGTTTTTTTGGCATTTATTCTGCTCATACTTCTCTGAGCTTCCTGCATCAGTAGTTTGGTGTCTGACGTTAACTTGGGGAAATGTCCAGTTATTGTTTCATGTATTTCTTCTATTCCTTTCTCTCTCTCTTTTTTTTTCTTCTGGTGTTCCCAATAAATGTATGTTATGCCTTTTTAAATTGTCCCACAGATCTTAGATATTCTGTTCTGTTTTTCTCAGTCTTTTTTCTCTTTGCTTTTCCATTTTGGAGGTTTCTGCTGAGGTATCTTCAAGTTCAGAGATTCTTTTCTCTGCCATGTCCAATCTACTAAGAAGCCTATCAAAGCCATGCTTCGTTTTTGTTACAGTGTTTTGATCTCTAGCATTTCATTTTGGTTCTTTCTTAGGATTTCCATCTCTCTGGTTGCATTGCCCATTTGTTCTTATGTGCTGTCTATTTTATCCATTGGGGCCCTAGTGTATTAATCATAATTGTTTTAAATTCACAGTCTGATAATTCCAACATCCCTACCATGTCTGGTTCTGATGCTTGCTCCGTTTCTTCAAATTGTGTTTTTTTGCCTTTTGGTATGCCTTGTAATGTTTTCTTCATCGCCAGACATGGTGTACCAGGTAAAGGGCACTGCTATGAATAAACCATTAGTAGTAATGTGGTTGTGAGGTGGGGTGTGGGGAGGGCAAGAGTCCTATAGTCCTATGATAAGGTCTCAGTCTTTTAGAGAGCCTATGCCTCGCTGGATTGTGAACTTCACAAGTGTTTTTAATTTTTATTATCCCTTCCTAAGTGGAAGGGGATGGCTAGAATGAGCTGGAGTTGGGTGTTTCCTTGCCCCCAGGTGAGTTAGGCTCTGGTAAAACCCCAGCAGCTTTGGCTCTGGTTAATTAGTTTTCCCTGAGGTCAGGCCTTCTTAAGAACAGAGCATGCTGGGCACCTGGGTGGCTCAGTTGGTTAAGCGACTGCCTTCGGCTCAGGTCATGATCCTGGAGTCCCGGGATCGAGTCCCGCATCGGGCTCCCTGCTCGGCGGGGAGCCTGCTTCTCCCTCTGACCCTCCCCCCTCTCATGTGCTCTATGTCTCTCTCATTCTCTCTGTCTCAAATAAATAAATAAAATCTTTAAAAAAAAAAAAAAAAGAACAGAGCATGCTGGCATATTTCAAAATGGTTCTTTTCCCCTTCTTCTGCCAGAAGCCGGAGGGGATTTTTCTCCTATATCCTGTGGGAACCTGGTTGAGCTCCTGGATGTAAATCTCGGGTTCTTTCCATGGTTTTTGCCTGTGAATCTCTGCTCTGGTAAGTTGTTATTTTCCATATTTGCTTGTGGATCTTTCCAATATTGAGGGCAGTGGTTTGCCCTGTATTATTACCTCTCTTATGGATCCTAGGAAAGTTGTTGATTTTTTTTCAGTATATTCAGTTTTTCACTTGTTAGGATAGGGTGGCCCTTTACAGAATCTTTGCATGCAGAACTGGAAATAGAAGTCTATCTTACACATTTAAAAAAATACCAGATGACTTTTCCCTAATAATGTAGAATAATTAAAGAATATTCTCTTATGTTATCTATGTAGAAAAGATTAGTGATCTTGACAGTCTAATCCTACTTTATAATAGAGAAAACTCAGGTTATAGGAACACTAAGAACACTTATTATATGTATTCTAGTAATTAAAGATGGTCAAAGTTGAGAAGGAGTAAACAGATCCCTTGGTCTAAACATAATCAATGATTTTCATCAATCCTAAGTCAGCATTTAAGGTTTAAGTGGCTGGTTCTCTATCTTACTATATTGTATTTTTTAAGTCTTTATTATTTACTCCAGAGGATATTAGTTATGCTTAAAAAATACTCATTAGTCTCTTTGCTTTCAGATGCTCTAATATTTATGCCTATTGAGTGTCTATACCCAAACATTTTAGAATAGCAGTTTGTCATGAAATATAAACTCTCAGCAGATAAATATGATAGACTTTCCCTAAAAGCCAAAATCATGCCTTTATCTACCATCATATTTATACTATCCTACATCCCTTTTATTTCTCCTGTTTGTGTTAAAATAAGGAGTTATAGTCTCTTGAGTTCTAGAGTTTCATAATCTATTATTTAAAATGTATTTATTTAACAAATATTGTGCATATTTTATGCCAGGTGCTAAGAATCAAGAATCAACACACAAAATGATCTGATGGAATTCATAGTTTAGTGGAGAGTTTTTAGGACATTATTCACAAATTATCACAACCTCTATTGTATAATCTTATGCTATATATCCATAATGTGGGTCAAATTTAGGGAGATCAGATATAAGTGGTGTATTTTTCAGGTTGGTTCATTCGATTTCCACTCCTCTCATTTTAGACTTCCTTTCTGTACTATGAAGTCTGTAAAGCTGAAATCTACATTTTTCAGAATTCTTAATCCTGGGCCTCCCCTCCTAAGCTACGTTCTGGAGAAGCACCCAGGTAAAAACAGAAAGGCAAAAGTGGACACTCTGAGGTGACATCCAGGGAGATCTTGGTTGTGGCTCTTATGTTGTAAGCTCTAGTGTATGGTCTCCGGCAACACAGGAATTGAGGAGTGGACATTGGTTGCAGTGGGCTCCACTGAAACATTCCTGGGCTGTGGTATATTTCTGTATGTTCTGTATATTTCTTCTGTACTCTTCCTTGGCTATGTAGCAGCCAAGCTTGGTTTCCTGGACCTTGCAGAAATTTTTTGAGTTACTCTAATACCCTGAAATAATTCCCTTTTTCATTAACCTAGCTCAAGAAGATTCTGTTTTCTGTAAAGGACCTAGACAATGGAATGTGCTTTCTAAGTCTTTGTTAAAGATCTTTCTTCAGTAACCTGGGTTATAAATGATCCCAAATCTGATTTTGTATGTTAATTTGTGAGTTTGAGGTGCCATTGCCCATAGCAGTATAAATTTTAACTTTCTACCAATTTGTGTGGAGAGCCTGGAATTTGATTTCTGGTGGGTGTTTTTTACTTTTGTTTTATTGAACTTGGACTAAAGACTCCAGACCAATGAGAAACTCTCTTGAACCATAAATTTTTTTTCTATCCCTTTTCCACAGACGATAGATGTTTTCCAGACTCGGGATTTATGACCTTCCCTTTACCAACTATTGGATTTAAAATCCTAGCCCTCTGCAACCAAGACCTGAAATCAGGGTGTAAAATCTTAAGGGTTGCTGAGTATCAATTCTCATTTATCACTATCTCCTTTTTTCCTTTCTTCGTCTCTAGTACAAGTGGCATTTACTTACTTTGAGTTTGTAAAGTGTTAAAATTTATTTAACTCTTGTGACTTGTAGTTAGTGAGGTCACAGTCCATATATATTTATTCTTCTGTATTGCTGTAAGTCCATCACTAAAAGTGTCCATCAACATTAATCAAAATGATTAGAGTGTATTCTCCTTAGATCATAACACTGCTGAGCTAGCGATGTCCTACAAAAAGGGCAGTGGCTGGTAACGTAGTCATGGCAGAAGAAAGATATCCAAGGAGGAAATCTGTTAGTGCATTTCCAGTACCATCTAAGGTAGCAGTTATTTTGTTTTGGAGCATTAGAATCGATTTTTCAGAACTGTGCTGTTGATGATGGTAGCTATTAGCCACATGTGGCTATTGAAATTTAAATTAATTATATTAAATAAATTAAAAAATCTAGTTCTTCGGTTACAGCAGTCACATTTCAAGTGCTCTATAGCCCACATGTACTAATGACTACTGTGTTGGACTCCTCCCGTGTGTCACACATTGTTGCAGTCATCAGCATGAGGGGGACATAGTCCTTGTTCTAAGGTGCTGTGCTCCTAAACACATAACAAAGTAAAAAATAACACTTAAGAAATATCACTTAAGAACAATAACAACAAAAGGACACTTTAATATTGGTATGCAATGACAAAGTTAAAATAGGATAACATAGGGATGAGAGAGTTGTTTTGTGGCTAGTTTTATTAGGAAGGCTCTCTGAATTATCAGTTGAATTGTAACGAGGTGATAGAATGCAAAAATCTTGAGGAAGAGTATGTGAAGCAGGTAAAAAAAAATAAGTACCAAGACCCAAGACAGAAAAAGCCTGACATGTTTAAGGTACAGACAAAACGTCTACGTGACTGAAGATTATGAAAAGGATAAGCATGGAAGGAGAGGAAATCAGAAGTTGGCCTAATAGTTTGGGTTGCACTGAGGAGCCACTGAAGAATTTTAAATAGAATCGTAACATGACCTAATACATACTTAAGAAAAATCATGAATAAAATGAGAGCTCACAGAACAAATTCAATAGAAGTAAATCTTCAACTGAGTTTCTTTGTCATCCATGATTTTGCACATTTCTAGGGTGTGAGGGAGGGATGCTCTGCCAATGTGGTCTCCAGTAACAGACTTTATTTCTAAGCCACTTAGTGGGGACCTGTTTGGGCAGGAGTCTTGGTGTATGGAGAGAATAAACTGGAGACTGGGGTGGTAAATTAAGGGTGGATGAACATGTTGCATTTTTTGGGACGAAGTCATGTATGTTAATTTAGCTGAAGTTGCAAAGAAGATAAAAATGATCACATGTAAATTTTCTGCAATTTATGAAGTGTGCCCAACTGATTTCTCCTATCTCCCTAATATTATCAAAACTAAGGGTTGGAATCTTCTTTTAAGAACACCGATTAGCTACCTGCATATGACTTTTTTGAGGCCCCATTAATGCAAATGTAATGGGGCAGATGCAAGTTCAAAGCACTGGAGGATAATATTTTCAACCCTGCCTGCATTGTTTAATGAGACAATGAATTCAGTTGACTTCAGATGTGTCATGTCTTGTAAATCATTGGGTTATTAACTTTAACAGGGTGAATGAATGTACTGCTCCCATTTCCAATTCATAGCATTAGCACTCTAGATAATAGCGCCAGAACATGGGGTGATAATCCTTACATTATTGGCTCATATGTAGAGTGACCCTTGTACGTGTGAGGGATTTAGAAGGAGGAAACATTTATGTGCATAGGGGGAAAACAAAAAAGGTCTAGATTAAACAAACAAAAAAACAAACCCAATTTACATATTTCCTCTTCATTTCAGTCAGAACATTAGTAGGATGGCAAATGTGTGTTTATGGGCACAAGTTATTGTTCAATTTTGCTTATTTCCCTAACCATTGATGATTTTATTTATTTATTTATTTATTTGAGACAGAGAGAACGAGAGAGAGAGAGCACATGAGAGGGGGGAGGGTCAGAGGCAGAAGCAGGCTCCCCGCCGATGCGGGACTCGATCCAGGGACTCCAGGATCATGACCTGAGCCGAAGGCAGTCGCTTAACCGACTGAGCCACCCAGGCGCCCACCATTGATGATTTTACGAGTTTTAGTTTGGTGTCAGAGTAAGAAAAACTGTGTATTTCTCTATGTTTTACCTACAGTCTTCCAGTGTGTATTTGAGCTCTTGGCTGGTGAGCGGGATTGCCACTAAGTTGTCGTGTTGTATGATACTGTTCTAGTGGTCCTGAGGAGTTAAGATATCCTAGTGCCTTAGTGATTAGTGTCTGCATGGTCGGGTAATTTAAATTGTTGCTACATAGCTCACTCTCTTTTGAACTGATTTGACATTGATAATAGCTGGGCAGGTTAAGGGTCTGAGCAAATTCTGTCTCAAGGACTAATTGATGTATCAAGAGAATGCAGCCGTCACAATTAAGAAGGAAAGACATTTAAGCCACCACAGACGCAAGATACTGCTCTAATAAATGAACCTACAAAATGTGAAGTGAGGGGCCCAGTTATGCATATGCAATCTTCTTATTTAATCTCTCTTCCCTGTTAGACTCTGAATCTAGCCTTAGGCACCAGGTTGAGGAAGCATTATTACTCAGTTGCGAAATGGCCCGGATTTAAGATTCCCATTCACTTACAGGTTTGTGAGGTTTATCAAACAGAACATTATGAATAGGGAAGGGAACGTTTTGCCTTTTCTAGACTAAATTAATTACATCTAAATGACAGAGGTCCTGCTTCTGAGTCACATTTGTCATTGAGCTGTTCTGGTTAAAATCATGTGACTTTCTGCCTGTCCTCTTAAAAAAAAAAAGTGATAATTTCTGTACCATTATTAGAATCAGAGGGAAAAAAATGGACTGTAAAGTAAAACACATATCAAGATTAATATGGTAGTTTTCCAATTTTCCTAGATGAACCAATCTTGGTAACTTTGTGCTATGAATTCTTGTCCATGCTAATTGGATTGAGAAGGGAAAGAAAAGTTTCCTGCCCTTTTGTTCCTCTGAATTTAAACTCACTGAACAGATGCAGTGATATAAACCTGCATTTAAGTCCCTTATATTTTTCTTTATAGACAAATGGATTGTGTTCTTCCTGCATTTGTAATTAGAGAGTGAAACAGATGGCAAAGGCTCAGTGTAAAGAGATGTCCATTAAAATAACTTATGCTGCCAAGTGATTGTTCACTCCAAGAGGGGGGCTCCATTTCCTCCATGCAAAATAAAGTAGCAGGGCATTTTGGAGGAACTTTGTTATGCAGGGCAAACAAATACAGTAGCTGGACCATACATTGAAAATATGAAAACTAAAGATGTGTAAATAACTTTTTTTTTTTTTAATAAAAATGAACATTGTTGGAGGTGGGAGTTGAAATTTAGATGGAAGCCCTCTGTGCTTGCTGTGAATGTATAGGAAATGTGTGGAATATGTAGGAAATGTGTGGAATAACATTTCTCTCTGAATTTTTAGCCAACCTTGTGGAGGCAAATGTAGCATCACTAGGAGTGATTTGAGATACATTCTTCTATGTGTTAAATATATATTAAGGAAGGAAACAAAGTTATGACATTTTAACTATCTTGTAAGGCAACATAGCATTAAGAGTGAGGGTTCTGCACAGACCTATACCCCTGAAACAAATAATACATTATATGTTAATAAAAAAATTTTAAAAATTTAAAAAATTTTAAAAAAGAAAATGCCTTTATTTGAGAATAGTTTTAATTTTCAAAAAGAGGTTAATCAAACTGTTAGTCTGAGTTAATTTAAATTGGTTTTTATTTTATCCTTTGCTAAAACTAGATTCTTTGAATGAAAAGCAAATTTATGGATATTGATGCCTCACAAAAAAACATTCTCAACTGCCACAGGTAGGCTAATAAAGTCTATTACTTAAAAAAAAAAAAAAGTGAGGATTCTGGAGTCAGTCCCTTCAGATTTGAATTTGCTGCCATTTGCTTGCTGAGTGACCCTGGGGTAATTATCTAACAACCCCGTGCTTCAATTTCTTCCCATGTCAAGTTGAAATAACTAAACATGCTAATCTCCATAGTGTTGTACCCAACGAATATCACTGAAACCTTATTTATTAAACAAATATCACCTTGCCACCAGAGTTTTATTAAATATCAACCCAGTATTTTATATTTACCTAATTTTCTTTTACCAAAACCGACTTTTAGTAAATCATTTCTTTCCAGAAAGAGGCAACTGCCAAAAAACAAAAACAAAAAAAAGGAAGTAAACTACCTAAAATTCAAGGCAGATCTGTATATAACTCCAAGTCTCAAGTTCTACATGTGGAAAGATTCTTTGTATGGTGCCTCTGTTTTTGACAGCTTTCCTGTCTACACAGAACTGAAAATTTAAAATGTAAAACTGTTATCAACATGAAAATTACAGAGATAATCTTTCAGAAAGGAAACTATAAAATTATTTCATTAGTGCAATATGTGAGAATCTTCAGTTTGAGTGACATAAACATGTATGTTCCCTTATGAAACAATAAAAAAAAAACTAGTTTTGATGCCTTTAGATCTTGCACTATTCTGAGCACTGCATTTTGAGATTATCTCAGATTCTGCTTGCAGGGAAGCTTATGTTTTAAAAGGATGAGCACCTTTGTCTTTTCAACAGTGATCTCCCCTCAAATACAGGAAAGGAGAAGAAAGATCCACAGACCCTTGGTGTCCTCTGTGAGGTTAACAGAACCTGCAGATTGACTCCATCAGTAGAATTGACTCCATCAGTAGAATTGACTCCATCAGTAGAATTGACTCCATCAGTAGAATTGACTCCATCAGTAGAACTGCAACCAGTATTTAAATATTTTGTCAACTTCATAGGTAACCTTGGTTGTTACTTTACCTTTACTTTGAAAGTAAGATTGCAGCTCTGTAAAGACTGGTTATGGGAAATAATTGCATTGATCTAGTGCAGTTCCTGGGACGTACCTGAAATTCAATAAACAGAATGAGTACCTTTCTCTAATCCCCTTTTTTTTAGATTTCACCCCAAATTGCTTCAGTGCACTCTATTCAAGGTACAATTGGAGTGCTAATGCTATGCAATTCTTTCTGCTAATATTTGCTGATAGATGGTTCAAATCCCAGAGACTTGTGTCTAGACCTAAGGGCATCAACTCTTAAATCAAACATCATATTTAATGTCAAGGTAGGAATAATAATAGCTAACATTTACATAGCACTTACTGTGTGCCAGGCACTGTTCTAAGCACTGTTCATATGATCCCTCACTTAATCCTCATGACAGTGCTATGAAGTAGGTGTTTTTCTTGAGGCACAGGGAAATTAAAACTTGCTCATGGTCACATAGCTAGTAACTCATGAGGTCAGGATTCAAACTTTGCATTTGGCACAGCATCAGTATACTCAAGCACTACATCTCAAAATTGGAAGGATTTCATGAAGTCAGGAATAAGAAAAGCATTGTATCTTATATTTTATTCAAGATCCTAGACTACATATGAGCAACAAAAGGTGAAAATTAAATGTTAGGTAGAAAAATATAAAAGCATCCTTCTATGTGGACAGTACTGTCCTCTACATAAAAAAAAAAACAAAAAACTCTGACACAATTAACTGACAAATTCTGAAATATACTAAAATCAGTAAGGTGATCTTATATAAAATCAAAGTATAAAAATCACTTTTTACAAATAAACAGCAACTTATTTTTAATAATTTCCATTCAAGTAAGAAAATAAATTAAAAGTCATAAGAATAAACCTTATAAGAACAATGTGCAAACCCTTTATGCTGAAAATACAGAACTTCAAAACTAGACCTAAAAGATCTGGATAGAGAGCTATCATGTTTGTGGATGTAAAATATCAATATTTTAAAGTTTTAGTTTTCAAAATAATTCTTAATAGTCCTACAATTTCTGACAGGGTTTTTCATGGAATTTTTCCTAAAATTCATATGGAAAAGAAAATACAGAAGAATAGTAAAAATAGTTATGAAGGATAACAGATATCCTATCAGATATCAAGATGTGATTGGAAATATAAATAATAAATTGAGATACTTAATAGAACACAAATAGGTGTCTAGAAATGGATGTACAGAAATTTAATAGACCAAAATGTCTTTTCAGATCAGTTAATAAAATATGGACTATTTATTAAAATGGAGTTGGGATAATTTTCTATCCACCTAGAAAAATAATACTTTGATTCCTATCTTTGAAGATTCATAAAAATGTGTTCCAGATGGACTGAAACCAATATATAAAAACAAAAACAATAAAAATGAAAAGTATATAAATATAAGAAAAACAGGAAAATGTCTCTGTGACCTTAGAGCAGGGAAGATCTTTAAAAAAAAAATAGAACACATGAAAATAAATTTGGTTATGTCAAAATAATATCAAAGACAAAAACACTACAAAGTAAGAGACTAAGTGACAAGCTGGTAAAAAAAAATGCAGCATACAACATAAGAACTTTAACAAATATCTAAGAAAAAAAAAAAAGCATAAAACAGTCAAAAGTCAGATCAGAAGACAACAACAGACTCAGGGAAAATCAATTCCACTTCCTTGCAATTGGGGAAATGCAAATGGAAAGAACGAGATACCATTTTTACTCATCAGAGTAGCAACAAATTTAATTTTTTTTTAAAGATTTTATTTATTTATTAGAGAGAGAGCACATGAGAGGGGGGAGGGTCAGAGGGAGAAGCAGACCCTCAGCTGAGCAGGGAGCCCGATGCGGGACTCGATCCCGGGACTCCAGGATCATGACCTGAGCCGAAGGCAGTCGCTTAACCAACTGAGCCACCCAGGTGCCCCAACAAATTTAATTTCTTTAAGTACATGTGTTTTAACAACTGGGGAACAGGTGCTGTCTATATTGGTTGCGACTATATAAAGATACAGTAATTTTGCAGGATAATTGGATGGTTTCTAGGAAAAAAAATTTAACATTCTTAATTTCGAATAATTACCCTTCTAAATATTTACTCTGGAGAAATTCCTGCACATATATAAAGTGGTATGACCAAGGATGTTCCAGTATTAAAAAAAAAAAAAAAGTGTTCCAGTATTATCTGAAATGTAAAACCAAAAGGAAAATGGCAACAGCCTAAATAACTGTCAAAAGAAAACTGTTAAATACATCACTAAATTTGACTGTTATATTTTTGTTCACTTCATATTGAATTGCTATTGAAGTGCAATGATTTTCAACCCTTCGCTCTGTCTTGAACTAGTAATATGACAACAACCCAGAGTATGATTATGCATGTAAAAACAGCAATAGATATTTTGTAGCTTCACAAGTTTTTATTAGAACCATTCTTGTTCTATATTTTTCCTGAGCTCTTCATTTTGATCCCAACTCTAGTTTAGTTTGTTATTGCCTCAGTTTGATATTGAAATTGCTATAAAAATAAGATTATATTATGGTCCTTACAGTGGCAAATATTAAGGCAGTTTAGAGAAGAACTTTATAATCAATCCTAGTGTCTCTGTTATTTGAAATATTTCTCAAAATATTGAGGTTTAATAATAAATTGTCATGTTAACATAGTTTTTGAAAGGCTTTCATAGGTAATTTAAAAATTGTATTTTAAAAATCATGCCATCAGTTTGGCAATTTTAAGACTAACAAAGTTTTTCTGTTAAGATATAAAAGTAGGGGGTGCCTGGGTGGCTCAATCAGTTAAGCATCTGCCCTCAGCTCAGGTCCTGATCTCAGGGTCTTGGGATCTAGCCCCACATTGGGAATCCCTGCTCAGCGGGAAGCCTGCTTCTCCCTCTCCCTCTGCCCTTCTCCCCTGCTTGTGCTCACTCTCTCAAATAAATAAAATCTTTTTTTTTAAAAGATATGAAAGTATATAAATTTGGAAAGTATTTTTTTCCATAGAGAATACCATCAGAAATCTTAGACTGTACTAAAATATTGTCAAAAAGGGACTGAACAAATATCCTATTTCATTTTTAAAAAGAAGACAATCTTCAATGGTGCTGTGGCTTCTTAGATTCACCTCCACATTAAATTGTGTTTTAATGTTGGATTAGCTCTGGGAATCAACACTAAATGACCCAGCCACTCCCAGTGCTGGATGGCTCCTGCAGGATCTGACCCAGCAGAAGGATATACAATGAGTGTGAGAAGCATTAGTAAATGAATAGAAGCATCTTTGAGACTTTAAAAGTTTTTCTTCTTAAAAAAAAAGTAAAACTTCTGGATTGCTCTGGAAAATATATATAAGACCTACTTTTGAGTGAAGAATGCAAGTTTCAAACTGATCTTTTCAGTGTGGTACAATTACTATAAAACACATGCTTACATTTAGAAAATAATGTGTATCTAATGTGGAAATGAAGTACTGGAGCAATGCACACAAATGCTATTTAGTGAGATCTGGAGAGTGTCCTCAGATTGGTTGTGGTTTTTAAAAGGTGGCTTTAAACTTTCTTGTATTATGTTAATATTTTCGAGGTGCATGTATATACATGTGTGTGCATTCTTTGTAACATGTAAATATATAATTTTATTTATGTAATACATATATTAAATATATTTATACTGTATAATATATATAAAATGTTTGTATATTATATATTATACCTAAACATTTATATAAAACTTGTATAGTTTTATAAGATTGGAAATTCTTTATAGAAGTGCAAATTCTTGGAGTGCCTGGGTGGCTCAGTCGGTTGAGCATCCAACTCTTGATTTCAGCTCAGGTCATGATCTCAGGGTTGTGAGATCAAGCCCCTTATTGGACTCTCTCCCTCTTCCTCCCCCTGCTTGTTTCTTTCAAAAGAATTTATAATGAATTTGGATAAACAAATGTGCATTAGTCCTAAGGTAATTCAGGCTTCTTAAGCGGTAATAGCTTCTGTAACCTCTCTGACCAGGAGTCCTCTAACCCATGTTTGGATGCCTCCAAATGGCAACCATGGCTCTATAAGCATGTCCTATCTTTCTAATTCTGGATTAGACCTAGTTTTTATTTACTTTTTTTTTTAAAGATTTTATTTATTTGAAAGAGAGAGAGAGCAGGGACGGAGGGGGAGGGCATGAAGGGGAAGGGGCGGAGGGGAGGGTCAGAGGGAGAAGCAGACTCCCCGCTGAGCAGGGAATCCTATGCAGGATTCCATCCCTAAGCAGAAAGCAGATGCTTAACTGCCTGAACCACCCAGGTGCCCTTGGATAGACCTAGTTTTTAGGATGTTGTTATTCCTTAGGTAGAAGAAGCCTATTACCTTGGCAGTTAGAAAGTAGCACTCTGTTTGTAAGCTAAGTTTATGCTTGCTTCTTAAGCATACACAGCATGCAGAAGGCTCTTTGTGAGAGTGTTCAAGTGAAAACCTAGGGATCTTATTTTATAAGCATCTGTCAAAATTTGTAGCTTCCATCTTTTGGCTTATGCCATTGTTTGATAATTTTTTCAATCTACTTTTCGAAGCAACATAGAACTTGACATGTGTGCTTATTAAAATGCATGTGCTTATGAAAAGTTATTAAGATATTAATAAAATTGAAAGTTTATACCCTAATGTGTTAGTTATTCCTCCTGGGAGTAGTTAATATTCAAAGCTTAACATTTCATTTATTTTTATGATTATATATCTATTCATTTTAAGGAATTAGAATATCTTCAAAAAAAACCTCAGCCTCTGAGGCACAAGTATCACTATGGATGAGTATAAATCTGCTACATAATATCTACATGTCTCTACTTTTCTAGATCAGAAAACCATATGGCCATTTGTTGGGGGTCCTGGTTTCTGGTGTGGACATATTGTTACCGTTATAAAGACTAACAGTTGTGGGGGATGATCCTTGCAGTTATGGGGAAAGATTGTGACAATCCCTAGAGCCCAGATGATAATCTTTATGTATCATACCTTTTAAAGTTTAGTCGTACATCATTTTTTATAATTGCAACCATTAAAGTAGAATCACCATAAACTGATAGTAAAACTACTTTTCTAATGGATGCTCTTTACTTCTAAGATCTAGGACTTGGTCAAAAAGTCTGTCTTCTGCAAAGCAGAAGCAATACACTCTGTGAATTGATAAATATCCTATCATTCAGTTTTCATTCTCTGTGTAGAAAATTCATTTATTCCTCTGATCAGGTTGATTTCCTGAGCATATAAGCTAGATTGTGCCCTTTGCTAGGAAAGGGAGCAAAATTTCAGTTAGGAGTCAACACAGGTGTCTGTATGGGGTTTTTCCTCTAAAGAGCTAGAATTTTTTGTGTCCTTGTTTCTTGTTTTCCTTCTTGATAAAACCTACGTTTGGTCGTTTTTACTTCAGCACCACAGTGGTCTCATATCTTCAGAGAATAGTTTACAATGAATGTTCACTATGAAACATAATGGTACAAAACAATCCTTCTAATCCTTTTGCCAATTTTCCAAAAAGTATTTTAGTTTTGCCCAAAGTGACACTCATAGGCTCTCATGACTTCCTGTATCTTTCCCTACTGATTCGTATTTGACCATCTGGAAGGGCTTTATATGAATCTGAAAACACATAGATTTCTCTATGCAATTCCTTTTTAGGTCATAAAAAAGTGTAGTATATGTGTTAAGGATTCTGATCTTTAACTTCTCTGTTCAGAAGAGTGCCCATTTGTTCCAATTTCTTGTCATTTTTCAAATGTAAACAAATGTTTACTTAAGAAATATGTATTTTCCCCCAAATACAATCAATTGATCTTGGGACATTAGAAGTCATTGGTTTTCGTATCTGCCCACGGATTGAATTCAGCTGAAATATAAAGAAACCTTAAGGACTTCTCTCTGAAGCAAACCATTTTACCTTTAGACTGTGTTGTCTGCTAGATATTACCAAAGGAGACATCACCAAGGAATTCACCACAGAATTTCTTTAAAGAGTTGAATTTTCTCATATATTAGGGGAAAAGCATAGAAATTAAATTTGCATACACTTGTGTGAGTCTAAAATAATGTTATCTATTGCTGTGTGGTTTGTGAGAAATCTCATTTCTTTGCAGGTATACAATATATTTCTATTCAGGAATCTTGTTATGTCCAAATTACTCTTTAGAATGGTCTACTCCTCCCTATTTAGTGAGCTAAAGCAGCATGACAGGGTATAAAGAGCAAAGGGTCCAAAATAAAAACTAATTTTGTATCTTATTTTTGCTACTTGCCAACTCTGGAAACTCAGTTAACCACTCTGAGCTGCAATTTAATCTTAGGTAAACTGTTAAGAGTAACAACATTAATATGTATCTTGTCTGTGTCTCAGGTTAATTATGTGGATCTTGTGAAAATCCTTTGGAAAATGCAAAACATATATTTAATAAACTTCGACATATTTCTAAAGTACATGTTATGGGATTGATTCACATGAGGTGAAGAAGCATGCTCAGTTAGAATACCCTGTATCTTTTCGATTTCACATGAGAATATTATAACTCATTTAAAAATTTATATTACACTTATAAAAATCAGATATATTCTGGGAAACCTAACCATGCTATAAACCATACTATGCGATAAATTAAAAACAACTCTGGTTTGGCACAATTTTCCCAGATGTTCATTTTGGAAAGTGCAGCAGCCAATTATTGGACTTTGTCAGTTAATCGGTTTTATCTCTGATGGGAAGGGCTAGAGATTGGGGTTGGTCATTTTAGGAAAAAGGTAAATGTCACAATTTCTAGGATAAGCAAATGGAAATACATGTGAATAGTTACTTAAAGAGTTCTGTCCCAGCCTGCATTTCTTAGAAATAAAGTTTATTGTAATGCTAAGATTTTATCAGGAATGCTATCCAAAGAAAGCAGAAGTGAGGGAAAAGGGATATGAAACAAGAAAGAAAACAAAGACACAGTGGGGCATTGCCAAGCTGGCCACAGCTTCTCAAGAAAACACAATTAGTTCCTGGGTCACAGGTGAAGTCTCAGAAGAGAAAGGAGGGAAACTTACTTGCTGGCTCCTCCTCCTTCCAGTCTCTTTTCTCTCATTGGCAAAAGTCTGACCCACAAGATGTTCACTCCTCTGCACATGTAGGTTATTTTCTGTGGACTCTCAGGGCGGCTATTGTGGAAACTGGAGACTGTGTGGTAGAGATGATCAGATCTCACCCCTGAAGAGGTTGATGCTCTAGTGTCGGAGATGAACTGTTGTGGTTGATAGGGCTTTAGGACCATGAGTCACCAGAGCCCTCCATCCAACCAGGAAGCAAGGCACATGGCAGAACCATGGATGGGAAGTGGACATATATACCGGATTTGGTACAAGCCCCTCCCCCCCCCCCCCCCCCTGTAAAGAATTACATAATTTGCCTTACTGAATAGGAAAATGCAATAAAGTTTTCCAAACCCATAGGACTAACTAATCTCACCTACTTAGAGGAATTGCAACCTAAAAAGAAGTAAACTAAGAAAGAAGCATCTTTTGATTCCCTACCAACTCCATGCTATACTTTAAAAAAATCATTTATACAAATGACTCTGCATGTTGTAAATGACCAAGATCATTATCATCTAATTGCAATCATTACCATTATCTAATGGTATTTCTGAAGGAGACCACCTGCCCATTTTTAAGCAGATGTACCAAGTGATAGATTGATAAGTAGACCATTACATTAGGGTACATTTAAATAGGCTAAGAATTTAATTTGGAATTAGACCAAGATAAGCATGCCCCTAGTTTCCTGAGTAGAAAATATATTTAGAGGAAGAATTTTTTTTTTAGGGTTGCTGCAATTTTTAAATAGTTTTTCTTTTCTTTTTGTTTAAATTTTTATCTGAAAGGACAGAAGAAAATATATTGCAATTAAAAAAAACCCGTTATTTCTGACTGGAAAAAGTAGTATACATAGAGACTGGGAAAATAAATAGAGCCTATTAGCAAATACATTAAAAGTGAAAATTTTAGGAGAAAAACTGGCTAGCTGGATCATAATTGGAAAGTCAACAAACCAAGCATTCAGGGGCCAGCTTACTGACATAACAGCTGACTTGAGAAAATTAATTCTTCTTTAAAATATTTGATTAAATTATACAAATGAGATTCCAACATAGTCAAATCGAATAAGTTCTTTCTTGAGCAGCATGAATTATGCTTTGCCTATCCTGGCACATAATGTCCTCAGGATTGTAGACTGCCCCTTTTAGAGTGAAGTACTGTATTTAACTGCTTGTATCATGCCTAATGGAAAATGTACTGAGTAAGATGGTTATTCCATTGAATTCGTGAAGCATTTAGGGACACTAATAGCCTCATATTTTTCAAACATGCTTAATGATATGATGAATATAAAATAATTCCCTCTGCAAATCAACATGACCTTTTTATAACAAAAGAGGAACAAAAGGATCCATTACTTTACAGAAATTCTCGTCTATAGCAGATGCTCCATTGAATTTTGTCCTCAGGATTTTATAAAAGGCACAGCCTGTGAGGTGAAAAAAGACTTTTTTCTCCCTCACACATATTAATTAAGATGAGATTATAAAGACTAGATGATCCAAGCAATTTTAATGGTAGATATTTTCATAATAGAAACTTCTAACCCAATAGATACAGAAAACAATAATGGGCCAATTTTAACATATTGGATCAGTTTTATTAGTATTTTTTAAAGCAAACTAGTTAATATAAATTACTAATTTACTTCTATTCATTGGTGAGAGAACTGCCTGTTAAAGTGCTGGATAATCAAGAAGCATAGGTAGACAAACTGAAGAAATTTGCCATTAAAAAAAAAATGAGCAGAAGTAATGTTTGCAGAGAATTGAGTGGGAAGTTACCCATATCAGAACTATAGATGTCATTTAACACTAATTTGCATGAGAAAATCTTTAGATACCTAGCCTAACAAATTATCACAATTTGCAAGGACAATATATATCCTTTTGTACAAAGCAAAAGATCAACACTATAGAAACAGATTCTGCTATAAGTCAAAGATTTGGGATATTTATAAAATCATAAGATTAGTAGGTCCATATAAAAATTACAATAATGAGTTTTTGGGTTAGGCTATTCCTTAAGCTACTGTTTTAGATACCACTACCTCTTTTACCCATCCACTGGCTGCTTCCATTTCAATACCCTGAATCATATTAGGCTTAGGCTTTGAATTTAAGTGGCTTAATCTTTTTATTACCTATAAATCTGCCAAATTTGCTCTGTCCTGTACAGAGAGTATTCTTTTTCCTGGAGAGCAAACCTATATTATGATTTTCAGGAGAAGTGGGGGAAAGAGGAAGAATAAAAGCAGGTGAATAAAATTGAGATAATGCATGTGAAGAAATGAGCACTTTGTAGAACATATTGGAATCCTCAAAAATAGGAGTTATTATTCACAATGAGATGAAATGAATTCATACTTAGGAACTTCATTAACTTGTGTTCTGAGAGGCCATTTAAAAAGCATTGAAATAATAGTAAATTAAATCTTATGAATATTTATTAGAGGAATCTGTACATTTGGATATACATGTTTGAATTAAAGTGCTTTTAGTAAATTACTTTCATTTTTATGCCATCCACCAAGAGCTCTCCATGAAAGTCCCACTCCAAATATCTCATCTGCTCCTGAAGAGGTACATCTTCTGTATCATTTTATGCATCCATTGACAGGAAGATTATCAGAGTGTTATTTTTTTTCTTTTGCACAATCTTTAAAAAGCCAAAAAACCCCACAAAAACACTTATGGGTATGGAAATGAGAATAGCTCCTACTAATTTTAATAAGTGTATACCTGCCAAAGTCAGAGCATATGTGTGTGACAGAGAAAAAAAAAAATCTATCCCTAAGCCACTAGGGAGCAACAGCAACAACAATTAAATGTAAGCCAGTGAAGAAGCATAGTATATGCATGCATGTGTCTTGGCAGAGGAAAATGGTGATGGAGAATATTGCATGGAGAAGGGGTAATTGCAGTCATTAAAACACATAAAATAGGGCGCCTGGGTGGCTCAGTTGGTTAAACGACTGCCTTCGGCTCAGGTCATGATCCTGGAGTCCCGGGATCAAGTCCCACATCGGGCTCCCTGCTCGGCAGGGGGTCTGCTTCTCCCTCTGACACTCTTCCCTCTCGTGTTGTCTCTCATTCTCTCTCTCAAATAAATAAAATCTTTAAAAAAACAAAAAAACAAAAAACAAAAAAAACACATAAAATAAAAGGGAAGCACCCATCTCATTATGAAACCAAGTATCACAGTCCTTTGTCTCTACATGCAAACTGATTTAATAAAATACGCATTGAAAAAAATATATAATTTTTTCTACAAGTGTTTAATTTCTGCTTGAGTTAGTATAACAAGATTTCACTCTTTTAAAAAATTAAAGATTAAAGTACAAATTCATTTTAAATGTTAATTTCAAGATACAGAAAGTAGATAGGAAAAAGGGAAAGCTTTTGAGATACAGATTTTCTGACAGAAATGATTTCTACATTTTCAGCTAGTCATGTAGTGACGATGTTGAGATTGTCACCGTTTTGGGAAGGTCATTTTGCAAGTACTGCTGCTGTAGTCCCTTCCCTTCACTTGTCATGACTGATATAGTAGATAGACAGACTTTAGCATTTGCTTAAGTGTGTGTTAGACAAATTCTCAGCATGATAGGCAGATATAACCCCAGTTCAAAAGCTTGAGTGTTCCCATTCTTTATTGGTTATCTTGGTGAACATTTTCTATTTTGTTTCCTTTTATAGCATAAAGCTCATAGCTGGTAATTTATTTCAAGGACATTGCTTCTAGCTAGCCTCAGTGATACTTTGTGTATGTATGTAAGTTTGCCAGCATGGAGGAGAGGGTAGAAAAGAAGTAGAAATAAGTAGTTTATACTGAAGTGAGTTATAATTCACAAGCATTTTCAGATATATGGGAAAATAAATAACTTACAAACTAAATGACCTTCCTAAGCCACACTGTGTCTCTCATCTGAGCATGGGAGGAGAGGGATTTGAACAGATAAAATACTCTTCCTCACTCTAGTGGAACAAGAAACTGTCAGACATACAACAACACCTGACTGATACTGCTCTCCATGGCTTTTATCTAGCTAGAGAAAGCTTATTCTCCTTAGTCAGGCTATAAATACATTTTTCAAATGCTGGAAAAACTAACAGTAAAACTCAACTCTTGTGGATCACTACATCAAAAACTAATGATGTATGGTGACTAACATAACATAATCAAATCAAATTAAATTAAAAAAACCTCAACTCTCTATTTTATGCCATCCTCAAAGGCACGTGTATTAAAGTGTCCGATTTCTGCTGATAAAATAACATGGTAGATGGTATTTCTTGGAAATGACTGGTTGAGCAATGTTTGCCAATGAAACTGTAGAAGGTTACATTTTTTAGTTTGTTTAATTGATTGATTTTGAGAATTTCAAAACAGTACATGTTTGTTTGTTTTTTTGTCATTAATAAAGGTTTCACAAAAAGGAAAGTTTGCAAGACTTTAGCCAACTCTTTCCCATACCAACAAAATTCTGTGTGTGTGTGTATTTGGGATACTTTAGTTGACATTCCTCTATTTGGATTCATTTAGAACTGCTATAATTGAAGCAAAAAGTTGCACATCATGTGATAGAGACTGTAATCCTGGGACAATAGCATTAAATTCTAAGCCTAGAATCCAATAAGAATTGTGAATAAATTGTAAACCCTGCTAATGCTTTTTCCATCCCCAATTCCAATTTCTTAAATAATGCACATGCATATCTCCTGAAAGCTTATTTAAAGGAAGTCCCTATTTTATTTTATTTTTTAAAGATGCATTTATTTATTTTGGGGGGGAGGGGCAGCGGGAGCAGAGACCAGAGCCCCAAGCAGCTCCCCACCAAGTGTGGAGCCCGATATGGGGCTGGATCCCATGACCCTGAGATGCAGAGATCATGACCTGAGCTAAAATCAAGAGTCGGATACTTAACCAACTGAGTCACCCAAGTACGCCAGGAAGTCCCTATTTTAAAAGAGTAAACTGAAATAGTTCATACCTGAGCAAATGCCCTCTATTGTTTTAAACAGTTGAAGACATGACTCGGCTTGCTATCATTCAGCTAGTATACTATCCAATCACTAAAAAACCAAATAAAATAAAAAGGAGATTCTTGCCTGAATTTAATTGGGAACAGAAGAGCAGAAGTGGGGGAATAATCAACACTAGGCAAAAAGCAAGGGTAGGGAATAGGAAGGAAAAGCATTTTATTTTTTCAACTTCAGGGTTAAATATAACTAGAAAACTATAGTTCAAATTGGGACTCTACTATCATTGTGCAAAACATTCATGACCAGCTAAGTGACTAAAAATACATGCAATAAAAATATTTGTTTTCTTTTACTTCTTGTTCTTCCCTTTCCATTCATTAAAAATGGGAGACAGACTAGGTAGAGAAGCTATATCTCTATGGGGTCACCGAAGTCCTGATCTTCAAACATAGCACAGATTGGGGTTATAGGAAGGTTAAATAGTAAAATGGGAGAGAATTAACTTGTCAGGATAAGGTGATGAGGCTAGGCTAGCTGGTGCAGGTTGTTAAGGTCCCTTCATGTGGAAGCAGCACACTGACTCAGAGGTGTACAAGGCAGGGAGGAGGTCACACCCCCAGAGGCTGGATGACAATCAGCCGATTTAGCCACTGGCCCAGGGTCAACCTAGTTTTACTAAGTAATATCTCAAATGAGGAGTTGTCTGACAAGGTGTGTATAGGAGGATAAATTCCAGTGAAATGCATCCCAGAAACAGGTTCTTTTCCTGTTCTGTTAACTGCAGAAGCCCATGGACATGTGTTTAATTAGATAATGTGCAATGAAACACAACACAATACTTGCTGCTGAATAGTCATGGGAAGAGGAAGGAAATTCTTTTTTTTTTTTTTAATTAAATTCCCATCAGTTAAGACAGTAACTTATTGTCATGTTCAGTATTTAAATGTGCCTTTTTGAAGCACAAGACAGCTTAAAAATTAAAAAAACAAAAACAAAAACAAAAAACCTATCCGATTGGCAAAAATGCAAAAGTTTGACAGCATAATATGTTTGGTAAGGCTGTGGAAAGTAAGCAGTCTCACATATTGCTGCTGGAAAAGCAAAATATCACATTACCCGTGGAAGGGAATTTGGCACTATCCAGAAAAATTACATATGAACGTGAGCTTCCATTTCTAACAGTTCTTAAAAAATACAAAAAACCACATGATTATTAGGCTATTAACTGAAGGCCTTTTTGTAATAGCAAAAGACTGAAACAACCCAGACATCCTCAGTAGAGTTTCAATTGAATAAACAAAGGTACAAACAAAGGGGTATGCAGTTGTAAACGGAGGAATATTTTTATATGTTGCTGTGCAGTGATCTCTGAATTTATTAAGTGGGGAAAAAAAGGAGAAAGCATGTATTATGTGCATCTACTTACCTATGAAAGAGGATGAGATAAAAAATACATATGCATTTCCTCATATTAAAAATATAAACCAAGGGGGGCACCTGGGTGTCTCAGTCGGTTAAGCATCTGTGTTCAGTTCAGGTCATGATCTCAGGGGTCCTTGCTCAGCAGGGAGCCTGCTTCTCCCTCTGCCTGCTGCTCCCCCTGCTTGTGCTCGCTCTCTCTCTGTCAAATAAAGTCTTAAAAAAAAATAAAAAAAAAACCTTTAAAAAAATATATAAACCAATCCTGAAAAAAAAAAGTTCTCAGTGTGGGGAAGGAGGAGACAGCAGAAAGAGCAGAAAGGATGGCAATAAAAGTTGGTCTTCCCTCAGTATATTTTTTTGGCAGATTTGATTTTGGCCCTATATAAATATTTTACACAACTAGGTAAACTTCAAAAATGCAGTTCCTAAAATGACAAAACATACAAACCTACCTCTGTATGGAGACGGTAGCATAATCTCAGAGAAGAGTTATTTCAAGTGACTTTAAAACACAAGAGTTTAATTATACATCTATTATGAGACATACTCAAAAAATAAAATTTTGAGTATAAGAAGTTTGGGTATAAAAATGATTTTCAGTAATTTTATTGTTGGTGTTTGAGATTGGTGCATTTGTAAAATAAAACTTATAAAATTATGTTCATATTGGGAATTAGGGTTTTTGGCATAAGAAAAATGAGCTAGAGATATCAGATCAAAGAGAGTATTAAAAACTGGTTTCAAATTTGAATTTGAAATACCAAAAGAAACTCATATTGTATTTTACCTAAAAACAAACAAACAAAACTGAAACTTTTGGAGAAGTATCTGATTCCAGTTCCAGGATGAGAACTGTTTAAGATAAACCTGGAATGTCATGTCATACCTGAAAACAGACTTTCAAAAGCTAGTGGAGTTGTATCAAAAGAACAAAGGTATCCATTTAAAGAGGCTCTCATTTGCCAAAGATGAATGAATTCATACGTGAATAAAAACAAAACTGCAATGGACTAGAATACATCAAATGTATTTACTACCAGGAGTTCATAATGATAATAGTATTAACTGCTTGGATCAAGTTTGGTGGTTGCTATAACTGATTATAGCAAAAACTGGTAAAGTGTAGCAAATTGTATTTTCCAAGGTGGTGGCAACAATGTCTATCATTCCATGTGATCTCCTTACTGTATGACAGACATTCTTTCAATTGAGATGTGAGGTCCATGTGTCCCCCACTCAATCTGATGGGCATGGGACTATGGTCTGTGATTTCCAAGGCTAGATCATGAAAGATGATGCAGCTCTTATTCTTTTTTTTTTTTTTCATTTTTTTTATTCTTATGTTAATCCCCATACATTACATCATTAGTTTTAGATGAAGTGTTCCATGATTCATTGTTTGTGCATAACACCTAGTGCTCCATGCAGAATGTGCCCTCCTCAATACCCACCACCAGGCTAACCCATCCTCCCACCCCCCTCCCCTCTAGAACCCTGTTTGTTTTTCAGAGTCCATCGTCTCTCATGGTTCGTCTACCCCTCCAATTTCCCCTGCTTCATTCTTCCCCTCCCGCTACCTTCTTCTTCTTCTTTTTTTTTTTTTCTTAACATATATTGCATTATTTGCTTCAGAGGTACAGATCTGAGATTCAACAGTCTTGCACAATTCACAGCGCTTACCAGAGCACATACCCTCCCCAGTGTCTATCACCCAGTCACCCCATCCTTCCCACCCCACCCCCCACTCCAGCAACCCTCAGTTTGTTTCCTGAGATTAAGAATTCCTCATATCAGTGAGATCATATGGTACATGTCTTTCTCTGTTTGACTTATTTCACTCAACATAATACCCTCCAGTTCCATCCACGTCATTGCAAATGACAAGATCTCATTCCTTTTGATGGCTGCATAATATTCCATTGTATATATATATACCACATCTTCTTTATCCATTCATCTGTTGATGGACATCTTGGCTCTTTCCACAGTTTGGCTATTGTGGACATTGATGCAGCTCTTATTCTTAAAGCAACCACTCTGCTAGAGAAAGCCCAGGCCCTGTGGAGTGGACATGCATAGGTGTCCCAGCAGACAGACATATCTGAAGTCCCAGTGGTTAATCATCAGTAACCATCATACATGTGAGGGAGGATATGCCTTCAAGAGGACTCCAACCTCAGTCACTGTCTGACTACAATCACACAAGAAATTCCAAACGTGAATCAATGAGCTGAGTATAACCAACTCCTAGAACTGAGAGATAATAATAAAATAGTTATTGTTTATTTTTTATTGAAATATAGTTGGCATACAATGTTATAGTAGTTTCAGATGTACAACATAGTGACTTGATAATTCTATATGTAATGCAGTGCTCATCACAATAAGTGTAGTTACCAGTGGTCACCAAACAATGTTGTTAAAATATTATTTTTTTATTTTTATTTTTTTGTAAAGATTTTATTTATTTATTTGAGAGCGAGAGAATGAGGGCACATGAGAGGGGGGAGGGTCAGAGGGAGAAGCAGACTCCCTGCCGAGCAGGGAGCCCGATGCGGGACTCGATCCAGGGACTCCAGGATCATGACCTGAGCCGAAGGCAGTCACTTAACCAACTGAGCCACCCAGGCGCCCTGAAATATTATTGACTATATTCCCTATGCTGTACTTTTCATACCCTTGACTTATAACTGGAACTTTGTACCTCTTAATCCCCTTTACCTATTTTGACCATCCTTCCAACCCCCTCCCTTCTGGCAGCTGCCAGTTTGTTTTATTTATGATTCTGTTTCTGTTTGTTTGCTTGTTTTTGATTCCACATAAGTGAAATCATGGCATTTGTCTTTCTCTGTCTGACTTATTTCACTTGACATAATACCATCTAAGTTGTCACAAATGGCAAGAGCTCATTCCTTTTCTTTGGCTGAGTAATATTCCAGTGTGTGTGTGTGTGTGTGTGTATACACACCACATCTTTTTGATCCATTCATCTATTGATGAGTGCCTAGGTTGCTTTCATATCTTGGCTATTGTAAATAATGCTGCAATAAACATAGGGGTGCATATATCTTTTCAAGTTTGTGTTTTCATTTTCTTTGTGTAAATACCCAGTAGTGGAATTACTAGGTTGTATGTTACTTCTATTTTTCACTTTTTTAAACAAGATTTTATTTATTTATTCACTTGAGAGAGAGAGGGAGCAGGGGGAGGGATAGTGGGGGAGGGAGAGGAAGAGGGAAAGAATCCTAAGCAGACTGCATACCTAGTATGGCTCTCTCACAACCCTGAGATCATGACCTGAGCTGAAACCAAGAGTTGGACACTTAACTGACTGAGCCACCCAGGCACACCTGACCTGATCCTTTAAATAAATGTATTTCAAGAGGAGGAGGAAAATCAGTAGTTTAGAAGAGAGATAACCAGTTGCAATAGATCTTAATTTTGATCTTGATTGATTAAACAAACCATTAAAATAATGCATGGGACAATAAGGTAATTTAATGATTTAAAGCAATTTTTGTTAACATTCTTCTAAGTGTGATAATGATTTTGTGATTGTGCTAAAAAAAAGAAAAGAGTCCTTATCTTTTAGAGATACATGCCGAATATGCTTTGATAGCTAAGTTTGCTTCAAAGTAATCTCAGGCAGGAACATAGATGAAATAAAATTGGCCATGTGTTGGTAATGGTGGAAACTGAGTGATGAGCACATGGGAGTTCTTTATATTATTCTATGTTATATTTAAACTTTATGTATATTTAAACTTTTATGTTAAGTTTTTAAAAAATACACTTGAACTACTGAATGATAATTTTGGATCTCTTACCTTTGGTGCAATATCTTTTTTCCTCATCCAAGGAGCCCCTTATTGGTAAATCAGAGTCACTGAACCTTGTTATGCAAGTTTCTAAAGGAATTTCCTAAATGAAGTAAGAAAAATTAAAAAAAAAAAATTTTTTTCAGGAAAAAGGGCCCTTAAATCATTCTCCTTCCTCCACTGATTTTTTTTTACTTTTTATTTAAATTCCAGTTAGTTAACATAGTTAACTATGTTTAAGGTGTACAGTGTAGTGATTGAACACCCATAAATAACCCAGTGCTCATCACAAGTGCAGTCTTTAATCCCTATTACCTATTTCACCCATCCCCCACTCGCCTCCCCTCTGGTGACCACCTGTTTATTCTCTATAGTTAAGAGTCTGTTTCTTGGTTTGCTTCTCTCTTTTTTCCCCTATGATTGTTTTGTTCCTTCAATTCCACATATGAGTGAAATCCTCCATTGATTTCTATCACAAAACTAAGTTCAGGTGAGAAGTCTAGGCATAAAAATAAAACTAGTAACAAAATTGTTTCAGAAGTGAGCAAATTATCAGAGGCTGCATAGAGGTAAGAGTGTGTTGCTGTGTCAGTAAATCAGGATTCCTTCTCGGAGTCTTCCACTAATAAGGGCAGTAACTTTAGGCAGATTACATAATCTTGTTTGGCTTCATTTTCCTTATCTGTTCAGATAGACCGTCATCTGATACGGTCTTCCTGGAATCCAATCTGATACAATCCAACTCTAATTCAGTTCTGTTCTTCTACAAACTATTTGTTTAAAAATACAAATTGCAATAAACAGATGAATCTGTTTTGACTAGAAATGAATTTGCTGTCAGGGCTGGGGAGGACATTCTCTTTCATAAAAAGGAAAAAAACCTGACTATGTCAACAATTAGGTTAAGCACTAATTCATTATTTTTAAATATCCTCTCTAGTAATTAGATTAGACATGAAGTAATACATCAATCTTTCAGTTCCTTCTATGAAAAAATACAAGAATTCAAAGGAAATTCACACTGATACTACATTTCCTTTTATTCAGTGATTGAAAAGTTCTAATCTATTTACATGACAGCCAGGAAATTTTCACAGGATAAGTCTGGGTCTTCTAGCACTAAGGTTTCAAATGTTTGCATTGACTAGTCTTAAAGAAGCATTTTCCTTCATTTAATATGCTCATTCAGTGTCTATATATCATTGATGGTGATATTTAATCTCCACTCCTGTTTCCATGTGAAAGAATTTCCATTAGAGTAACACTCCTGGCCCCTTGTACTCCTCATGCCTGTCACTCACTCTTCCCTAGAGGAACAAGTCTCTTCCTTGGCTGATGGGTTTGCAAGAATGAGATGGACATGCTTGGCTTACCTCTTCATCTTCTCTCTGGCCTATTAGCCAGAGGGTGATTAGAGGTGATTCTGGGCTGATTTCATCCTTTATGAGAGGGACTGCAAATGACCAACTCTGCTTGAGATTGGATTAATCTTTCTTTTTCTGTGGTGATGTGTTAGCCAGCCCGTTTGCTCACAGATCTAAAAGTGTGTCCTACTTAGTAATCCCCTAAATTTTGTTTAATATTCACTACCCTTGCAGTAAAGTAGGTTTTATATTTTTAGTTTTACGGAGGGGCAAACTAGGTTTCAGAGACATGGTCAGATCACATTACAAGCAAATGTAAAAGTCAGTTCTGATCCTATTGGGAGTCTTCAAGGGGTTAATTAAAGAGAATCACATCCTTTTCCCTGAACCCCGTTCTGAGAAAATTGAGGAATAAATAAAGAAATTACAGATAGGGGGACAAGAATCAACAATGTTCATATTAAGTGTTAAGTTAGAGCTCATATGCTTCCCAATACCAAATCCTAGAATTAGGCAGATTTGCCTACAAAGAACTGGGACAGACCTTCCACCCCCAGTCCTCTTGCCTCCCCTTTCTTTTCTCGCTTTCTCCCTATCCCTTCCCACCCCCAGGAAGGATAGAGCCTAACCATTAACTAGTCTAGAGAAATAGGAGAAAGCTTATTCCCTGCAAGTAGCTCACTCTTACAGAATTTCAGAAAGGAGATAAGCACACTAAGCTTAGTCTTCCCCAATTTGTTAATCAGTTAAGTGACTGAGCTTTCCTTGGGCTAGAGCGAGTGAAAGTTCACAAAGAGGCTATAGGGTAACTCTTAATAGTTCTACATCTGCATGGATGGAAAACTCAAGAATGGGGAATAAGCATTCACCCTCAAATTTCTCAGATTAATTATTCTCTTAAACCATTACATTTAAATAATAATATCATGCTTAGCCCTCAGAGGAGAAGATACACAAGCTATCAGGACAGTTTTCCCCTATCTTCATGAAGTTGTTCTCCAAATTCTTATTGCCTGCCCTTTTGGATTCTCCTGGGACCCCTGGACCACTGTTAAATTTGCCTCTAGAATGCCCTGAAATGGATATGCACATTTCATTAAGTAACTCAACTTTAAGGCCAATCTCAATCCAGAGTTGAAAATTCATTCTTTATTCTATTTCCATTTCTAGATTATGTCCCATTGCATTTTCCCATAGCATGTCAGAGGTTCTATGATGAGATTTAATGACAGCAAGAAAATAGGAAGCATAAAATTTCTCTACTAAGGAGATTCTACCACCATAGAAATACCCCAAATCTGAATATAAAGACCCCCACTATTATAAAAGTCCCAGGGCAAAACTGACATTCAAAGATTAAATCTCTTTTCAAGTTAAAGTCAAAATATAGTAACATCCAAATGAATTAAAGTCTAATATCAAATTATTTTCCCTGTGGAATTAAGTGTTTGAAGTTTGAGATTTCTAAGTTTTAATTAAGACCAAACCTATCCTCCTAAATTTATTATTCAGCTCAGTCTCAGCAGAGGGATTCTGGATGCCTGGGTAGAGTTAGTCTTCTTTCAACAGCTGCTTTTGAGATCTCAGAGGAATAGGTATAGTTCCTTCATTTAGGGCTTCAAAATTTGTAATGTCGTCTCTGATGCACCTCACTTTAAAGAATCCAAAGGATTAATAAGAAATGAGATTATTACAGCATTGGCTCCACACCCACCAAATTTAGAAAACAAACTAATCTGTAGTCCCTAGAGTTATCATCCCACATAAAATTATGTTGACAGGAGCCAGTGTTACCAAAGACCACTGCAGAGATTCAGCACTCTGTGAGAGAAGGACAGAAAAATGCTGGTCAGTCCATACCAGTTGTCTGTACTCCACTACCTAGAAACATAAACTCCGTAAATCTTCCAGCAAGAAGCTAATGAAGGTAACTACCAATTTGCAAATCTGGGGGTAGGGCGCTCCCCCTATGCATACTGCTTTCTCTTTCAGAGAGTGACTCAGAGCCATTCTTCTCTGTATACAACATGAAGAAATTCACATCATTGACAGTCCCATACATCAGGACTTAGCTAAGCTGCCTTTCTAGCCACTTAGTAGTATATTCAAAACCTCTTGATTTCTACTGCTTCCCGCACTGGGTGTGGACTCCATCTAGTGCCACAGTGTGTCTTTTGTGAGCAGGATTAGTTCTTGAGCCACTATTACTGCTGTCATGCCCTCTTATCTAAAGTCATATTTGGGCCCCCAAAATTGTTTCCCTGAGAATGCTTGTCATTTTAATTATATTATGATTAACCAGTCTAAATCCAAAATGAGTTTGTGGGCAAACCTCATAAATCCAAGGCTAATCTCAGCATGTTTCCCTCTGTGCACTCCGAACACAATTCAGAACATCCAAAAGAGGATAATTTTGGAAGGCTATTTAGGCCTGGCATGAGAAATTTAAAGGCAGAACCTCATTAGTGCTCTCTGTAACACTAGAAGAATCACTTTCACTCTAAAGCAGTAATATCATTCTGTCCAACAGTGCCAATGCAACCTGGAAGAACTATAGCAATGTAACATCAGGCACAACTACTTT
The DNA here is from genome assembly GCF_002201575.2 of Neomonachus schauinslandi. NCBI lineage: Eukaryota > Metazoa > Chordata > Mammalia > Carnivora > Phocidae > Neomonachus > Neomonachus schauinslandi. The sequence continues at coordinate 55,544,625 of NC_058407.1, read as the reverse complement.
GGGAAAGTTGTATCTGCTTTTTATAGTGAGCTGGGGCTACCTGCAACCTGCTGAGGGCCTCCCAGTGGGTCTCTGTTATTAAGCCTCAAGGTGGCCAGGTATTTGATGGAGGCCAGACCTTTACCAAGACCAGCAGTCTTTGCTTAAGCCCCAGTGTCTAAAACAACCCAATCATTTGCCTGTGGGTGAAGCTGTCATAACCCATTTTCATACACCAAAGTCAAAACACAGTGTTCCCCAAGGTTTAACATCTCTTCCTCATATCCCAGCATTTAAAATCTAACCCCATATACATCTCAAAAAAGAAAAATACAAGTTCAAAACACCCCTCCCAAACCCAAGCCTAACGTCCCAAAGCCTATCCACATGTATATTTGGTCTTCCATTTCACTTCTCTGTTTCATTCTTCAAGGTTCCTGGCCCATGAAGGAAAGGTTGGGAATCTTTGGGGGAGAGGGAGCAATATACTCCTCTTCTATAATTAGGTTTTGAACAAATTCAAAGATAAAACAAAGGAATACAGATGGAGTTTAAAAATATTAGCTTATTTTTAGTAAATGTCAAGTTGGAGTACATGGCTATACATACAAGCCGGTCAACTTCCTAATGCTATATTTCAGAGTTACAACTACCCACTTGGCCTCAGATGGCACTGAACTGATGGGCCTACTTCCATAGGCTGCTAGAGTGACCAAGGAAGTTTGCTGGCAGCTCCCAAGAGAAAGAAGGGCAGAATTCAGCTGAAAATGCCCAATTTATTCTTCAGAAATTTAGCAATTGTGAATGTCTTTCCGTCTCCCCAGGGAGGAACAAAGAGGGAATGGAGAGTGTAATGTTAATGAATACTATGCTCAAAGAAGGAAACATCTTAGGGAATGATTCCAACCCCATCCTCCACTGACCCTTAACAGATCCAAAAGCTTGTGACTCCCGATATTTCTGTTAGAGAGAACCTGTTTTCCTACTGGTAAGGAATCTGTTTGTGCTATTGTTCAGATGCATATCTAATATATATAGGCAGTTATCTTTAAGCAGACTCTTCTCTCTCCTTACTATATCATCATCTATACGTATGTAAAGTGATCTACAAGTCTTGCAAAACGTGCCCTATCTTTAGACTCAGCTGAGACCGTGAAGGCGGTAGTGAAATTAGACAAACTGGTCCCTGGCAAAGTCCCAGAATGCCAAGGTGTTAATGTCGTCCACAGGGACCAGCGACGTTATCACTTTCCCTTCCCACAGCCTCTGGAATTAGAATAGAAAACAGAGTCAGTGAGAGCCCACGCATGTGCAAAGCACTGCTGTGCAAATTAAGGTGCAGTATGTATTAATTGTCCCTCTCCTTTCCTGTGAAGAGGCACCTTCCTAACACATTTGAGATGGAAACAAATGAGTAGGACCTTATTCTTTATGCTGAAATGACACAATTTATTTAAATGCCTTGATGACACTTGGTGGAACACAATGGTTATCGTGATAGCTGGGAATACGCCATTTTTTACCCTTCTCTATATCTTAAGAGAGGAAAAAATGAGAGATTCATCAGAATGAGTCAAACAGTCTTTTCTGGTCTCTGCCTGTTGATTCTGATTTAGGCCACAGAGTCTCTCTTCCTTATTTTGTGAGACCTGTGGTTTGTAATAGAAAAGGAAGCCTGCTGGAATTATTAGCACTGGGGAGTTTGAGGGCAAATAATGCTAATGGAATAAATAATACACCATTTATTAGAATTGTTCTTTAGGGATTTATACCAAATCACTTTATTAGCCTCAACAGTGTAATATTTAGCAACCTCTAACAAGTTTCAGGGAGAGAGATTACTTTGTGACTCAATGAGGATCCATGATATACTGCCTAAATTAGATAGCATATTAAAAATTAATGGCAGGCCTATTTCTTACGATTATACTTTTATCTGGGGAACAGATTGACTGGTTCTCATGACATTAGTAACTTTTGGCTGTGCATTTTCTTTACAATTTCAGTTGAATTTGTCAATGAATTGTTTTCATGCATGAGCATGTTGATAAGTAGACATAACTTAAATGGGTATGAAATGCAACATGAGGGGCACCTGGGTGGCTCATTCGGTTAAGCATCTGCCTTTGGCTCAGGTCATGAGCCCCGGGTCCTGGGATCAAGCCCAACATCAGGCTCCCTGACTAGTGGGGAGTCTGCTTCTCTCTCTCCCTCTCCCTCTGTGTGTGCTCTCTCTCTCTAGCTCTCACTCTCTCTCAAATAAATAAATAAAATCTTTATTAAAAAAAAGAAACACAACATGATAAACATTTTAGAATGAACTGAACTGTCAATGGTATCAATTTAAGAAAGCGATGGAGTGGACTCTGAGAGCACTGCCTAGACCCCCTTTCACTACTGAAGGACTAATTCCCATACCTGCTGAGAGTGGGGGGATTGGACATTTACCTGCCAGCTCTTTAAAGGAGCTGCCCTTAAAGCAGAGAATTGCCTCACTCAAGGTCACATCTCCTTCCAGAGGCAGCCCACATCTGATGACTGATCAATGTAGCAGTATTAAGACTAAATCCTCCGTTCTCAGGTTAGGAGAACTTTTAGGTTCCATCTTAGTTCCAGAACTCCCCAGGGGCTCAACTGAGAATTTGACTGGGGCTGAATCACAGGTCAACTTACTTCTTTGCCCAATCCCTGTTCCTCATGCTAATGTCTGTATCAGTATCTGCTTTTTGGGGAACCTGACCTGCAGCAGGCTGTGAATTCAGAATTACATTCTGAATCAAATTTTCTACACACACACACACACACACACACACACACACACAACAGCTACTCTTTTATATTTCTCTTTTTCCCCCCCCCCCCCGAAGATGACTGATTTAGCCCTCTCTTTTCCCTCCTACCTTACTATACCAGTGAGCAAGAGTAGTGTTGCTATAGGATATCAAATACAGGGATATTTTATTGGCACAATCCCAGGGGCTATCTGCTAATACATTTGACAATTTAAAGTTATTAAGATACAAAATGTCAAATTTGGCAGAAGAATAAATGGCTGAATGGGTCTATACTTATTAAAGATATTCCTAGTTGAAAAGTTCTCCACAGAGATAATCTAGGTTTAGATGCCTTTCCTGGCAAATTCTACCAAATATTTGAGAACAAAATAATTCTAACCCTACTCAAAATCCTTGGGAAAAGTAGTAGAGGGGAGAACATTTGCCAATACGTTTTATGCTGATAGTCAAATTATGCAACATTATAAGAAAGCTACAAAAAAAAAAAAAACCCGAAAAACAAAAAACATAGGCATAAAAAAATACTCTCAAAAAACATAGGGGGCGCCTGGGTAGCTCAGTTGGTTAAGCGACTGCCTTCGGCTCAGGTCATGATCCTGAAGTCCCCGGATCGAGTCCCGCATCGGGCTCCCTGCTCAGCAGGGAGTCTGCTTCTCCCTCTGGCCTTCCTCCCTCTCATGCTCTCTGTCTCTCATTCTCTCTCTCTCAAATAAATAAATAAAATCTTAAAAAAAAAACCATAGGTACAAAATATTTATTGAAATGTTAGAAAATTAAATATATTATGTTTGTATAGATATACTTATATTTACTTAATTAGAACAAATACATATATTTTTCTATTACCAAATAATCTATCATGACTAAGTGTCATTTATTCCAGGGTTGGAAGGTTGATTTAACTTTGGTCAGTCGCTCATTATATTTACCATATTGGCAGAATAAAGGACAAATATATATGATCATGTCAACAGATGCTGGAAAAAAAGTATATTTGATTATATTTAAACTCCTTCATGATAAAAATCTCAATAAACCAGGAATAAAAGAATTTATCAAACTAATTAAGGGCATCAACTAAACCCAACCCCTAACATCATACTGAATGCTTTTCCACGAAGACTGGGAACAAGGCAAGGTATTTGCTCTCACTGCTTTTATTCAGCATCATTCTGGATACAGTGCAGTATGGCAATAAAGAAAAATAAAAGGCATAGACATTTCTGAGAAAGGAAAAAAATTTTTTTTCACAATCTAGAAATTTTGTCTCGTGTTATTGTGTTATTCACTTCATTCGTTTCCAGAAGAGTTTATTTTTTGAGTTTGCCTCTTCAGATCCTGCATATTTTCAAGTACTTTCTCTATAGCCAGGTCTCACACCTGTTTCAGAATTTCTCTAGTTTGCTTAGGCCTTGCCATGTTGGATTTGATTTTGTCTGAGTCCCATTATCCTCTTGCTACCCCATCTCTCCAGGTACCACCTTATTTCCATCTAGCCTTATGGAGTGAGGGCTCAGTTATGTCTGCTAGAATTTGGTGTTAATTTCTTTCCTTATAGGTAGTTTAGGGTTTGTGACACACTCTGTGTCCAAGTGATGCCAAAGAAGGCAGTTTTATGTGGTTTCATGTACCCTCTTTGTTGATTAGTGTGCTATTTTGGAGGAAGTATTGAGAGGTTTTAATCTAAAAAGCTGGCATTATTCCAGCATAACCCAGAAGTACATCCTATCAATTTAGCTAATAATTTTCTATTACTAACATTGGTGTAATGGTTATTAAGATAACCATATACGAAATTGCCAGTAAAGGCAAAATCTAAAAAGACCGAAGGTAGATTTGTGATTGCCGAGATCTAAAGGGCTAGAGAGATGAGGAGTTACTGCTGATGGATATAGTGTTTCTTTTCTTTCTTAACAGACTTTATTTTTTAAAACAGTATCAATTCCCAGCAAAAGTGAGTGGAATGGACAGAGATTTTCTATATACTCCCTGCACTCCTCCTGCATATAGCCTACCACATCGTCAACATCTGCACCAGAGTTGTTCATTTGTTATAAGTGATAAACTTACATTGACACATCATTATCACCTAAAGTCCATAGCTTACACTGGGGTTCACTGTTAGTGTTCTACATTCTATGAGTTTGACAAATGTATAATGACGCGTACCCCCCATTATAGTATCATACAGAGTAGTTTCACTGCCATAAAAATCCTCTGTGCTCTACCAGTTCCTTTTTGGGATGAGAAAGATGTTGAAAATTAGATTGTGCTGATGGTTAAACATCTGTGAATATAGTAAACACCACTATTAGTACATTCTAGTGGGTGAACTGTATGTATTATATATTAATAAAGCTGTTGAAAATATTTTGTGGAGTTTCATTGGGTGTTTTAATTGTTCAGATTTCTGGGTGAATATATACACTCATAGAGTCATGAATCCTATAAATTATCAATATTAGATTATTTCTAACTTTTCCCTTCTCTTCCTAGTAGATGAATCCTTGCTTTGCTTGCAATTTTGTTCCCTTCACTTCCTCCTCTGAGGGTTAAGTTGTGAGAAAAATTCTTCTTCTTTTCTCCCTCATGCAGGTTTTAAAAAGGAAAAGGAACACTATAAAAATAAGGCATGCATGCTTCAGCAGGGATTTTTCAGATAATTTGAAGAAAGGCACTTATGTTACTATAGAGAATGGATGGAAAGGGGCTATTACTAAACATTGCTGTAATCTAGTATGATTTTCATATTGAGAAATGCAAGTTCACATTTGCTTATTTCCAAATTACATTTTGGTTGTTAAACTGTTTTCTTAATGATTACTGGACCATTTGGATCATGGCTTCAATATATTATAATTTGGGAGGGAGTGGGGCATAAGACTTGGCCCTTAGCTGAATCCCAGGAAAACAAAACAAAAAAACCTCTAGATTTGAATCATTTATTTTTTCCATTTTTATCAGACAGTTGGAACTGGAGTGCAAAAGAATAGAGGATTGTGAAGGTGGAGCCAGGAGGTTATCAGAATATCATCAGAACAGAAGTGACATGGTAGAGATTGTGCTAATGTCAGAGTGAAAACTGTAGGAATATTTGCTTGTCTGGACTGGGTGTACCAGCCAGAGAACTATACTCACACAGTGTTTGTGAGTCACACTAAAGTGAAAAATTAAAAAAACAAAAACAAAATTAAAACACCCTCTGGAAGTAGCAAAGTGGGAATATTCTAAAATCTATTGACTTTTTTTTTTTTTAGGTGCTTACAGGTGGTTAATGCTAGGCATGAATGAGCTAGATGATGAGCTGCATGATCTTAAACAATTATCTTAACCGCAGTAAGGCTCAGCGTTTTTTGTTTTGTTTCTCGTAAACTAGGGATTATACTAGAAATGTCATACAGATATTGTGAGGTTTAATGGGATAATATATCAAAAGTACCTGGCACATAATAATTTCTTAATAAATGCTAACTTCATTTGCTCCTCCCCTCCTTTTCTCTTTATGCAGAATTTTTACTAATCTCAAAAGAATCCATACATTTATGTGTAAATCTTCTTTGGTTGAAAACCATAGGGGAACAAAATTACATTTAATTGATGAGCAGATATAAACACATATTAACAGATGCCCCATTTATAGTGGCAAAGACTCACTGCTTTACAAATGCTTGTTATAAAACATGACATTAATCAAGAAGACTAATTTTGGGCTGATGTGATTTGAAGTACTTCCACGCAAACTCCATCTAGGGAAAGTAATATATTCACAAACAGTAGCAATTGGGGCAAATCCCTGCTGCTGATCTTACCTATATTAGCTTTTCTGCCTAGGGGGATATGATTAATTTCAAAGTGTAACAAAGAGAATAGGATGCCAAGAGAACTTTAAATTTAATTTCTTGATTAGTTAATGTTTCAGCTCTTGGGATTTCACTTTTATTCGTCATTTCCCAGATTACTATTTTAGGTGATCAGATGTGGAACATTCCAATATAGGAAAGCAGACATCATATTTTCAGCACATAGCCCCTTAACTCACCCAATAATGAAATTTAATTTTATTACAGCACTTACCACATCATATTATATTTGGGTACTTATTTGTATGTCTGGATGTCCAGATTTTAAGTGTTATCTCCCCAATGTCTAGAATCATGCCTGGCATATCTGTGGCATATAGGGGGCCATAGTTGCTCAGTGTGGCACAGATCAAGCCATGATTGCTCAATAGCATTGTCTGAAATAAAAATACTTAGAGAAGGTTTGATATGATTTATAACATAAATATTTAAATGCCACATACTGAAGTAAACAAAGGGAGTAGAATAAACAGGAGAGATATACTGTCATAAAGGATGCACTCTAGCTGTGCAGAGCATAGTATAAGGTTAAGAGCAGGGATTCCAGAGTCAGACTGCCTGGGTTTGAAACTCACTTCTCCTATTTTACAGCCGTGTGATCTTGGCCAGGTTCCCTAACCTCTGTGTGCCTCTATGTTCCTCATTTGAAAAATGGGCATAATAATAGTATACTCCTAAAATGGTAGGACAGTGTGCCTAGTACATAGTAAGTGCTAAATTATGGCTTGCTAAATATAGCAAAAACAAGCATTTACCATTAACTGTGAGTAATAGAAGAGGGCATATGACCTCTATAGTGGACAGAATTCTAAGAATGACCCCCAACGATCCTAATCCTTGTATAATCTCCTTTCCTTAAGTATGAGTGGATATTTGATACGGCAGTTTTACTAGACAAGTCTTCAAAAGACGTACTTTAGGAATTTAACATTGACTATATAACCAGCTTCCACACTGTACAAAAATGAGCCATCATGTGATGGCTCTATTCAAATCTATTTTTTTCAGGGGTGGGGGAGTGAGAATTTTTTTAAATCACAAATGTAAAAGTTTATTGGGTTTACTAGCAAGTTCCTTTTTATTTCAAGCTACTTTTTTTGAAAAAGAACATTTGGTTTTCCAGTGTGATTTTAACACATAAATATTTCTTACATGTTCAGACTGGCACTTAGATTTGTATCCATTCTATAAAATACATCATGTTAATCATAGTATATATTTCCTAAAATACTACCCTTTTAATGGTGGTTTCAAAGTAGAAGATGACCCACTTGTTTCCTTGATTAAAGAGAGAAACCAATTTTCACTTTTTGAAAAATAGCTGCCTTTATAACAATCTCACACTTTAGTTTGTTTTTCCTGAATGTTGAGTGTTATTACCAAAAGAAATTCAGATAAACAATTTTAAAAAAAAAAATCATATTCTTCTGTGAGTATGATGAGATATCACTCTCCTTGTGAGTATGTCATGGTAAAAGGAATTTTTACATATGTAATTAAGTTTTTTAATCAGTTGGTTTTGGGTCAGTTAGTATCTGGTAGGCCCAATCTAATTATGTAGGCCCTTTAACATCAGAGAGTTTTCTCTGGCTATAGGCACAGGGGAAGTCAGAGAGATTGAAAGCATGAGAAAGATTTGATGTATAATTGCTGATTTAAAGAAGGAGGAGGCCACCGGTTAGGAGGCCTCTATCAGGGGAGAGTGGCCCCTCATGACAGCCAACAAGGAAAGGAGAACTCTCAAAACCATGAGAAACTGAATTCTGCCAACACTGCTCTATCCAAATGAAGTTGGAAGCTGATTCTCCCCAGTGGCTTTCAGAGAAGAGCCCAGCTAGGTTGGCCAACACTTCGATCAGCCTTGTGAGTCCCCAAACAGAGAACATAGTCGAGCCTGCTCAGACTTCTGCCCCCAAGGACTGTGAGACAATAAATGGATGTTATTTTAAGTTGCTAAGTTTATGGTAATTGGTTACATGCCAATAGAAAAAAAATATATACAGGTCCAATGGAAATATACAGGAGGCTCATCCAACTTAACCTCGAAAGATCCTTAAGGCTTCCCAGAGGCAATGATATGAAGCTGAGATCAGAAACGATAAGTAAGAGTTAGCAAGGAAAAAACAGTGGGAAGAAGAACCCATGTTGAGAGACATGCGGAGGACTAAAGTGAAAAATTCATTTATGTGGAGTGGAGAGATCGGAGGACTGCCTGGTGAGAAGTGAGACAGATGAGTGTGCATAATTAGCAAAATCTAACCAACCAGGCCAGGATGGGACTTTTAAGCCAAATTAGGGTATTTACATATTGTTTATATATTTGGGGGATGTCACATATATTACAAACATAAAGGTACCTAAAGCTTTGGGAAGCTATTGGAGGACTTAAATAGCGGAAGAGTAATGTGGTTAAAATTTCCTCATCTTTCCTTGGTAAGGACATCATATTTCAAGTGCATCCTCTTTTGTGAAGCTTTCTGGTATCCCCCAAGGCTAATCTACTGACTTCTTCCTCTGTTCTTCCATACATCTAAAGTCTAACATTCACTGGGCATAGATTGTTTTGGGCAAAATTCTAAATGCTTTACACTTATTAATTCAAGTATTCATTATTCCAACCCCATGAAGTAGACATGTGTACTTACTCCTATTTCGTTTAAAAGGTGGGCCAGGTGTAGAAGATATTATTGTAGACATGCAAGTCTTCCCAGCCACCATAGTCATTCTGGAGGTAATAGCCACTTCATTTATGTCTGTTTATGACCGAGAAATCAACAAGTATTTATTGAGTGATATTTCATAGCTAATCTAGGGCTAATTTTAGGAAGTTTTTGAGGAGGCATTCTGAAAGGAATCAATATATGTTCCCACTAAGTATACAAATTTGATTTTTGGAAAAATAAAGATTAATCTTTTTAATCATGGTATTGAACACATGTGAATTTTAGCTCTACACTCTCCTCAAATGAAACCTATCTTTCTGTCTCTGTTCTAAAATAGAAGACATATTTCTTTATTATGTTAGAGTTTTATTTACTTCTAAACTTTCCCTGAAGCTCTTTTGTTTGCTTTTCCTACCATGAGGATATTAAAGAGTTCTGCTAGGTATTGTAGATAGTTCTAATCAAGGCTTCATTGTGCACAATATATACTCAGAAAAATCCACACCTGATTATACCAAAGCAAGTTGAGGGTTGTTTTTCTTTTTACTCAGTTGTGGCAGCTTTATGAGGTCCCAGATTGCTTACTTTGCCTTAGACATTTCCTATGTTAATTAAACTGATGATGGTTCCACTGCTTAAATTCTTCTCTTTTAAAGAGTTAAATAAAAGGGAGAATGCCTTAGAGTATTTTTGAAACTTTTGTCTTTTAACTGCATATGAATACGTAATCTCATTTGTCTTCCTTATAACCATTGAAATTCCAGAGAGATAAATATTTGGAGCCCAATTTACAAAGTCTTGATTGACAATCGAAAAATTGCTCTTTGTCAAATGAAGGACCATCTCTTTAGGTGTCAACAAAATTAAGCACAATGTACAAACCTTTTTTGAGTATTTCAAGATGACCTCATAAAAGGAAATGATTTTAAAATAAAACTAGAGTGATGTTATGTCATAACATTATCAGACAAAATTTTGCACTTATTTGTAATTAGAGGGGAATTACAGGCTCCACAATAATTTTTTTAGATTTGAAAGTGAACACTGATGGTAAAAAAAAAAAAAAAATTGAAACCCTTGACATCAATTATAAAATTATTCCTTTTGGATAATATAACATTTGAGTTTAGAGAGGATGAGTTAACTGTAATGTACTAGTTGCTATAACTATGCCAGGCATCCCTACCCCCTTAGCAGGTACAGATCTGAGGATGTTTCTTTTCCTTTGGCTACAATTCCTTGCAGTGTTAGGAATAGAATAACACCTAAATATCCTGACTCTGTCCTAACTCTATTTGCAAATATGGAGTCAGAACCATTACATGGCTCTTGCATTAATACTTTCCAAGACAAACAAAGTAGATTCTCTAAGTGTAAAGCCTAGGGCTGAATGCATACTGGCCTTAAAATTTCCAAGTCAATCTTAGATTGACCTTTGTGTTAAACCAGTCCACCCAACTTGCCCCACTAAGGCATTTGGTAAAAGTGTCCACAATGTGAAACTGCTTCCTAAGGATTGAGTGACTCTGCAAATTAACAATCGTATGATATTTTCAAAATGCAAATGTAAGAGTTGACTATTGTCCACTCCTTTTTCCTCCTGCTCACGTTTGCTCTGCTGAAATCTGTTAGGATAACTAAACGCCTCTTATCTCTTACCTGCAATTTTATACATTGCTTCCAGGTTTCTCACTTTATTTGCCAAGATAAAGACTCCTTTCTTTAAAACCAATACTTTACTATTACAAGAAATAAATACATTTTTAAAAGAAAAAGGGACATGGTAGAAAGACTGTTTTTGATTCCAGAGGCTACAGAGGAAAAGATTTTCTTGTTCATTGAGTATTGTCTTTAAAAATTATCTTTTAAATGCATCTCAGTCAGTGGGAATTCTGTTTGACTTGGGAGTGAATACATAAGCAAGTGGTATGTGGTTATATTTTTTTAAAAACCCTGAAGGTAACAAAACGTCTGCAAAATGACTCAGAATGAAGAAATACTTTCCATCATGGCCTTTAGTATTCATCAAATCTACCTGATTGCTTTTACTTTGAAAGCAGCAAGTAGGATTAGATGTCTTATATCACAAGAATATACTTCTAGAAATTGGGCATTAAAAGATAGTCTAAAATTCCATTCGTGCACATGGCAAGAACTTAAACACTTAATTTTATTTGTGTGAAGTTGACATTAGTTTTATCAAAATTTTACTGAATATAGGTTATGATCAGGAACTCTGTTAGGAGCTGGAAAAACACATTGTAGTCATAGTGTCTGCATTTAAGGAGTTTGGAATCTGTATTGTCCATTGCTGCATAAAAATTTACATACACATAATGGCTTAAAACAACATATGTTTGCAATCTCATCATTTCTGTGGGTCAGGAATCTGAGCATGACTTAGCTCAGTCCTCTGTTTAGTCTTTCATAGGCTGCAGTCAAGGGGCAGCCAGAGCTGGGTTCTCAACTGAGGACCCAACTGAAGAAGGATCTGATTTCCAAACAGACATGGTGTTGGCAGCATTCAGTTCCCTGAAAACCATCAGACTGAGGAACTCTTTCTTGCTGGCTACTGACCAAAGACTGCCATCAGTTCTTTGCCATGTGGAACTCCCCAACATGTCCAATTTCTGTATAAAGTTGGGTATTGCTTATTTAAAGCTAGAAAAGCTTTAATTATAATGTTTTATTTTCATTTTTTTTCCCCTTTCTCTGACACATGCATGCACACAAAAACCTCTTTCTTTCTTTTGTTTCTTATCGCCTGTGCCTTCCCCAAGGCCTCCATAGCTCATGGCATTTCACATTTGTGTTTGCAAGTATTTTCTATCCTGTGAGACTTGTGTATCTACATCTGGTGTCACATGACCCCATACCTTTTGATGTCCACTTAGGTGCTTTTCTTAAGGACACCTACAATGAAAAGGAATAACCTAAGGAAAGTAATGACAATATAAAGGAACTTAAAGGAAATTTCCTAGTTTAACTAGTTGTCTTAGAATGTTACTATTAGCTTTAGATCATAAAATGCTAAAACTTAGGACCCATTTGCATCTTGTTTTATTTTCATTTCTATTTCATTCTGTAAGTGTTCACTGTAGATTCTCAGTAAATGCTGGTTTTTATGCTTAAGTGGGACTTATCAGCTGATTATGGGGCACTATGCCTGATTTTGTCAATTAGTGAAGACCTTTATTCACTAATTAGATTCCTGGAGTTACTGAGCTCATTATCACAGCAGATAAAAGAAACACGAGCCTTATAAAAAACAAGATCTTCAATATGCCAAAAAGAACTTTCCTCAGGTTAGCTGGCATTGTCTTGTGTCAGTTAGAAGGCACTTTTTTTTCCTTTCCAATTTATATTATCCCACAAAGGCAAACTTTTTTTTCTCTTGAATGAAATTTTGATATTATTGGGATTTAAGCAAAATCATTACCAAGAAACAACTGATGAAGAGAGGATGCCTACTGCACATGGACAATTGAGATGTCAACTAGCTTCACTTTATTAACCATCACTTTGGTATCTGATGAATCTTAACATGTATCCTTCAATCCAATCATGATAATTTTTCCACAATGGAGTACCTTATTTTTCCACAACACCAGCATCCAGGTGTAACACAGATATGTTGGAAAAAAATCTATATGATACCAAAACTTGCAAATGAAAAATTTCAGTAAGTCCAATATTTAGTTAACATAATATGAAACATCTAGACATTTGGAAACTTGGAAATGGCTGGCACAAGTGTTCATGTTTTGCCCATATGTCTTTGCTGTGTTGATGATGTACTGATTAACTTCCTTCCCAGAGTATAAATTTGTTCCTTCCTTCCAAAAGGAAACTGAAAGATTGGGTGAGAAAAATTAAACACTTCTTCTTTCTTCAAGCCATCATTAAAGTGATGCTTTAAAGCAGAGCAGATAGGTGTAGCTTTAGCAAAGTGTTCAGCTCTCTTTAACCTGATTCCTTGAACACATGGCTCCTCTACATTTTCTAAGGCTTCCTGTAATCTACCCACCCCGGCTCACCAGCATACAAATACATTCATTCCTTTCAGGGTCACAGCTGAAGGGAGTTTTCTCTGAGAATGAAAGAAGTGAATAAACATTTTTGCAGATTTTTTAAAAAAGATTTTGTGTATTTGAGAAGAAAGAGAGAGGGAGAGAGAGAGAGAGCAGAAGCAAGGGGAGCGGCAGGCAGAGGGAGAAGGAGAAGCAGGCTCCCCTCGGAGCAGGGAGTCTGATGCAGGGCTCGATCCCAGGACCCTGCGATCATGACCTGAGCGAAGGCAGACACTTAACCGACTGAGCCACCCTGGGGCCCCAACATTTTGCAGATTTTATACATATTTTACACACCCTAGTTTCAAGGGCAGCAGGAAAAACATGAATTGTCTGAAAATATCTATGGCTTACTATATTTGAGAGACACAATTTTATCTGTTCAGTTTTATTTCAGCCCTGAAATATATTTATTTGTGCAGTTTCAAGAACATAATTCATCATCACTTTTCTTTTTTGTACAAAAATAAAAAGGCCAATAGATCATCACAATAAGAACCTAAGCTACTAAATATGATAAAGCCTTTAGTTCTTAAGAGTCAAAAGAGTTGCGGACATTGCTGCTCTAAACATCGGGGTGCATGTACCCCTTTGGATCCCTACATTTGTATCTTTGGGGTAAATACCCAGTAGTACAATTGCTGGATCATATGGTATCTCTATTTTCAACTTTTTGAGGAACCTCCATACTGTTTTCCAAAGTGGCTGCACCAGCTTGCATTCCCACCAACAGTGTAGGAGGGTTCCCCTTTCTCCACATCCCCACCAACATCTGTCATTTCCTGACTTGTTAATTTTAGCCATTCTGACTGGCGTGTGTTGATATCTCATTGAGGTTTTGATTTGGATTTCCCTGATGCCGAGCGATATTGAGCACTTTTTCATGTGTCTGTTGGACATTTGGATGTCTTCTTTGCAAAAATGTCTGTTCATGTCTTCTGCCCATTTCTTGATTGGATCATTTGTTCTTTGGGTGTTGAGTTTAAGAAGTTCTTTATAGATTTTGGATACTAACCCTTTATCTGATATGTCATTTGCAAATATCTTCTCCCATTCTGTCAGTTGTCTTTTGGTTTTGTTGACTGTTTCTTTTGCTGTGCAAAAGCTTTTTATCTTGATGAAGTCCCAATAGTTCGTTTTTGCCATTGCTTCCCTTGCCTTTGGTGATGATTCTAGGAGAAGTTGCTGTGGCTGAGGTCGAAGAGGTTGCTGCCTGTGTTCTCCTCAAGGATTTTGATGGACTCCTGTCTCACATTTAGGTCTTTCAACCATTTGGAGGCTATTTTTGTGTGTGGTGTAAGGAAATGGTCCAGTTTCATTCTTCTGCATGTGGCTGTCCAATTTTCCCAACATCATTTGTTGAAGAGACTGTCTTTTTTCCATTGGACATTCTTTCCTGCTTTGGCGAAGATAAGCTGACCATAGAATTGAGGGTCCATTTCTGGGCTCTCTATTCTGTTCCATTGATCTATGTGTCTGTTTTTGTGCCAGTACCATACTGTCTTGATGATGGCAGCTTTGTAATAGAGCTTGAAGTCTGGAATTGTGATGCCTCCAGCTTTGCTTTTCTTTTTCAATATTCCTCTGGCTATTCGGGGTCTTTTCTGGTTCCATACAAATTTTAGGATTATTTGTTCCATTTCTTTGAAAAAATGGATTAAAAAAAGCCATTTAAAAAGTATGATACTGGCACAAAAACAGACACATAGATCAATGGAACAGATTAGAGAACCCAGAAATGGACCCACAACTTTATGGTCAACTAATCTTCAACAAAGCAGTAAAGAATATCCAATGGAAAAAGGACAGTCTCTTCAACAAATGGTGTTGGGAAAACTGGGCTGCAACATGCACAAGAATTAAACTGGACCACTTTCTTACATGATACACAAAAATAAATTCAAAATGGATGAAAGACCTAAATCTGAGATGGGAAACTACCATAATCCTAGAGGAGAACACAGGCAGAAACCTCTTTGACCGTGGCCATAGCCACTTCTTACTAGATGTGTCACCAGAAGCAAGGGAGATGAACCATTGGGACTTAAGCAAGATAAAAACCTTCTGCACAGCAAAGGAAACAATCAACAAAACTAAAAGACAGCCTATAGAATGGGAGACAATATTTGCAAACAATATATCTGATAAATGGTTAGTATCCAAAATCTATGAAGAACTTATCAAACTCAATGCCCTAAACACAAGCGATCCAGTTGAAATAGGTAGAAGACGTGAATAGACACTTTTCCAAAGAAGACATCCAAATGGCTAACAGAAACATGAAAAGATGTTCAACATCACTCATTATCAGGCAAATACAAATCAAAACCATGATGATATACCACCTCACACCTGTCAGAATGGCTAAAAATTAACAGTACAAGAAACAAAGGGTGTTGGCGAGGTGCAAAGAAAGGGGAACCCTCTTGCACTATTGGTGGGAATGCACACTGGTGCAGCCACTCTGGAAAGCAGTATGGAGGTTCCTCAAAAAGTTAAAAATAGAGCAATTGCACTACTAGGTACAAAAATACAGATTTGAAGGAGTACTTGCACTCCAATGTTTATAGCAGCATTGTCAGCAATAGCCAACTATGGAGAGAGCCCAAATATCCATTGACAAATGAATGGATAAAGAAGATGTGATTGATATATATATATATATATATATATATATATATACACACACACACACACACACACATACACACACACACATTGGAATATATATATGTATATATATATATATACACACACACACACACACATTGGAATATTAGCCATCAAAAAAATGAAATCTTGCCATTTGCAACGATGTGGATGGAGCTAGAGTGTATAATGCTAAGTGAAATAAGTCAGTCAGAGAAAGACAAGTACTATATGATCTCACTCATATGTGGAATTTAAGAAAGAAAACAGATGAACATTTGGGAAGGGGGAAAAGAAAAAAAGAAGAGAAGGAAACAAGCCTTAAGAGACTCTTAATGAGGGGCGCCTGGGTGGCTCAGTCGTTAAGCGCCTGCCTTCGGCTCGGGTCATGATCCCAGGGTCCTGGGATCGAGCCCCACATCGGGCTCCCTGCTCGGTGGGAAGCCTGCTTCTCCCTCTCCCACTCCCCCTGCTTGTGTTCCCTCTCTCGCTGTGTCTCTCTCTGTCAAATAAGTAAATAAAATCTTAAAAAAAAAAGAGAGACTCTTAATGATAGAGAACAAACTGAGGGTTGATAGAGGAAGGAGGGTAGGGGATGGGCTAGGTGGGTGGTGGGTATTAAAGAGAGCATTTGTTGTGATGAGCACTGGGTATTGTAGGTAAGTGATGAATCACTGAATTCTCCATAAACCTGTATCACATTTTATGTTCAATAAAATTTAAATTAAAATAATGGAATGGTTTGAAATCAAGTCTGTTGCATGGAAGGCAAAAGGAGCACAGCATACTAGGAACATACTTTGCAAATGCTTTCTTTTACCAAAACCCATGTGTGGAGGGAGGAGTGTGGGGAAGATAATGAACTCTTAGCGGAACTCATCTTTCTCTCACTACTTGTAAGACAGAAATTTTTTTAAATGCAAATGAGAGCAATATTTTTGCTGGTAACAGCAGGAGGTCATGTTGGATCAGATGATTTATAGAATTGTTAGTAACCCTGCGTGATTAGGATTGGCCCTACCTTTTTCTTTCTGCCTTTTTGTGCTATGCTTTCTCCATTTATTCCTTCTTAAAAACTCTGTTCGTGGAAAGTGGACTAATGTACCTGACAGCAGGAAAATCAGATAACTTATATCAAGAAAAACCAGGATAGCTCCCTTTTTAATTAATGAGATTTATTAGATTTGAAGCTAGATAAACAACTCCTATTGGAGTTTCGATGTAGTTCTCTCATTACCAGTTTAATTTATTGAATCCCTCTCCTGTACTCTCCTGGTTAATTTTGATATACTCTCCAACAATCCTAAAACCCACTGTTGATGCTGTTGTTGTTTATAAGAACTTTTGCAGTATTCAGCTTCTTTATATCCTGTGCAGAGATGGTCAGGTACAATAGAGAAATGTGGCATTATAAAATAGTCACAGTAAACAATCAAGATCTTCTTTGTGAACCACAAAAATGCAGTAGAAAAGGTAAGGAAGAAGAACATTGCTGGAAATGTTATTTGTCCCAAATAATACCAACAGGAAAGAAGTTTCTTTTTAAATAACTGTTAAGAGTTCCTAATTTCATTATATGGATAATAGTATGAGTCCTATCCCTGCTGTTAAAAATAGATTTTTTCTCCAAAATGACAAAAACAAATTAAATTTATATCTTAATTTTAATCCTGGTCTAGTTATAACATTTTTTTAAAAGATTTTATTTATTTACTTCACAGAGAGAGAGACAGTGGGAGAGGGAACACAAGCAGGGGGAGTGGGAGAGGGAGAAGCAGGCCTCCTGCTGAGCAGGAGCCCGGGATGTGGGGCTCGATCCCACGACCCTGGGATCATGACCTGAGTCAAAGGATGACCTGAGTCAAAGGCAGACGCTTAACGATTGAGCCACCCAGGTGCCCCTAGTTCTAACATTTTATTTAATACTTCTATATAGTGAGATCTATTATTGACAATTGCATGATTAGTGCTAACTCAAAATGACATTGTATCCATTTGACTCCATTTTTAAAGGCACTATTATATAACACCTATGCAAATGTTTTCAAGATCAGCATTTGGTTAATTTTCCTACTTGTTGTTATAACCAAACCCTTTATTAGTTCTATCCTAAACTTTGACACTCAATGTATATGCAGCATTTATTTTTCATTGAGTTAAAATATATCCCAGTTAGGAATTAAACTCTTTAATATAGTAGTTATGTAATATTTTTATTGTCTTAGTTACTAACACAGTCTAGAAACAGCAAAGATTCAACAAATGCTTAGTTTTGAGAACTGAAAATAGGAGAGCAGTTCCTCTACATTAGACAACAAAAGGAAGATTGTTTTGTAGTTAAACTTTAGGACTAGACTTTGCATCCCCTTAAGAAATCTTTCTTTCAGTTTTCACAGTAACAAAGAAATCCTAGTGTTGGAATGACTCATGAGGTATATAGTCTAATTTCTCTAATTTGCAGCAAAACTACGAAGTGGTTGGCCAGTCTCTGGTGAGAAGGAATTTACTACTTCCTAGGGCAGATATGCCTTTTCAGACAGCTCTGACAAGTTTTATATTAAGCTGAAATTCATCTCATTGTGACTTCTATGAATAACAGAATCGTGCACTAAAGCCATCTTCTTGGAAACAGCTTTGGTGTTCCCATTTGGCTTCTCTTCTCTAGATTGTTTAATACTTCCTCATAACCCTTCATATGTTGGTTAGTATGTTTTTGGCTACAAGAAATAGGAAACTTTGATGACAATAACCTTCAACAGTATGTAAAGTTACTTCACATTACAATAAGAGTTAGAATAGATTCTAGTGTTGGTTGATTTAGCTATTCAAGGATGGTATCAAAGACTCAAGTTTTATTTTTCTCCCTTTTTGTTTTCTCCTGTCTTCGCTAATGGTGTCTTCATCATTAAGCTGGTAGGAAGATGGCTTCTTTTCACATATCAGAGAAGATAAGGATGAGAGATTATCTTTTCTTATACATGTCTTTTAAGAACAAGATACACTTTAGCAGCACTATAGTAAAATAGGAACAATACAGAGATTAGTATGGCCCCTATGCAAGGATGACATGCAAATTCATGAATCATTCCATATATTTTTTTAAAAGAACAAGAAACACATTTCCACACCCCTCAGCAGGTTTCATGTATCGTTAAAAAAAAAAGAAAAAAATTGGGCCTGAAGCAATTTCTGGCAAGGGTGATGAGATTACCTTAATTGTCTTAAAAAAATGATCTGCTGTGAAATAGAATCAATCACATATCTACTGCACCTGGTTTTCATATGCTTTTTTGCTCTATTTTTTCCTTCAGCTTTATTGAGATATAAATGACATATACCATGGTATAAGTTTAAGGTGTACAACATGTTGATTTGATACACTTACATATTGCAAAATGGTTACACTATAGCAGCTAGCTAACGTCAAATAATTACCTCTGTCACGTGAAATAATTACCATTTTTTTATGGTGAGAATATTTAAGTTCTACTTTTTTTTATCCAGTTGATAACAAAGTATGGGATTTTAACTCCTATATATTGAAGGTCATTAATAAGTCACTATTTTTTGTTACCACCAAGCTGTATCTAATAGGAAAGTTTTCTGATAGCACTTTGATAAAAATCAAGGAAATAAATGAAAACTTCACCTTTTCAATAAATAAAGGGGTTAAGTAAAAAAAGGGAGAGGGAAGAGTTTCTTATGGAAACAAATGTTGATTCATTTGTATATAATCTACACATATTCTTAGAGTATATCTTTGTATTTTGTGTACTTTGTAAATTATTTTAGATTTACATTAATTGTAGCACTTGAAAACTCCCACACACTCAAAAACAACCATTTCATGTGTTGAAATATGTCATGAGCTTATCTAAAAGTATTGTTGATTGTTCTCAAGCAAAAATTGTATTTTTGTTTGGTAACAAATTTTTGTTCTTTTCATGCTAAGAATGAACTGGGGCTTTTTAATAGTTCTTTTCCACCATGCTCATATTGGGTAGTAATTTAATACATAAAGGGTAAATACGTTGGATGAGACACACCATATTCTATAGAATCAGATCACTAATCTATTTCTTCTTTAGAAAGATTAAAAAATAAACAGCTAAAAATTTCTGAGACATATTGTCCGTTTTGGAAAATGTCAGGCCCCAGTTTGTATTCAATAGGAGTAATTTCAGGAGATTTCTCTGATGCAGTCCTTCTAAAATTTTGTCAGGGTGACAATACCTTGTTTATCCCCTGATTAATGTATTACTTTTAAAGAACAGCTGAAGAGATCTGATGTGTCAGTTCATTTAAATGCTGCCATTTTGCTTTTGTTCAGGAGCACAACAAATCACCCTCACACCACGATGAATAAGATCTTGCCATTTGCTGCTGTAAATGTCTGATTAATCTTCATGCCTTAGGCAGACAAAAGGGGATGAGGAAGAAGGAAGGAGGAGGAATTCCTTTAAATCCATATTTCCCAGAACTCTCCTGACAGACTGTGCGACTTCTGATTTATGTGATGTGGTAAGCGACCTAGAGGATGGCTCACATCGTTTGCAGCTTAACTTCTTTGAAAACGAAAACACAGATGCATGAATTGTCAGCAAGTCACACGGATGGCCTTGACTTTTCGGTAGAATAATCAATTGTCTAAGTGTGTGACAAAAAATACATATATATAAAATTTCTTATATTGGCATTATTTCACTTTATATATGTGGTTGGATTTAGTATATGCTACCCTGGCCTTGAAGAATTTACTTCTTTGGACTCTCTAACCTTAGTCAGTGTCACCACCATCTATCTGTTCAGTTGTTTATGTTAAGGAACATGGAGTCTTTCTTGAGTCTTTCTGTTACTCACATCTTCACTGTATTTCTCAGGTCTTTCCCAAATCCTTGCACTCTACCCTGTTGCCATAGCCTCTGCTTTGCTTTAGTTTTTATCAGCTTTAGTGTAAGTAATTTCGGTAACCTTTTTACAAGATGTTCTCCACTCCCTTTTCCCCTCAATAACCTGTTCTTTACACTGTGGCAACATGGCAACATGTTCAAAGATAAACTTCATTATTTCATTAGCTTATTTGTTGAACATTTCCCAATCTCCACACTTGCCTCCCAGGATTTCTTGTAAGGATAAGTACAAATAACATCCATGCCGTGTCCCTCCAAATATGGCTTCAGGCTACCGTTCTGACCTCATGATCCTTACAGTTTCCTACATGGGCTGCTCCCCCTTTCTAAGCCTAGAAAATACACTGGATGAGAGACTCAACATACAAGGCTCCTCCTACATGTTACTTTCCCTTCTGTACATTTAGACGTAGTGAACACTCTCATCCTCTCTTCCCATAGCATTTTATATATTTCTATTAGAGATTTTTATTTCTCTGTAGTTATTTTAGGATATTGCATCTTTTTCTCTGTATAAGACAGATTGTGCTTTATTCCAGCATCTCATAGCTAACTACTACTAATCACTCTAACAAAGAAATCTGGTACCATCAAAATGAAAACAACAGGGGCATCTGGGTGGTTCAGTCGGTTAAGCGTCTGCCTTCAGCTCAGGTCATGATTCCACAGTTCTGGGATCAAGCCCCACACCAGGCTCCCTGCTCAGCGGGAAGTCTGCTTTTCCTTCTCCCTCTGCCCTTCCACCCCACTCATGCGTGCACTCTCTCTCTCTCTCTCAAATCAGTCAATCTTTAAAGAAAATGAAAGTAACAAAAGCTGCTTAAATTTTTTTTTTTAATTCCCCAGAAGGACATATATGTAGTTCTAGGCCTTCCAGTAAATTCTTCAGTGATTTTTATGGGCACCCTTCCCTTAAGTAGTATCACTGGTTGAGAACTACTGAAAGATCCATATTTATAACTTAAGTCCTTAGCACAGTTCCCAGTAAAGAGTAAGCACTCAAGAGACTTGTTAAATGGCTGACTCAAAGTATACTTTCTAATTTAGGTGTTTCTTATAGGTCTGGCTTATTTATCATTATTATAGCTCTTTACTTTCTAAGCATGCTCCTTTGAACCCTCTTACAGAAATCCCTGATCATTGGAGGATTATGTAATCCAGAAACATCACCTTCCATTCCTCTTCATCACTGTCATCTACTGACCTGCTGGCATTTACCTATTAAGCAGAATTTTAACACCAGACATCTCTTCCTTTAACCCAAATCTTGTCTACATCCTACATTAATTCAGTAATTATTTAGCTACT
Organism: Neomonachus schauinslandi; assembly: GCF_002201575.2. Taxonomy (NCBI): domain Eukaryota; kingdom Metazoa; phylum Chordata; class Mammalia; order Carnivora; family Phocidae; genus Neomonachus; species Neomonachus schauinslandi. The sequence continues at coordinate 55,522,391 of NC_058407.1, read as the reverse complement.
TCCTGCTGAGCTTGGGAATTCCTACCTTTGTATTTTCTTGAGTTATTTATCAGCTCCTTATCATTAATCTTTTCATTCATTTATTTCTTCAGAATATAAAAATGCTCTTTGTTTTCACATCTTCAAAAATACTCTAATGTCTCCAGCCTTGTACTCGCAGCAAGCATCTTTCTCCTTCAATTACGTCTCTTGAATGAGTTGTATGCATTTTCACATATTCTTCTTCCTCTATTATTTCTCAAATGACTGCCATCTAACCTCAGTCTTTATGACCTCAATTAGATCATTTCAAAAATGATCTCTCTTTTGCTAAATTTAGTGGAAAATTTTGTGTTCTTCTGTTTCTTACTCTACCATATGACAATATCACTCATTGAAATTTTTTGGGATGCTTTTTGGCTGTCTCATTCTTTTTCTCTATTCCTGTATCTATTTAGGCTCCTCCTCCTTTACCTATTCCTTAAATATTGGTGTTTTCCAACATTCTTTCTGTCCCTGGTCTCTTCTTTTACTGTCATTCTCACACCATGTGAACTTAGCCAGCGCCACAGTCATATTTGTGGGTTGTAATTTGTGATCAGTGAGCCCTTGATGGTCCATGCAATCAGTGTCTTTAAGGGACTTCATGCATTGCCTTTTGGAAGGGTTTGTGAATCCTTAGAACTTTCATTCAAAGTAAATTGTGGTGTATACATATAATGAAATATTCATATTGAAAGGGGAATGAAGTACTGATACATGCTATAACTCGAATGAACCTTGAAAACATGCTAAGTTAAAGAAGCCAGAGTCAAAAATTTATATATTGTATGATTCCACTTGTATGAAGTATCCCAAATAGGTAAATCTATAGAGACAGAAAGAGGAAAGTGGTTGTCAGGGCTGGGGAGAGGGGAAATTGGTAATGATTACTTAATGGGAAAAGGATGTTTTCAGGTGATGATGATAAGGTTTTAAATTCGAGAGTGGTGATGGCGCAACATAGTAAATGTACTATATACCACTGAATTGTAAAATGGTTAATTGTATGTTGTGTGAATTTTACTTTAAATATAAAAAATTAACGGGCTTATTTCTTAACCCTCACCAAAAGAAAGGTCCAAAGAGGGAGCGCCTGGGTAGCCTAGTCAGTTAAGCCTCTGTCTTTGGCTTAGGTCATGATCCCGGGGTCCTGAGATTGAGTCCTGCATCAGGCTCCTTGCTCAGTGGGGAGAGAGCAGGGAGCCTGCTTCTCCCTCTCCTCCTGCCTCTTCCCTCTTCTTTTGCTCTGTCTCTCTCTCAAATAAATAAATAAAATCTTAAAAAAAAGAAAGGTCCAAGGATTTTATAGTATTGGATTTTTTTCCAGTTTTATTAAGATATAGCTGACATATAACATTGTATTAATTTAAGGTACTTAATATAGTGATATATGTATATATTACAAAAGGATTACCACAGTAAGTTTAGTTAACATCTATCACCTCACAAAGTTATAATTTTTTTCCCTTGGGATGAAAACTTCTAAGACATACTCTCTTAGCAACTTTGAAATATGCAATACAGTGTTGTTAACTGTAGTCACCATACTATACATTACCTCCCTAGAACTTATTTATCTTAAAACTGGAAGTTTGTACCTTTTGTTTGCATTTATCCCATATCACCCACCACCTAACCCTCACGTCCAGCAACCAGCAATCTGTTCTCTGTATCTATGAGATTGTTTTTTTTTTTTTTAGATTCCACATATAAGTGAGATAAAAGTATTTGTCTTCCTCTGTCAGACTTATTTCACTTAGCATAATGCCTTCAAGTCCATCCTTATTGTTGCAAATGGCAGGATTTCCTTCATTTTTATGACCAAGTAATATTCTACGTGTACATATACCACATTTTCTCTGTACATTCATTTCTCAGTGGACACTTATGTTATTTCCATGTCTTAGCTATTGTAAATAATGCTGCAGTGAATATGGGGGCGTAGGTATCTTTTTGAGATAATGATTTGATTTCCTTCAGATAGATACTCAGAAATGGAATTTTTGGATCACATGGTAGTTCTATTTTTAATTTTTTGAGAACCTTCCATACTGTTTTTCATAGTGGCTGGACAACTTTACATTCTCACCAGCAGTGCACAAGAGTTCCTTTTCTTCACATCCTTGCCAACACTTCTTATCTCTTATCTTTTTGATAATTGCCATTCTAATAGGTGTGAGGTGATGTAACCATATCTCATTATGGTTTTGATTTGCATTTTCTGATGATTAGTGATGTTGAGCACCTTTTTGCATACTTGTGGGCCATTTGTATAGTCCTAAGTCTTCTTTGGAAAATGTCTTTTCTGTTCCTCTGTCCATATTTAATCAGATTGTTTGATTTTTTGCTTTAAGTTGTATGAGTTCTTTATATAATTTGGATGTTAACCTCTTAAGAGATATATGATTTGCAAATATTTTTTCCTCATTAGGTATGTTGTCTTTTAATTTTGTTAATCATTTCCTTTGCCATTCAGAAGCCTTTCAGCTTGATGTAGTCCCACCATTTATTTTTGCTTTTGGTATTAAAGCAAAAAAATCATTGCCAAGGCCTATATCAGTGTTTCTTCTAGGGATATTGTGGTTTCAGGTCTTACATTCAAGTCTTTAATCCATTCTGGGTTGATTTTTGTGTATGATGTAATATAGGAGTACAGTTTCATTTTTTTTTATGTGGCCATCCATTTTTCTCAGCATCACTTATTAAAGAGACCAACCTTTCCTCATTGTGTATTCTTGGTTCTTTTGTCATAAATTAATTGACCATATATGTGTGGGTTTATTTCTGGATTCTCTATTCTAGTCCATTGATATAGGTGTTTGTCTTTATGCCAATGTCATACTGTTTTGATTACTATAACTTGGTAATGTAGTTTGAAATCAGAAAGTTTGACATCTCTAGCTTAATTTTTTCTCAAGTTTGTTTAGTTATTCAAAGTCTTTTGTGGTTCCATACAAATTTTAGGATTGTTTTTTCTCTATAAAAAATGCTGATGGAATTGCATTGAATCTATAAATTGCTTTGGGTAGTATTGACATTTTAACAATATTCATTCTTCCAATCCATGAGCTTGGAGTATCTTTTCATTTATTTGTGTCTTCTTCAATTTCTTTCATTAATGTCTTACTGTCTTTAGTATACGGATCTCTCACCTCATTGATTAAATATATTCCTCAGTATTTTATTCTGTTTGATGAGGGGAATGTCAGGCCCAAATAGTAAATGAGATTGTTCTCTTAATTTCTTTTTCAGATAGTTTGGTGTTAGTAGATATAAATGCAACTGATTTTTGTATATTGATTTTGTATCCTACAACTTTACTGAATTTATTAGTTCTAACAGTTTTTTGATGGGTCTTAAGGGTTTTCTGTATATAGTATCATGTCATCTGCAAATAGAGTTTTACTTTTTTCCTTCTAATTTAGAGGCTTTTCTTTCTTCTTCTTGACTAACTGCTCTGGCTAGGACTTCCTGTACTATGTCAAATAAAAGTGGTGAGAGTGGGCAGCCTTGTCTTATTTCTGATCTTTAAAGAAAAGGTTTCAGCATTTTTCACCATGTTAGCTGTGGGCTTATCATATATGGCCTTTGTTATATTGATGTTCATTCTATTTTCTCTATACCCAGCTTGTTGAGAGTTTTTTCATGAATGGGTGTTGAATTTTGCCAAATGCTTTTTCTGCATCTGTTGAGATGAACGTAGGATTTTTATCCTTCATTTTGTTTGTGTGGTATGACACATTGATTGATTTGTGGATGTTGAACCATCCTTGCATACCTAGAACATGTTCCACTTGATCATAGTGTATGATCCTTTTAATGTATTGTTCAATTTGGTTTGCTAATATTTTGTTGAGGATTTCTGCATCTGTAGTTCATCAGGGATGTTGGCCTGTAATTTTCTTTTCTTGTGGCATCCTTCTCTCATTTTGATATCGGGGTAATGCTGGCTTTGTAAATGAGCTTTCATGTGTTCCCTTCCTCTCTGTGTTTTGGAAGAGTTTGAGAAAATTAGTATTAATTCTTCTTTGAACGTTTGGTAGAATTCACCAATGAAGCCATTTGCTTCTGGACTTTTGTTTGTTGGGAGGTTTCTGATTCTTGGTTCAATCTCCTTACTAGTACTTGGTCTATTCAGATTTTCTATCTCTTTATGATTCAATCTTGGTAGATTGTATGCTTCTAGGAATTTCTTTATTTTATGTTGTCCAATTTGTTATTGTATAATATTTCATAGTAGTTTCTCATGATCCTTTGTATTTCTGTGCTATCAGTTGTAATATCTCCTCTTTCATTTCTAATTTTACTTATTTGAATCCTCTTTTTTTTCTTGGTAAGTCTAGTTAAAGATTTATCTGTTTTATTTATCTTTGCAAAACACCAGCTCTTTTTTTCTTTGATCTTTTCTATTGTCTTTTTAGTTTTTATTTTATTTATTTCTACTCTGACCTTTGTTACTTTCTTCCTTTTACTAACTTTGGTGTTCATTTGTTCTTTCCTAGTTCCTTGAGGTGTGTAGTTAGGTTGTTAATTTTAGTTAATTCTTTTTTCTTAATGTTAGACTTTTATCACTTTGAACTTCCCTCTTTGGAGAGATTTTGCTGTATCATATACATTTTGATAGGCTGTATTTTCACTTTCATTTGTCTCAAGATATTTTTTTATTTTTCTTTTGAGTTCTTCTTTGACCCATTGGTTGTTCAGTAGCATGTTGTTTAATCTCCACACATGTGTGAATTTTCTGGTCTTCTATTTATAATTGATTTCTAGTTTCATGACATTGTTGTTGGTGAAGGGCCTTGATAAGGTTCCACTCAAATTTATTTAGACTTGTTTTGTGACCTAACATATCATCTGTTCTAGAGAATGTTCCATATGCACTTGAGAAGAATGTGTTTTCTGCTGATTTTGGATGGTATGTTCTATAAATACCTGTTTATAGATATTTATATACAGATATTTGATTGTATATAGATGATATAGATCATTATATACAATGATCTATCTATTGTTAAAAGTGGGTATTGAAGTCCCGTATTGTTGTATTTCTGTCTATTTCTCCCTTCAGGTCTGTTTTTTGTTTTTGTTTTTGCAAAACAGTCTATGAGTATCCTGCATCAGAATCATCTGGTGTGAGTTTTTTTTAAAAAAAAAAAAAAAAAGGCAGATTCCTAGCTAGCCCCCTAAGAGACCTATGGAATCATAGTCTCTGAGGCTAGGTTTTAAACATCTTAATTTTTAGTAACTATCCTAGATTATCAGCTTTATGCAAAAGGTATACATATCTCTGGGGCACATAAAGACTTTGCAAAGAAGTGTAGAGGCTCAAATAATTCTCAGAGAATCAATTTCCAAATTCCCAATTTTCACATGTGCTATTCCTAAAGCTAATATCCTTGAGAATGTACTTGGATTATTCTAGTTTTCTTTTCTCACATCCCTTCTTATACCAGGTCATCTAGTTCACAAATGAGGCCTTACCGACTGAATCTAACAATGGTACAGCGACTCCAATATGTAAATCCTCCAGGGTGCCAAATACAGAGATAATTTAAAATGTTGATGTTTATGTTGAGAAGGCAAATGCCACTAATGAATAGAAAATAAATCTTTCTGCAAGCACAGTGACTTCTAATTATATTCTTTCAACAAAATTAAAAGAGAACCAATTGAGTTGTCAGCTTATAGATCATTAAACATAATTTTTGATAATGGATTGCTGAAATTTTTGACATATAACTCAAAAGGAGTTTAAAGTGTCATGTTATATTGCTATTATGAAACTTTCCAATTCCATCTACTTATTTATGTGAACAGTGTTTCTCAGTGATTAATTTATGTTAAAATAGATTTATGTTAAAAGCTTTCTCATTCTGGTCAGAAATAATATTTACCCTTGGATACATTATCTAATTTGGGATGGAGTAACTTTCATCTCATTAAAACATAAATTTCCAATGAATTTAAAAAATTTTAATCAAAGTTTAGTTGACATACCATATTATATTAGTTTCAAGTATAAAACAGCGATTTGACATCTATGTACGTTATGAAATGCTCAGCACATGTGTAGTTACCATCTGTTACCATACAAAGTTATTACAACATTACTAACTGTATTCCTTATGCTGTACTTTTCATCTCTATGACATTTATGTCAAAATTGGAAGCTTGTAACTCTTAATGCCCTTCACCTATTTCACCCATCTCCCTGTAATAGGCTACCAGTTTGTTCTCTGTATTTGTGAATGTTTTTGGGGTTTTTTTTTTTTCCTATTTGCTTATTCATTTGTTTTGGTTTTTAGATTACACATATAAGTGAAATCATATGGTATTTGTATTGCTCTGTGTGACTTATTTCACCTAGCATAATACCCTCTAGGTCTATCCATGTTGTTGCAAATGGCAAGATGTCATTCTTTTTTATGGCTGAATAATATTCCATTATACATACATACCACATCATCTTTATCCATTCATCTATTAATAGACACTTGAATTGCTTCTGTATCTTGGCTATTGTAAATAATGTTGCAATGAACATAGGGGAGCATATATTTTTTTGAATTAGTATTTCTGATACCTACTCTGAAGTGGAATTACTGGGTTATATATTTCCATTTTTAAATTTTTGAGGAACCCCCATACTTGAAATTCCTCTAGATCTGAGTTCCATGGATGCATGGATTGCATCTACTTTGGGTATATAACCGGCACTCAAAAATATTGTTGATAAAAGACTTGGATGAATAAATGCCTTTTCATTAATATCATAACATATTCTAAGGTCTGGAACATAAAGACATCCACATAAATTTTACTATGCACTAAGAATAAAATGTAGCAGAAGATTCCCGCGGGAGATGGTAGGGTAGGAGGACCCTAGGCTTACCTTGTTCCACAGATACAACTAGACAACACTCACATTGGTATAAATAACCCAGACACTGACCAAAAGACTGGAAAAATAAACTCCATAACTAAATGTAGAGAAAAGGCCATATTGAAAAGGATAGGAAGGGCAGAGTTGCAGTCTGGAACTAAACAGACTTGCAGGACTGTCCTCAGAAGGAAGGGATGCCACAGGCACAGAGAGGGGAGAAACAGACCCCCACACTGGGGACCCCACATGAGGAAGACCAATCCCTATAACATTTGTTTTTGAAAACCAGAGGGGCTGAATTTCATGAGTTCTTACAACCAGCAGGATTTAAAACCTGGAATTTAAAAAACTCAGCAGGTTTGGCTCTGGGAGAGCTGGTGGGCTATAGGAAACTGAGTCCCCACCATTAAAGAGACAATACAACAAACAGCCCATGGAGATACAGCATAGAAATATCAGTTTGAAAGGTGCCTGGAGAGGTCATATGGGAGAGGGACTTATTTACTAATCTCAGAGCATGTCCTACAGGGAAAGAAATCACTGGGGGAACTCCTCCAGGAACAAAGGAACTGGCAGGTTTTATTTCCCTCCGCTACACACAGTGTAAACACACTTCCACCTGCCAGACTCTCTGTGTAACTTGGTAGCACTGCCACCCTGCCCGCCCACCCATGCTTCCACCAATCCACTCTTCAGGATGGTCTGCTTCAGTCCCAGTACAGCAGAGCCCCTCCCACAGAGGGCTAGGGGGCACAAAAACCTTGCTAGCACTGCTTCTCTGCTGCACCACCTCTGCACTGTGCTTCAGTGGATCTGCCCTTTCCAATAGTCTCTTGGCCAGAGCCCATAAAGGGTGGCACTACAGGCTTAGCAGTGTGCAAGCAGCCCCAACAGTGGCCAGCACCACTCCAAAGTGACTCCTGCCCCAGAGAGAGGGAAAGAACCACATGCACCAGTTAGATGTAGGCCCCGGCAATGGTCTAGAGGCAGACAACTGGTCTGATTGCAGGCCCCACCCACCAACAAAAGTATCTCATGAGACAACATAGGGAAAGCACCCTGCAGTTTAGTGCTACTGCATCTCTGGCAAATTCCTGGTCTGACTCAATTCAAGCCCAAGGTGTCCCAGACTGGCCCACTACCACAAAGACCAAACACTGCTCACAATAGGCAAAGAGAACCATTGCAGACTGTACTGAAGAAAAATGCAGCTCACCCACAACAGCAGAGCATCACACAGAGGAGACACCCCTGAAGCACCAGGTTCTGCTGAACAGGGGACACTGCATGGCAGGGCACTGCAGTACCTCTTCTTCACAAGACCATTACTTTCAAGTGTAGGAAACATAGCTGCCTACCCTAACACAGAGAAATAGAGAGTTAGACAAAATGAGGAAACAGAAGTGGCACCTGGGTGGCTCAGTCAGTTAAGCATCTGACTCCTGATTTCAGCTCAGGTCATGATATGAGGGTCGTGAGGTTGGCCCCACATCAGGCTCCACACTCAGTGGGGAGTCCGTTTGAAATTCTTTCTCTTCCTCTCCCTTTGCCCCTACCCCCCTCTCAAATAAATCTTTAAAAAAAGGAGACCAAGGAATATGTCCCAAATGAAAGAATAGGACAAAATCACAGAAAGAGACCTAAGTGAAACAAAGATAAGCAATATGCCTGATAGAGAATTTAAAGTAATGGTCATAAAGATACTTACTGGACTTGAGAAAAGAATGGAGGACATTAGCAAGACCCTTAACAATGCAATTTAAAAAAAGAACCAATCAGAGATGAACACAATAAATGAAATTAAAAATACAGTAAATAGTAGACTAGATGAAGCAGAACAAGTCAGCAACCAGAAGGACAGACTAATGGAAAGTAATCAAACAGAGCAGGTGAGAGAAAAATATATGCAAAACAAGAATAGACAGGGAACTCAATGACACCTTCAGATATAATAGCATTCACATTATAGGGATCCCAGAAGAAGAGAAAGAAAAAGGGGCAGAAATTTTAATTTGGAAGAATAATAGCTGAAAACTTTCCAAATCTGAGGAAGGAAATAGAAATCCAGATGCAGGATGCACAGAGAGACCCCAACAAAATCAACCCAAGGAGGTCCACTTTAAGACATATAGTAACTAAGATGGCAAAAAATAGTGATACAGAGAGAATTTTAAAAGCTGCAAGAGAAAAGAAAGCAATTACATATTAGGGAAGCCCATAAGGCTATCAGCTGATTTTTCAGCAGAAACTTTGCAGGCCAGAAGAGAGTGGTAGTATATATTCAAAGTGCTAAAAGAAAAAAAATCTGCAGCCAAGAAAACTCTATCCATCAAGGCTATCATTCAGAATAGCAGGAGAGAGAAAGAGTTTCTCAGACAAACAAAAGTTAAAGGAATTCATGCTCACTAAACCAACCCTACAAGAAATGGTAAAGGGGACTCTTTGAGTGGAAAGGAATGACCATAAGCAAGGGTAAGGCAAGTAGGAAGCACCAAAGCAGTAAAAATAAGTATATCTGGGGGTGCCTGGGTGGCTCAGTCGTTAAGCGTCTGCCTTTGGCTCAGGTCATAATCCCAGGGTCCAGGGATCGAGCCCTGCATATTTATTTATTTATTTATTGGTAGAATTCCCCTGGTCATGATCTCTCTTCTTTCATTCATGATTTTATTAATTTGGGTCCTTCCTCTTTTCATTGATAAGTCTGTCTAGGGTTTTATTGATCTTATTAATTCTTTCAAAGAACCAGCTTCTAGTTTCATTGATCTGTTCTACTGTTCTTCTGGTTTCTAATTTCATTTATTTCTGCTCTAATATTTATATTTTTCTTCTCCTGCTTGGTTTAGGCTTCATTTGCTATTCTTTTTCCAGCTTCTTTAGGTGTAAGGTTAGGTTGTGTATTTGAGACTTTTCTAATTTTTCTAATGTTCTTCCTTCTTATGACTGCCTTTACTGCATCCCAAAGGTTTTGAACAGCTGTTTTCATTTTCATTTGTTTCTGTGAATTTTGCATTTCTATACACTAACAATGAGACAGAAGAAAGAGAAATTAAGGAATCAATTCCATTTACAATTGCACCCAAAACCATAAGATACCTAGGAATAAACCTAACCAAAGAGGTAAAGGATATGTACTCTAAAAACAATAGAACATGTATGAAAGAAATTGAGGAAGACACAGGAAATGGAAAAACATTCCATGCTCATGGATTAGAAGAATAAATATTGTTTAAAAAGTCTGTGCTACCCAGAGCAATCTACACATTCAATGCAATTCCTATTAAAATACCATCAACATTTTTCACAGAGCTAGAACAAATAATCCTAAAATTTGTATGGAGCCAGAAAAGACCTGAAATAGCCAAAGGAATGTTGAAAAAGAAAACCAAAGCTGGTGGTATCACAATGCCAAACTTCAAGCTCTGTTACAAAGCTATAATCATTAAGACAGTATGTTACTGGCACAAAAACAGACACATGGATCAGTGGAACAGAATAAGGAACCCAGAAATGGACTCTCAACTCTATGATCAACTAATTCTTGACAAAGCAGGAAAGAATATCCAAAGGGAAAAGGACAGTCTCTTCAATAAGTGATGCTGGGAAACTTGGACAGCCACATGTAGAAGAATGAAACTGGACCATTTTCTTATACCATACACAGAAATAGACTCAAAATGGGTGAAAGACCTCGATGTGAGACAGGAATCCATCAAAATCCTAGAGGAGAACACAGGCAGAAACCTCTTCGACCTCAACCGCAGCAACTTATTGCTAGATATTTCTCCAAAGACAAGGGAAACAAAAGCAAAAATGAACTATTGGACTTCCTCAAGATAAAAAGCTTTTGCACAGCAAAGGAAACAGTCAACAAAACTAAAAGGCAACCTACAGAATAAGGGAAGATATTTGCAAATATCTTATCAGATAAAGGGCTAGTATCCAAAATCTATAAAGAACTTACCAAGCTCAACACCCCAAAAGACAAATAATCCAGTCAAGAAATGGGCAGAAGACATGAACAGACATTTCTCCAAAGAAGACATCCAAATGGCCAACAGACACATGAAAAAATGCTCCACATCACTAGGCATCAGGGAAATACAAATCAAAACCACAATGAGATACCACTTCACTCCAGTCAGAATGGCTAAAATTAACAAGACAGGAAGGAACAACTGTTGGCAAGGATGTGGAGAAAGGGGAACCCTCTTATACTGTTGGTGGGAATGCAAGCCGGTACAGCCACTCTGGAAAACGGTATGGAGGTTCCTCAAGATGTTAAAAATAGAGCTACCCTATGACCCAGCAAGTGCACTACTAGGTATTTACCCCAAAGATAACAAATGTAGTGATTTGAAAGGACACCTGCACCCCAATGTTCATAGCAGCAACATTCACAATAGCCAAACTGTGGGAAGAGCTGAGATGTCCATCGATAGATGAATGGATAAAGAAGATGTGGTGTGTATATATATATAACACACACACACACTGGAATATTACTCAGCCATCAGAAAGGATGAATACTTACCATTTACATCAACATGGATGGAGCTAGAGGGTATTTTGCTGAGCAAAATAAGTCAATCAGAGAAAGACAATTATCATATGGTTTCACTCATATGCGGAATATAAGAAACAGAGCAGAGGACCATAGGGGAAGGGAGGGAAAACAGAATGGGAAGTCATTAGAGAGGGAGAAAAACCATGAGAGACTCTTAACTCTAGGAAACAAACTGAAGGTTGCTGGAGGGGAGGTAGGAGGGGGCATAGAGTAATTGGGTAATGGGTAATGGGCTTTAAGGAGGGCATGTGATATGATGAGAGCTAGGTGTTATATGCAACTGATAGATTATTGGAACACTACATCTGAAACTAATGATGCACTATAAGTTGGCTAATTGAATTTAAATTAAAAAAATAATCCCTACTCCAAGAAATGTCAGAGGAAGATGAGAAATCTACAGAAAACATGAAAAGTTTAAGAACTCTATTAGCATACAGTTTAACCAGTCCAATGCTGTCACAATATTTAAATAAAATCTTTTTTTCTGCTTGAATTTATTTTTTAAAATTTATTTTATAATTTTTTATTATTATTATGTTCAATTAGCCAGCATATAGTACATCTTTAGTTTTTGATGTAGTGTTCAACGATTCATTAATTGCATATAACACAGTGCTCTGGACTCCGGGAACTAACTAAAATCTTATACTTTGTCGGTTTTCTTTCTTTCTTTCTTTCTTTCTTTCTTTCTTTCTTTCTTTCTTT
>NC_058407.1:55509947-55510205 GCF_002201575.2 Neomonachus schauinslandi | reverse complement strand
TTTCTTTCTTTCTTTCTTTCTTTCTTTCTTTCTTTCTTTCTTTCTTTCTTTCTTTCTTTCTTTCTTTCTTTCTTTCTTTTCTTTCTTTCTTTCTTTTCTTTCTTTCTTTCCTTTTCTTCCTTCCTTCCTTCCTTCCTTCCTTCCTTCCTTCCTTCCTTCCTTTCTTTCTTCCTTTCTTTCTTCCTTTCTTCCTTCCTTTCTTTTCCTTTCTTTTCTTTCTTTCTTTCTTTCTTTCTTTCTTTCTTTCTTTCTTTCTTT
>NC_058407.1:55305196-55509937 GCF_002201575.2 Neomonachus schauinslandi | reverse complement strand
TTTCTTTCTTTCTTTCTTTCTTTCTTTCTTTCTTTCTTTCTTTCTTTCTTTCTTTCTTTCTTTCTTTCTTTCTTTCTCTCTCTCTCTCTCTCTCTCTCTCTCTTTTTTTTACTTGACAGAGAGAGAGAGCACAGCAGGCAGAGGGAGAGGGAGAAGCAGGCTCCCCACTCAACAGGGAGCCCGATGTGGGGCTCGACCCCAGGATCATGACCCGAGCCGAAGGCAGACACTTAACTGTCTGAGCCACCTAGGCACCCCAGTTTTCTTTCTTTTTAATCTTATATTTTCTATAAGCTATTTTCTTACATTCTTATATTTTTATATCCATTTTTCATCAAGCCTATTTTGTTTTTTTTCCTTTCTTATCTGAATGTTGTTTCAACCTCACAGTAACACAGAATCACTCTGAATACACCACAACAACTTTTCAGTGGCAATAATTGAGTTTGCTTTTATTTATGGGACAGTCTTTTGCCATTAGTACATTCATAATCCATTCACCATTAAAGACTTCAAAATCTCAATTTAAATTTTGTTCAGATCTATTGGTGCCATCCCTTTTTATTCTGTTCACCTGGGTTTTGCCTTTCTGATAAAAATTCTGGGTCTTGTACTTTGAGTGGATTCAGAATATATGGTATTTGTAGGATCCTATGAAGTAGAAATTATACTTAGATCTTTAAATCTTAAGATCTTTTACTTTTCCCAGCATATACTCTACCCAACAAATAAACTGTGTAGAGGTGTTCCATGTCTTAGTACGTTTGGAGAACACTAGCATAACTCTTTGTTGGAGAAGCCATTTTAATTTTAAGGCTCTGATAATTCTATAGTGAATAAATTTATTGATATTTCCCAGAGCTGTTTTACCATAGACATCATATTTTCAGCAATTTCTATTAAACTCTGGGATTAAAATTGTAGGGACACTTTGGAAAATGCTAATATGGTAAATTGTTTTCACTTTATAAATGAATCAAATGAAACCCACATTAGTAATGATACAATACTATCACTAAGATAGTTATTGGCAGAATTGGGAGTAGCATCCAGCTCTTCTGCCTCTCAATCTTGAACACAAGGCTAATGTTCTTAAAGAAGATAGATAGGTATGCAAGTTTATGAAACAATCTGTGGAATCTTTAAAATTACTAAGACACCATATATAAAACAGATGGCTGAGCTAATGCTGTGATTTAACTAAGTTTATGTTTAATATCACTTTTAATGATTTTAAAATATATCAGTGAAAAATATTTCATACTGACATTTAAGAAAGATAGTCAAGTAATCCACTTGTAAAATCATATGAGATTTATGGTGTATTTTCAGTTTGGCCATGGCAAGTGACTTGAAATTAGTTTCTAGATGGGAGCATAAGTCAAATATAGTGCATATAGTGAGATTATATTCTAGTAAATATTCGACAGGGACTTTTCTTGTAGAAAAAATGGAGAAATGCTGTTGGGATGGTCATATAATTTGCTGGATTAATAACTAGGTAAAATAACCTACTATATAGTGTTAAAGAATTGAGGATAACTTGAAGCTTTTTAGTACTCTCATCTTGATCTTGTCTTATTCAGTGCTTTTATCAATAACCAGGAAGAAAATATAAAAGGGAGAATTATAAAAGTTGCTGATGGTATAAATTTCCAAGAAACTGTGAATTAGATAGAAATCAGAATGTAAGTTTTAAAGTGTTTTAACAGGCTATAGCCATTCAATGCATTTGGTCTAACATGATGAAATTCAGTAAGGATAAACGTAAAGTTCTGATGATCTAGAAAGCAAAGAAAACAAACTAAGCACAGTCTTGTGCAAATCCAGGATGGAGAAATGTGCATCTTCAGGTCAAGTGCAAAAGTGTGATGAAGGCATTTAGTGAATTGTACTCCAAATTTCCAAGGGTGGTGAGAGTTAAGAGAAAAAGGTTAGAAGCAGAATGGTGTAATGAAAAGAAGGTAGGCTTCAGAATCAGGAGTCCAGGATTTGGTATACATGTTCAAATTACAGATCCATTACTTACTAGTACACAGAAGAGCTGTGCCTCAGTATTGAGAAATACTTAGACCTGGATCGAGTACTACTTCCTTCCCACCTATCAAATCTGAAGAGCAAGACCTGAAAGGATTAAACTGTTTTCAAGTAATTTAACTACAACCCAGAACAAAACAAAAATATCCAGCACTCAAAGAAGCAAAAATCACTAAAAAAATTTCCAGGCATACTTGCTAATAGACTAGATGTAGTAAGAAGAGACGAGGCACAGAAATGGGAGGATCAATAATGACTCTGAATGTTTGAGCAAAAATATATACAGTGATGCCCTTTAATGAAATGGGGAGACAGGACAGGGGTCAGTATAACAGAGTTGGGGAAAACTGTAATAAATCCAGGTGGAGCTGACAAATACACAATTGGATATGTGAGTCAGTAGCTCAAAAGAAAGTTTGAAGCCAGAACTATACATTTAGAACTTTCCAAAACACATAGCTCATCAGAAATGGAACTATAGAATTCTTTCTGGAACAATTAATAAGAAGTAAACATATTTTGCTGTTTGTCTTTTGGCTGTTAGGTATATTTTGCAGTAAAATTTGCAATGTAAACTTAAAAAAAATTCTAGGCATGCAAAGAAGCAAGAAAATATGACCCATATGATGAGAAAAATTGAAGAATCAAAACCAACCCAGTGCTAAGTTTAAAATTATTATTATGAATGATTCTTGAAACGTTTCTAAAGATTTTACATTTGCACTTTATAAATTCATTTTGCTGGCTTGGGTAAATATATATTGAAAAGTTTTAAGTTTTCTATTACCTGTCATTTAAGACTTATTTTCAAGAAATCTAAATCATTTTTTTCTTATTCAAATTTTTCTTAAGCCCCTTTTGTTGCCATACATTGTGTTGTGAAGAATGCACATATTTAGTAGATACAAATCTTTCCTTCTTAGAAACTACAGTGTGAAGAAAAGATTAGCAAGGGATTTTAATGTGTTTATAATTTTAAATGCTGATATATTAATTATGTAAACATGGGGTGGGGGAGTGCCTACTGCTATCTTGGAACAATTTTAATAGTTATATAGATTAAATAACACTAGACCTGAATCTTGAAGATACTCAAATTATCCAGGTGTACTATCTTAGGTCTGTTTTCCTAGAAGCGGGTTGTCAGGTGAAGATTCTTGTGAAATTGATTTATTGAAGAGTACTCTCAGGAGCAGGGGAAGGAAGGAAAGAGGATAGGGTAGGAGAAGAAAACTAAACAAGGTTTCAGATTCTATTGAAGAGTAGCTTCAGTACAGTCCATGGGGCATTCTGAAACATGAATTACATTATTAGGCCCTAACTTGAAGCAAAAGGGCCATCTTTTGTACCCCTATGACAGTCACTAATTGGTTATTACTTCAGGTAGTTCAGGTTGTCACTTCAGGAATGGAGTTAATTTCCTAGCCAAATAGCTCCTGTTCAGCCAAGGACAATGCTCTGGAGAAGGGGACAGCTGTGAGCCAATAGCACAAAAGTTAGGGCTTTCGTCCACATCCACTGACCCATTAAGAAAGGATCTGGACAAACATTAGGAGCATTGACTATATCAATAAAAATGGGAAGCATATTTGAACAAAAAAACCTCCGGCATGTGGGAAACATAAATGTGTGTAATAACAGGCCACATTTGGGATTCTGTTAGCATTTTATCAGGTGTGTGTGTTTATATTATATTTACATATGATAAATATATATAATAAAGATTATGCATAACATATAAATATCATATATATAACAATACATATGTATACACATACATACATATATAATGAGAAATGAGAACTATGGCTATTTACAATAAGTAAATATAACCAATGGCCTTGAACAATGCACGATGTTTAGATTTGTCTCCAGGTAGTATAAATCTGCTTTTCTCCTTTATATCCATGACAAAGGTGGACAAATATATTGAATAGGACAGAGTGCTGTAGCATGCCCATAAAGACCCCTTTCCTGTTTGATCCATGAACCAGTTTTCTTGGAAATTATTAGCTTAATAGTCTATAAAATTACATAAATAGCCTCATATTCTCCATACGAATAACATTAAAAACTTTCTGAGATAATATTTAGTATTAGGTTTTTAAAAAACTGCCTTTCAGGAATCTTTTAAGCTTCCAAGAGCATAAAACTTCCACTTGATCATTTTAAAGAATAATGAAAATAGAATTGACCCTTGAACAACCCCACGCAATCAAAAGTCTGCATATAACTTTTGGCTCCCCCAAAACTTAACCATTAATGGCCTACTGTTGACCAGAAGCCTTATGGATAAAATAAACAGTTGATTAACACATATTTTGTATAAAATTATACATTATATTTTTAGAATAAAGCTAGAGAACAGAAAATGTTATTAAGAAAATCATAAGGCAGAGAAAATACATTTATAGTACTATTATATTTATTGAAAAAATTCAAGTATAAGTTGATCCATGCAGTTCAAACATGTGTTGTTCAAGGATAAACTGCATATTAACCCACATAGTCAAAATACCTCAGAGATAAGTACCTTTAGGATTGATAAAATCATTTCCTGCATAATGTCATCAAGGTCCCAGTTCTTTTTTCTTTTTGCTCTCTTTTTTTTTCTTTTTTTTTTTACACAGAGAGGGAGAGCATGCAGGAGTGGGGAGAGATGGCTGGGAGTGGGAAGGGGCAGAGAGAGAATCCTAAGCAGGCTCCCGACGACTGGGGGCTTGATCCCACGACCCTGAGATCATGACCAGAGTGGAAATCAAGTCAGGCGCTGAACCGACTGAGCCACTCAGGTGCCCCAAGATTCTATTTCTTTATCTCCCTATCCTGCCATACCCATTATGTCACTTTCAAGATCTCAACACTGTTATCCCAGTATTAGTCACAATAATCAGATAATGTAACATTCAGTGGAAAGAGGTATTTCCTATGTTTCACTTTCTTTCTAGTGATGTCTTTCACAGAAGAACCTGAATAGATTTCCTTCATATTTTATTGGCTAGAAATATATTGTATCCATGCCGAAGTCAATCACTAATAAGTGAAATGGCACCCTAATGATTGGCTTCAACCAATCACGGTTAAGTCTCTATATTTAGACATGGTTTCAACCTACATTAAGCATAGTCCTATGAACAAAATGAGGACTCTATTAGGAAGATAAGAGTAAATGTTCAGTAGGCAACTAACAGTGCTACTATGACATAAAAATTAAAAACAAAATAAAAATACTGCAAAAATCAAAATAAGACTAGGTTGGTATGATTGATTATAATGAAGACATGATAGTTCCTAGTAATTATGACACTCTCTTCTAAACCCTCTCAAGGCATCTCTGTTTAAAGCAGAAACAAATATATCCAAATTGATATGCCACAAACATAATGAAATGAAATAAAATGATGCCAGAAAATAGGCAACTTTCTGTTCTAGATCCACTCCTCATTGATGTGCGGTGGAAAGACTCTCAACCAAAACAAATGGCTAATAGCCTGGCAGGCATTGCCAATATACTGTCTCCATTCTAAAAAAAAATCAACATTATTTTTCCTGGTATCTGCAGGGATTAAATTAAGATACACCCCAAACATATGTTATCCAAACTTCCTTTCCAAATATTAAATCTTTCACGGAACTATGGGACACTTGTCCCCTTGTAGAGATATGGTAAAATTGTCTGTAAGTAAAAATGTCTAGGGACTGAATCCAAACTCAATGAGGGACAAACCGTCAAACCAAAGTACTCACTGGAAAGTAGGCTCAAAAAGCAAACTCTGCAATAGTAGGAGCTAACATTTGTGGAGATTGGCAAAGTGCTAGTTTCTCTGCTAAGTGCTTTTCACCATTTGTAAATAAAATTTTAGTCTTCACATATTTAGGTAAGTGAAATTCCGATACCCATTTAGCAGAGGAGGAAATTGAAATGCTGACAAGTTAAATAATGTGTCCTAAATCATGCAGCTAGGAAGTGTCAGAACCATGAGTTAAAACTTGCACAATTGGATTTCAGAAGCCAGGGGCTTAACTACTGCACTATTTAACTTCCAGTAATGAACCTCATGATGGAAACTGGGAGGATTTGGAACCAGGGATGAGAAGTGGAAGACATGGGGTCTGGAAAGACTCTTGAATTCTTGGAACCTAGCATGGGTAATTTCTTACGGATACATGTGTCCTTTATCATAGAAGGCTGTAATAAGGGCACTTTTTGCTTATTACAAAATATTTTTAATTACAAAGTATTCCTTAGACACAACCTTTATCTTTGGTTTTAGAACAAGGATATCACTAGATAAGATCTGGGATTTAGAACAAAATACCTCTAGACTTGCATTCTCCACAGTCTGCATCCAAATATGTAAAATGTTAGTAAGATTCTGTGCAAAATGGAAATCTTCATTTTTGAAAGACACAGAGAACAGAATATTCAATATGGTGTACCTAGGAGGTTGAGATAGTGGGTATGTCTATTATCTGTGGCTCTATAACAGACTGCCCCCAAAATTTAGCTGCTTAAAACACAATCATCTATTTGCTTGTAATATCAGCTGAGCTCATCTGGGTTGACCTGGTGCTGCTTCAGGTGGCATCAGCTGGGTTCATGTGTGTATTGGGCTTAATTTGTGATGGAAAGGACTTGCACCTCTATACATATGCTCTTTTATTCATGGGGAAGCTAGTTCAGACTTTTCCACATAGTAAGTAAAAATGTTCCAAGAGACAACAAATCCTAATTCAGAAGTGCTTTTGATTCCCTGCTTGTGTCACATTTGCTAATGTTGCATAAGCTAAAGCAAGTCATATGGCCAAGATCAGGATCAATTTTGGAGGGTCCTGCACAAAGACATGAATACAAGGAGGTTGATCCCTTGGGGTCACTATATAGGAACATAATATCACAAATGTCCTCTGACCCCAATGAATCTCCTCTTTCCTACTTGTTAACTAAAACAAAATGAGTTACTTGCCCCTCATCCCAACACAATATGCAATAATGAGACAGGAAAAGGATAACTGCAATAGATAGTCCCATACGAGTTGCTGGGTCATAGCAATTATGAAATATAGCCAGATCTCCATATGCCTACTGCTATCTCAAGGACTATTCCTTTATTAGATCCAGTTCTGCTTCCTGAGTGGTTCTCTAATTCGCTGTGCTTCAAAGGTCTTGGCTCTGCCCTCTGAGAAATCTTTTCTTTTTAATAATAAAAAAAAATTGCTGAGTAGGTTTCTCATGCAGTTTCCTGCCTATAGAGTTAGATCCCAGAGACTAATTTTGCTTTTGAGTTGTCTCTGTCCCTGATCCAATTCTTTTTAAAATGTCATAGGTTTGCTATGGATTAGATTATATTCTACTCTATTAGACAAAAGCCACATACACAATTCTTTTCTTTTTGAGATCTACTTTCCTAGTCATCTTCAAAAGTATTTTGGAATTAGGCTATCACGGAATTATAACTTTAAGATTCTTAGAAAGTGAGAGGGTCTAAAAGGTATTGTATTGACTATTTCAGAGGTCTTATAGCCTTGATGGGATATTTACCCTGGAACTATTTCTTTCTCTGAGAATCTTTCTGTCCAGAAGGACTGGAAATGAGAAATAGTTTTTATATTCCAACTCAGAGATCTTGGCTGCTCTGTATTTCTTCTAATTCTGCTTGAAAACTTACCAATTCTCTCTCTAGCTCATCTCTTGTTTCCTGCATTTCATCATATACCATTAAAAGAAGACAACTGACATTTCAAACATGTTGCCTAGAACTAACCCTAGCAGATTCACAATTATGTGTATTTTTTATTTCATAGATGACCATTTTGTTAATTTTTTCATTACTATAAGCAAAGCTCACCATTTTTTTTTCTAGATTCCTATAGCAGTTTCCTCACTTATCTTCTACTAACAATTTTTTTTAACATAGATTTTGATAACAATTTCCTCAGTTCTTTTATAGCCAGTTCCAAAGGCAGTCCCAAATCAGGTTCTTGCAGGTTTGTGTGACACTCGTGAAAATCGTATCCTGGTAGGATACTCTTTGGGACCAGCAAAGTGGGAAAGGAACTTCCAAGTCACTGGTTCACTACCAGATCAGAAGGGAATCACGGACAGAGGAATCAGTCTTATATTTGGGAACATGAAGATTTATGTTCGCTCAATAGAATAAGATGAAGGTGTGATTGGAAAAGGGATAAATTGGGAAAACTAAGACTGTGGGAAAGCGCAGATGTTTGGCATTGAAGAGAGAGAATTTGGCACAGAACAAGCAGGAATTCATGGTATCAACATGCTTAATAGGTCCTTATTATATAACATGTGCTACATTTTAATTTTCTAGTAAATTACAATTTGAAATACCAAAATGCAATTTGCAAATATATCTTTCAAATATAGTGTATCGGAAAATTTTAACCTAAAGAATTAGTTGTATCGTAACAAAATAATTCTTCCCAAAGTTTATTTTAAATATATCACTTCTTAAGCAAAATACCAGCAATCATAAAAATAACACTAAGTATAATAGTGTTTCAGCTGTGTCCTCTCGGATAAGTTTCTTTTAATAACGTGACTTTTGAATTGTATTCTTATTGTCTGGTATTTCTATGATTATATAACTAACATAAAGACTGCTATGCAAATGGAATTGTGTGAGATATGAGGTAGTCGTGGTACATAAAGTTATTTACAATGGGTTTATGGCATATTTATTACAAATGCCTAATTTTTTCCACTCTAACCAAGTAAATAAATTATATCACAGTGGTAGGTTGAGAATTACCAGGATGAAATATTATGCTAAGATAACATCACTCATAGGAAAAGCACAAGTTTATGGTTCATGGCCAAAGGGGAAAAAAAATAGAAGAACAATAACTAACACTAGCATATTTCATCAGAGAAGGCCCTACTTCCTCTTTTTTGATTATCTAAACTTACTGTTTCTTCGCTTCCTAGGTCCACTCTCAGGTCCTCTTCGGTAGCTTCAAGTTGCCTTATCCTTCAGGACTGTGCTCTCTTCTATTCTATTATAGATCTTCTTGGCTTGAGTTTTTATTTGAACACTTAAATATCAAGTCAGATTTGTATATATTATCTTTTATGGATATTCCCTGTCTGTAAAACTAGTTCTTAAATCCTTGAAGGAATTTATTCAACAAATATTTTTTGAATATATAGTCTACCATGCACCAGACACAGTGCTACATTCTAGGTTTATGATACATCTCCACAAAAAAAAAAAAAAAAAAGAAGATTTATATCCTCGTGGAACTTATTTTATATTGGAAGATCTAGAAGTTAATCAAAGATTACATGAATACATTTAAACATATCTGTGGTAAGTACAACAAAGATGAGGTACATGGAGGTGAGAACTTGTGATAGGGGAAGCTTATGAAGCTAGGTAAGTAAAAAAAGTTTTTCCTAAAGAAATGAAGATTGGCCATGAATCTGAAGGAATAGTAGGAATTAACTAGGTAAAGTGAGGTTGGAGGATGGGAAAGAACATTTCAGACACTCGCAGTAGCATATGCAAAGCTCTTGTGGTGGAAGATAGATTGGTAAGTGCGGGGAACTGAAAGCATAGCATCCTGGTTGCAGTGCAGAGAACACAGGGACATGGTGTGAGAAGGGCTTGAGGCAATAGAATCCAAAACATGTAGGTCATATTAAAGACATCAGTCTTTGTCTGCTGTGGACTAAATGCTGTGTCCCCCAAAGTTCATATGTTGAAGCTCTAACCCCTAATGTGATAATATTGGGAGGTGTGACCTTAGGAGGAAAATAGGTTTAGATGAGGTCATAAGAGAGAGCCCTCATGATGGGTTTAGTGCCCTAATAAAAAGAGACACCAGAAGTTTGTTCTCTCCTTCCCCCTCCTTCCTTCCCTCCCCCCACTTTCTTCTTTGCCCCTCTCTCTCTGCCATGTGAGGACACAGCCAGAGGGTGGTCATCTGCAAACAAGGAAGAGTCCTCACCAAAGTCCAACTGTACTTCCAGCCTCCAGAACTATGAAAAAATAAATTCCTGTTGTTTAAGTCACATTGTCTATGATATTCCATTATAGTAGCCCAAATAGACTAAGACATCATCCTAAGAGTAATGGAAAGTCATTGAAGAATTCTAAGTAAATCAGACTATATCCTAGAAAGTTTACTGTGGCTGCAGTATAGATAAGGGAGTAATTGGGTATCAGTAGATGTAGAAAGTACTGTTAGGACATGTATCAGATACCTGTTACACACCTCCCTCTGTACCACCCTTTCTTACACCTTCAGCTAGTTGCTTCACTCAGGTTTAGTGACCTGGGTGTTTTGTGGTTGTAATCCCTGGGGTCTACTAGACACTTACCTAAAAGGCCAGTCTTCCCTTTTGGTGATTGCTGAAAAACCAAATCAGTTAACCACATGCTCTGAGTTTTCTAGCTTTTCCAGCTAATTCTGGATTTGTATGAAGTTTACTTTAGAGGATCTGAGCCACAGGGGCCAGATGATGGTACACCAAAGTGTTTGAAAGTTAACTCTTTGTGAAGTCACTTTGATCATTGGTAAACAGGAGATAGGAAGAAGCCAAATGAATAAATTCTCTCTCTTACCTCTCTTCTGTAGACTATACGTTGGCACATTTTCTTTGAATATCATGTCTAGAGATAATTCATGTGGTTGAGTAACTAGGTATGTCCGCTTTGTGGTTCATCATGATGAGACCAACATAATAATGCATCACCTTGCACTACTTCCTGTCTTTCTCTTACTTGCTATATCCTCAATCTCCTTGCCTTGGAATGGCACCTCAAAAAGCAAACATCAGTACTTAATCTTTGCCTCAAGTTTTGATAGGTAAAGTCAGAGAGCTTCTGCAGCAGTACATGTGAAATGATAATAGTCTAGAGTAGGTGATAAGATGGAGATAGTGTATTCATTTCTTAGGTTTGCTATAACAAAGCACTACAGATTGGGTGGCTTAAAACAGTTTTGGTGGTAGGAAGTCTGAAATCAAAGTATTGGTAATGTCATGCTCTCTAGGAAAGAATCCTACCTTGTCTCTCATTTGCTTCTGGTGGTTACCTGAAATCCTTGATTTCTTGGTTTGTAAATGTATCACTCCAATCTCTACCTCTCTCTCTACATGGCTTTCTGCCTTGTGTGTCTGCATCCAAGTTTTCCTCTTCTTATAAGGATGCCAGTCACTGGATTTTAGATCATCCTAATTTAATATGACCTCATCATAATTTCATTACAGCTGTAAAGTACCTATTTCTGATAAAGTTATATTCACAGGTTCTGGGTGAATATGAATTTGGGGGGGGTGCTACTCAACCCAATATAGAGAGATATTTAGAGTTAAATCAGCAAGACTTGTTGAAAGATTAGATAAGGGGGTGAGAAAGAGGATAGAATCATGGATGAATCTAGGTATCTAGCTTGTGTAGTGGTGTAATTCACTGAGATAAAGAACCCTGGAGAAAAAAATACAAATTTAAGTTTGAAATGTTGAGTTCAGGTCACTCTGGAAGGGCTTATGTCTCTTATCTCTTGTTTTTCTCAAGATTTATCATATAGCATGTGCTCAGTAATTATCTATGGATGGCCTAGTGGTGTTTATAATTAGAGTGGTAAGAAAGCCTAAATATTTCAGCAATTTTAGCATTGGCAATTCCTCTTTCAGTATTGACTGCCAAAGAGAGGGTACAATATGGTACTACTAGTACTACAAATGATGATAATAGTGACACATTTACCATTTATCAAGAACTCATTATGTTTAAGACACTCAGATATTTTGTGAACACTGTTTATAATCCTTAGGCCAGTTTTTGAATGAAAAATGTGATGTTCACAGAGATTATGTAACCTATGCACGATCAGACAGAGATGGCAGAACTTTAAATGTATGCTGTTTTGTTGCAAAGCTTTTCTTCATACTGGTATATACTGTAACAGAAATGAAGAATGCCTTTGGCTGGCTTATTGGTAGACTGGATACTGCAAAAGAAAATTTCTGAGCTTGAGGATATGTCAACAGAAACTTTTAAAATAGAAAATCAAAAAGAGAAGACTGAAGGAATGTCCAAGAACTGTGAGACAACTTCAAAAAGTGTACCACATCCACAGTGAGAAGACCGGAAAGAAAAGAAAGAAGGAAAAAAAAAAAGGAACAGACAAAATATTTGAAGCATTACTGACTGATAATTTTATCAAATTAATGTCAAACACCAAAACACAGATCCAGGAAGCTCAGAGAACAGCAAGTAGGATATATGCCAAAAAAACTACATCTAAGCATATCATTTTCAAACTACAAAAAACTAAAGATAAAGAAAAATCTTGAAAGAAGCTAAAGGGAAAAAACACCTTATCTATAGAGGACCAAGGATAAGAATTACATCCAATTTCTCTTCAGAAATTATAAAAGCAAGAAGAGAATACAGTAAAATATTTAAAGTACTGAGAGAAAAAGACCACCAACCTAGGATTATGTACCTTACAAAATTATCTTTCAAAAGTAAAGTAGACATAAAGGCTTTCTCAGACAAACAAAATTGAGGAAATTTATTGCCAGTGGACATGTTTGCAAGAAATATTTATAGAAGTTCTTCTGAGAGAAGGAAAAGATATGTCAGAAACTTAGATTTACCTAAAGGAAGGAAGAATACCGGAGTGAACATAAAACAAAACTTTTATTTTCCTTATTCTTAATTGACCCATGAGATAACAATTAGCTTAAAATAATAGCAGCAATATATTCAATTATGTATGCATATATGTGTGTGTGTGTGTGTATATGCTCATATATAAGTGAAATGAATGATAGCAATAATATAAGAGACAAGAGGGAAGAATTATGGTTATTGTTATTATAAATTCCTTCCATTACTTGTGAAGTGGTAGAGTGCTATTTGAAGTTGGACTTTGATAAGTCATAAATGTATATTGCAAACTTTAAGCAACCATTAAAAAAGTAAAATAAATAAATAACTGATATGCTAAGAAAGGAGTAAAAAAGATGGAATTATATACGATGCTCAGTTAAAACCACAAAAGAGTGGATTAAAAAAAGGCCCAAGTATATGTTATGTTCAAGAAACCCATTTTAAGGGCACCTTGGTGGCTCAGTTAGTTAAGTGCCCGACTCTTGATCTCAGCTCAGGTTTTGATCTCAGGGTCATGAGTTCAAGCCCCATTTGGGCTCCATGCTGGGCATAAAGCCTACTTAAAAAAAGAAAGAAAGAAAGAAAGAGAAAAAGAAACCCATTTTAAATATAAAGACACATGCTAACACTAATTAAAGGAAAACAGGATTAGACATCAAAGCAAGGAAAGTTATTAGGGGTAAAATGGGGCATTATATACTGATAAAGAGGTCAGTTCTCCAAAAGGCATAAAAATACCTAATGTGTATGCTCTTAAAAACAGAGTGTCAAAATATGTGAAGCCAGAACTAATAAAACTGGAAGTAGAAATAGATGAATCCACTATTATAGTTTTAGACTTCAACATCACTGTTTCATAAATGGGCAGATGTAAAAGTCAAAAAATCAATAAGGACACAATGGAACCTAACAGTGCCATCAATCAACTGGATATAATTGACATTTATTGACTACTTCATCTAACAACAGCAGGATTCACATTCTTAAGCTCACATGGAACAGTCATCAAGATAAACAATATTCTTGTGTCACAAAGCATACTTTAACAAATTTAAAAGAATAGAAGTTATACAATGTCTGATCTTAGACCACAATGGAATTAAACTAGAAATCAATAGTAGAAAGATGGCTAGAAAAATCCAAAATTGCAGATTAAACAAAACACTTCTAAATAACACATAGGTCAAAGAAGAAATCTAAAAGTATGTTTCAAAGTATTTTGAACTAAATAAAAATGAAAATACAATTTATCAAAATTTGGGGGATGCAGTAAAAGCAGTACTTAGAGGGAAATTTATAGCATGGAATGATATACTGGAAAAGAAGACAGACCTAAAATCAATAATCTAAACTTCCACCTAGAAAACTAGAAAAGGGAAAAATTAATTGCAAAGTAAACAGAAGAAAAAATTATAGAAATTAGAACAGATTTCAGTGAAATTGAAAACAGGACATCAATACAGAAAAGCAACAAAACCAAAAGCTGGTTCTTTGAAAACATCAATGAAATTGATAAACCTCTAGCCAGGCTACCTAAGAGAGAAGACACAAATTACTCATATCAGAAATAAAAGGGGGGATGTCATTACTGATCCTATGGACATTAAAGGATAATAAAGGAATATTATAAGCAATTCCATGCCCATGCATTTAACAAAAAGATGAAATGGAACAATTCTTAAAAGACACAATCTGCCAAACTCACACATGGAAAAATAGACAATTTGAGTAGGTATATATCAGTTAAAGAAATTGAATCAATAAGTATTCCAAAACAGAAAGCACCAGGCCCAGATGGGCTCACTGGGTATTTCTACCAAGTATTTAAGGAAGAATTTATTCCAATCCTCCACAATCTCTTCCAGAAGATAAAAGCAGAGGGAATACTTTCTACATCATTCTTGAAGCCAGTATTACCCTAATGCCTAAACCAGACAAACATATTGCCAGAAAAAAAAAAAACTACAAACCAATTTTCTCATGAACATAGATGCAAAAATCCTCAACAAAATATTAACAAATTGAATATAACACAATGTACAAAAATAATTATATATCACACCCAAGTGGGGTTCATCCCAGGTATGCAAATCTGGTTCAACATTTGAAATTCAATTCATATAATCCATCACATCAACAAGTGAAGAAAAGAAAAATTATTTGATTATATCAGTAGATGGAGAAAAAGCATTTGACAAAATCCATCACTTATTCATAAAAACTCTCAGTACATTAGGAATAGAGAGGAACTTCTTCACTTGAGAAAAAACATCTACTGAAAAAACCTGTTAATATCATACTTAATGGTAAGAAACTAGAAGCATTCCTACTAATATCAGGAGCAAGGTATGGATGTTGTCTCTCACCACTCTTTTTCAACATTGTACTGGAAGTCCCAGATAATTCATTAAGACAAGAAAAAGAAATAAGTATTTTACTAATTGAGGAGAAAGAAATAAAACCATCTTTGTTTACAGATGACATAACTGTTTAGGTAGAAAATCTGAAGGAATTGACAAAAATACTCCTGGCTGATAAGCGATTATAGCAAGGATACGAAGTACAAAAGTAGTCAATCACTTTCCTATATACCAGCAGTGAACAAGGAGAATTTGAAACTGAAAACACAATACCATTTACATTAGCACCCCCAAAAAATATTTAGATATAAATCTAACAAAATATGTACAAGATATATATGAGGAAGACTATAAAACTCCAATAAACAAAATCAAAGAACTAAATCAATGGAGATATATTTCATGTTCATGGATAGGTAGACTTAATATTGTCAAGACATCAGTTCTTCCCAAATTGATCTATAGATATAATACAATCTCAATCAAAATGCCCCCAAATTATTTTGTGGATATTGACAGATTCTGAAGTTTATATAGAGAGGCAAAGACCCAGAATAGTCAACACAGTATCAAAGGAGGAAAAACAAAAGCTGGAGGACTACACTACTTGACTTCAAGATATAATATAAAGCTAATGTAATTAAGACTGTTGTATTGGTGAAAGAATGGACATATAGATCAATGAACACTACAGAGAGCCCAGAAATAGATCTCCCATGAATATAGCTAACTAATCTTTGACAAAAGAGCAAATTCTAGGTACAGTGGAGCAAAGATAGTCTGCTCAACAAATGGTGCTGGAACAACTGGACATCAACCTGCAAAAAATGAATCTAGACACAGACATTACATCCTTCACAAAATTTAACTCAAAATGGATCATACATCTAAATGTATAAGATAAAACTACAAAACTTTTGGAAAATAACATAGAAGAAAATTTAGATGACCTTGGATATGGGGATGCCTGTTTAGATACAAGACCAAAGACATGAAAAATATGAAAGAAAAAATTGATAAGCTAAATTTCATTAAAATTAAATACTTCCTTTCTACAAAAGACACTTGCAAGAGAAATACAATACAAGCCGTAGACTGAGGGAAAATATTTGCAAAAGGCTTATCTAATAAAGGACTGTTACCTAAAATAAATTTAAAAAAAAAATTCTGAAAACAATACATAAATGAACCCAATTTTAAAAATGGGAAAAAGTCTGGGGTACGTGGGTGGCTCAGTCAGTTAAGTGCCTGACTCTTGATTTCAGCTCAGGTCTTCATCTCAGGTAAGCTCTATGTTGGGCTCCATGCATGGAACCTACTTTAAAAAAAAAAGGAGTGGGGGGAGTCTTTAGTAGACACTTCACCAAAGTACATATGCAGGTGGTAAATAAGCATATGAAAATATGCTCAACTTCATATATCATATGTCATTAAGGAATTGCAAATTAAAACAACAGTGAGATAACCTACACTCTTTTAGATTGGCCAAAATCCGAAACACCACCAAATGCTGGCAAGGTTGTAGAGCAATAGCAACTTTTATTCTTTGCTTGTAGAAATGGAAAATGGTATGACCACTTTGGAGAACAGTTTGGTGGTTTCTTACAAAACTAAACATACTCTTACCATACAGTCCAGCCATTGCACTCCTTGGTATTTACTCAGAGAAGTTGAAAACATGTCCACACAAAAACCTGCACATGGATGTTTATAGCAGCTTTATTCACAGTTGCCCAGTCTTGCAACTAACCACAATGTTCTCCAGTAGGTGAATACATATATAAGCTATGGTTCATCCAAACAATGGTTTATTATTCGCTGCTAAAAAGAAATAGCTATCAAGCCATAAAAAGACATGCATATTACTTATGCATATGCTTAAATGCATATTATTAGGCGAAAGAAATACAATCTGAAAAGGCTACATACTTCATGATTCCAACTATATGACATTCTGGAAAAGGCAAAACTATAAAGACAGTAAAAGGGTCATTTATTTTCAGGGGGTAGGGATAGGGGGATAAGGTGATAAATAGGTAGAGCATAAAGGATTTGGGGGGCAGTGAAGTTATTCTGTATGATACTATAATGGTGGATACATGTCATTATACATTTGCCAAAACCCATAGATGTACACCAGGAGTGAATGCTAATGTAAACTATGGACTTTGGGTGATTATGATGTATCCATGTAGGTTAATTGATTGAAACAAATGTACCACACTGGTGCTGGCTCTTGATAGTGGGAGAGGCCATCCGTATCTGCCAGTAGGGGGATACATGGGAAATCTCTGTACTTTCCTCACAACTTTGCAGTCATCCTAAAATTGCTCTAATAAAGTATGTATGTATGAATATAATGTATATATATATATATATATGTATATATGTACACACACACACACACACACACACACACACACACACACACACACCCTCCAGATAATGCTCTGGTAGGAGCTCTGGTTTAGATAGACCCATTGATTATCGTATTCAGAACTCAGATGCCCACAGCTATGAACAATACATGTAATATTTATTGACCATTAATTCTGTGCCAAATTCTAAGTTTTTTTGTAATAATAAAAGGGAAAAATGTACATTAAAAGAAATAATAAAGTTAACATAAACTATTTTTAATGATTTGGCTTATGTTTTCTCATTTTATGGTTTCTTTTGTATTGTTCAATATTTTGTATCACCCAATACTTTTTTTTTTTTAATTTTTTTTTTATTCTTATGTTAATCCCCATACATTACATCATTAGTTTTAGATGAAGTGTTCCATGATTCATTGTTTGTGCATAACACCCAGTGCTCCATGCAGAACGTGCCCTCCTCAGTACCCACCACCAGGCTAACCCATCCTCCCACCCCCCTCCCCTCTAGAACCCTGTTTGTTTTTCAGAGTCCATCGTCTCTCATGGTTCGTCTACCCCTCCGATTTCCCCTGCTTCATTCTTCCCCTCCCGCTACCTTCTTCTTCTTCTTTTTTTTTTTTCTTAACATATATTGCATTATTTGTTTCAGAGGTACAGATCTGAGATTCAACAGTCTTGCAAAATTCACAGCGCTTACCAGAGCACATACCCTCCCCAGTGTCTATCACCCAGTCACCCCATCCTTCCCACCCCACCCCCCACTCCAGCAACCCTCAGTTTGTTTCCTGAGATTAAGAATTCCTCATATCAGTGAGATCATATGATACATGTCTTTCTCTGTTTGACTTATTTCACTCAACATAATACCCTCCAGTTCCATCCACGTCATTGCAAATGGCAAGATCTCGTTCCTTTTGATGGCTGCATAATATTCCATTGTATATATATACCAGATCTTCTTTATCCATTCATCTGTTGATGGACATCTTGGCTCTTTCCACAGTTTGGCTATTGTGGACATTGCTGCTATAAACATCGGGGTGCACGTACCCCTTCGGATCCCTACTTTTGTATCTTTGGGGTAAATACCCAGTAGTGCAATTGCTGGATCATATGGTAGCTCTATTTTCAACTTTTTGAGGAACCTCCATACAGTTTTCCAGAGTGGCTGCACCAGCTTGCATTCCCACCAACAGTGTAGGAGGGTTCCCCTTTCTCCGCATCCCCGCCAACATCTGTCATTTCCTGACTTGTTAATTTTAGCCATTCTGACAGGTGTGAGGTGGTATCTCATTGAGGTTTTGATTTGGATTTCCCTGATGCCGAGCGATATTGAGCACTTTTTCATGTGTCTGTTGGCCATTTGGATGTCTTCTTTGGAAAAATGTCTTTTCATGTCTTCTGCCCATTTCTTGATTGGATTCTTTGTTCTTTGGGTGTTGAGTTTGATGAGTTCTTTATAGATTTTGGATACTAGCCCTTTATCTGATATGTCATTTGCAAATATCTTCTCCCATTCTGTTGGTTGTCTTTTGGTTTTGTTGACTGTTTCCTTTGCTTTGCAAAAGCTTTTTATCTTGACGAAGTCCCAATAGTTCATTTTTGCCCTTGCCTCCCTTGCCTTTGGCGATGTTTCTAGGAAGAAGTTGCTTCGGCTGAGGTCAAAGAGGTTGCTGCCTGTGTTCTCCTTTAGGATTTTGATGGACTCCTGTCTCACATTGAGGTCTTTCAACCATTTGGAGTCTATTTTTGTGTGTGGTGTAAGGAAATGGTCCAGTTTCATTCTTCTGCATGTGGCTATCCAATTTTCCCAACACCATTTGTTGAAGAGACTGTCTTTGTTCCATTGGACATTCTTTCCTGCTTTGTCAAAGATGAGTTGACCATAGAGTTGAGGGTCCATTTCTGGGCTCTCTATTCTGTTCCATTGATCTATGTGTCTGTTTTTGTGCCAGTACCATGCTGTCTTGATGATGACAGCTTTGTAATAGAGCTGGAAGTCCGGAATTGTGATGCCGCCGGCTTTGCTTTTCTTTTTCAACATTCCTCTGGCTATGCGGGGTCTTTTCTGGTTCCATACAAATTTTAGGATTATTTGTTCCATTTCTTTGAAAAAAGTGGATGGTATTTTGATGGGGATTGCATTGAATGTGTAGATTGCTCTAGGTAGCATTGACATCTTCACAATATTTGTTCTTCCAATCCATGAGCATGGAATGTTTTTCCATTTCTTTGTGTCTTCCTCAATTTCTTTCATGAGTATTTTATAGTTTTCTGAGTACAGATCCTTTGTCTCTTTGGTTAGATTTATTCCTAGGTATCTTATGGTTTTGGGTGCAATTGTAAATGGGATCGACTCCTTAATTTCTCTTTCTTCTGTCTTGTTGTTGGTGTATAGGAATGCCACTGACTTCTGTGCATTGATTTTATATCCTGCCACTTGACTGAATTCCTGTATGAGTTCTAGCAGTTTTGGGGTGGAGTCTTTTGGGTTTTCCACATAAAGTATCATAGCATCTGCAAAGAGTGAGAGTTTGACTTCTTCCTTGCCAATTTGGATGCCTTTGATTTCTTTTTGTTGTCTGATTGCTGTGGCTAGGACTTCCAATACTATGTTGAATAGCAGTGGTGATAGTGGACATCCCTGCCGCGTTCCTGACCTTAGGGGGAAAGCTCTCAGTTTTTCCCCATTGAGAATGATATTCGCTGTAGGTTTTTCATAGATGGCTTTTATGATATTGAGGTATGTACCCTCTATGCCTATACTCTGAAGAGTTTTGATCAAGAAAGGGTGCTGTACTTTGTCAAATGCTTTTTCTGCATCTATTGAGAGGATCATATGATTCTTGTTCTTTCTTTTGTTAATGTATTGTATCACATTGATTGATTTGCGGATGTTGAACCAACCTTGCAGCCCAGGGATAAATCCCACTTGGTCATGGTGAATAATCCTTTTAATGTACTGTTGGATCCTATTGGCTAGTATTTTGGTGAGAATTTTTGCATCCATGTTCATCAGGGATATTGGTCTGTAATTCTCCTTTTTGATGGGGTCTTTGTCTGGTTTTGGGATCAAGGTAATGCTGGCCTCATAAAATGAGTTGGGAAGTTTTCCTTCCATTTCTATTTTTTGGAACAGTTTCAGAAGAATAGGTATTAATTCTTCTTGAAATGTTTGGTAGAATTCCCCTGGGAAGCCATCTGGCCCTGGGCTTTTGTTTTTTGGGAGATTTTTGATGACTGCTTCAATTTCCTTAGTGGTTATAGGTCTGTTCAGGTTTTCTATTTCATCCTGGTTCAGTTTTGGTAGTTGGTACATCTCTAGAAATGCATCCATTTCTTCCAGGTTATTTAATTTGCTGGCATAGAGTTGCTCATAATATGTTCTTATAATTGTATTTCTTTGGTGTTGGTTGTGATCTCTCCTCTTTCATTCATGATTTTGTTGATGTGGGTCATTTCTCTTCTCTTTTTGATAAGTCTGGCCAGGGGTTTATCAATCTTGTTAATTCTTTCAAAGAACCAGCTCCTAGTTTTGTTGATCTGTTCTACTGTTCTTTTAGTTTCTATTTCATTGATTTCTGCTCTGATCTTGATTATTTCTCTTCTCCTGCTGGGTTTAGGCTTTATTTGCTGTTCTTTCTCCAGCTCCTTTAGGTGTAGGGTTAGGTTGTATACTTGAGACCTTTCTTGCTTCTTGAGAAAGGCTTGTATTGCTATATACTTTCCTCTTAGGACTGCCTTTGCTGCATCCCAAAGATTTTGAATAGTTGTGTTTTCATTTTCATTGGTTTCCATGTATTTTTTTAATTCTTCTTTAATTTCCTGGTTGACCCATTCGTTCTTTAGTAGGATGCTCTTTAGCCTCCATGTATTTGAGTTCTTTCTGACTTTTGTCTTGTGATTGAGCTCTAGTTTCAAAGCATTGTGGTCTGAAAATAGGCAGGGAATGATTCCAATCTTTTGGTACCGGTTGAGACCTGATTTATGACCTAGGATGTGATCTATTCTGGAGAATGTTCCATGGGCACTAGAGAAGAATGTGTATTCCGTTGCTTTGGGATGGAATGTTCTGAATATGTCTGTGAAGTCCATTTGGTCCAGTGTGTCATTTAAAGTCTTTATTTCCTTGTTGATCTTTTGCTTAGATGATCTGTCCATTTCAGTGAGGGGGGTGTTAAAGTCCCCCACTATTATTGTATTGTTGTCGATGTGTTTCTTTGCTTTTGTTATTAATTGGCTTATATAATTGGCTGCTCCCATGTTAGGGGCATAGATATTTACAATTGTTAGATCTTCTTGTTGGATAGATCCTTTAAGTATGATATAGTGTCCTTTCTCATCTCTTATTACAGTCTTTGGTTTAAAATCTAATTTGTGTGATATAAGGATTGCCACCCCAGCTTTCTTTTGGTGTCCATTAGCATGGTAAATGGTTTTCCACCCCCTCACTTTCAATCTGGGGCTGTCTTTGGGTCGAAAATGAGTCTCTTGCAGACAGCATATCGATGGGTCTTGTTTTTTAATCCAGTCTGATAGCCTGTGTCTTTTGATTGGGGCATTGAGCCCATTTACATTCAGGGTAACTATTGAAAGATAGGAATTTAGTGCCATTGTATTGCCTGTAAGGTGACTGTTACCATATATTGTCTGTGTTCCTTTCTGGTCTATGTTGCTTTTGGGGTCTCTCTTTGCTTAGAGGACTCCTTTCAAGATTTCCTGTAGGGCTGGTTTTGTGTTTGCAAATTCCTTTAGTTTTTGTTTGTCCTGGAAGATTTTTATCTCTCCTTCTATTTTCAATGACAGCCTAGCTGGATATAGTATTCTTGGCTGCATATTTTTCTCGTTTAGTGCTCTGAATATATCCTGCCAGTCCTTTCTGGCCTGCCAGGTCTCTGTGGATAGGTCTGTTGCCAATCTAATGTTTCTACCCTTGTAGGTTACATATCTCTTCTCCCGAGCTGCTTTCAGGATTTTCTCTTTGTGTATGAGACTCGTAAGTTTTACTATTAGATGTCGGGGTGTTGACCTATTTTTATTGATTTTGAGAGGGGTTCTCTGTGCTTCCTGGATTTTCATGCCTGTTTCCTTCCCCAAATTAGGGAAGTTCTCTGCTATAATTTGCTCCATTATACCTTCTGCCCCTCTCTCTCTTTCTTCTTCTTCTGGGATCCCAATTATTCTAATGTTGTTTCGTCTTATGGTATCGCTTATCTCTCGAATTCTGCCCTCGTGATCCAGTAGTTGTTTATCTCTCTTTTTCTCAGCTTCTTTATTTTCCATCATTTCATCTTCTATATTACTGATTCTCTCTTCTGCCTCATTTATTCTAGCAGTTAGCGCCCCCATTTTTGATTGCACCTCATTAATAGCCTTTTTGATTTCTACTTGGTTGGATTTTAGTTCTTTTACTTCTCCAGAAAGGGTTTCTCTAATAACTTCCATATTTTTTTCAAGCCCAGCTAATATCTTTAAAGTGATGATTCTGAACTCTAGATCTGACATTGTACTAATGTCCGTATTGAGTAGGTCCCTGGCAGTCGGTACTACCTCTTGTTCTTTTTGTTGAGGTGATTTTTTCCGTCTTGTCATTTTGTGCAGAGGAGAATAGATTAATGAGAGAACAAAATGCTAGCAGAGTAACAACGTCCCCAGAAAATATACTCTAAACAAATCAGAAAAAACCTGAAGCAGTGGGAAAAGAAAGGGAAAGAGAGAAAAAAGAAAAAGAAAAAAAAGAAAAAGATAAAGATAAAAACAAAAACAAACAAAACAAAACAACAACAAAAAAACCAGAATGTGATCAAATATGATCAGTGCCACACACTAGATTTGGGGTGTATTTTGGTCTTTTAGAAGAAAGTGCCTCCCAAAATTTTAAAGAAAGAAAAACTTATATATGTACAAAAATAAGGGTTGATATGATGAAGGGATGGAATATGACTGTAAAGATGGAAATTATAAAAAATTTTATAAAAGGAATTGATAAGAAGTTGTTTGAAAAAAGAAAGAAGAGGATTTAAAAAAAGAAAAAAAAAAAGGGAGAGGATGTGATCAGGCAGGGGAACAGAAAACACCATATACTAGAGATTTAGGGTATATTTTGATCTGTTAGAAGAAACTATCTCAAAATTTTAAAGAGAGAACAACTTATATATATAAGCCAAAAATATGGGTAACTACTATGAAGGGATAGAATATGACTCTAAAAATGAAAAATAAAAATGTTTTTTTTAAAAAAAAAAGGGATTGATAAGATGTTGGTTGAAAAAGGGAAAAAGAAAAATTCAAAAAGAATAAAAAAAGAAAAAAAGACAGTTAAAAAAAATTAACTTTGAAAGACTACAGAATCATGGTAAAAAAGCCATGAATTCTATGTGCAATAGTCCCCTAGAGCTGGAGTTCTGCTGTTCTCATTGATGGGTAAACTTGGTCTTGGCTGGCTGTTCTCGCTGATCTTCTGGGGAGGGGCCTGTTGCCGTGGTTTCCAAATGTCTTTGCCGGAGGCAGAATTGCCCCGCCCTTGCCCCCTCCCAGCTAAGTAATCTGCTGGGGTTTGCTCTCCGGGGCTTTTGTTCCCTGTGAGCTTTCCGTACAGCTTTGGAGGCGGAGAGTGAAAATGGCGGCCTCCCAATCTCCGCCCCGGAGGAGCCGAGAACTCGGGGTCCCGCTTCTCAGTGAGCCCCCAGAGAAAAGCCGTCAGTCACTCCCGTCTCCCCGGTCTCCAGCCGCACTTCGTGCTCACCCGGCCTGTGACCGCGCGTTTCTATCTCTGGCACCCGACCCCGGGTGGAGTCTCCAAACCCAGCAGATCCCTGCGGTGCACTCCCGCGCGGCTCCTCCCGGGGGAGGAAGGTGAGTCTCCCCGGATCTGCCGCTTGTTGGGTCCCTGCTGGAGGAGCAGTGGCCCGACTGTGCCGCGGATCACAGTTTATGGCAACCCCGAGCTGAGAGTCCGCGCCTGGGCTCCGCCTCTGCAGCCGGCTTCCCTGCTCCGATACCTGGGAGCTCTGCCACACTCAGGCACCCCCAGTCTTTCTGTGACCCGTGGGTCCTGAGACCACACTGTCCCGGAGGGTTCCACCCCCTGCTTAGCCACCAGAGTGACGTCCCTCAGTGGAGCAGACTTTTAAAAGTTCCGATTTTGTGCTCCGCGGCTCTATCACTTGCCAGAAGCGGCCGCCGGAGGCCCCTCCCCCGCCGTCTATCCTCCCGAATATCGCCTCGGATTCACTTCTCCGCACGTCCTACCTTCCAGAAAGTGGTCGCTTTTCTGATGAGAGAGTTGTTGCTCTTCTTTTCTTCGACCTCCTGTTGAGTTTGTAGGTGTTCAGAATGGTTTGATCCCTATCCAGCTGAATTCCTGAGACCAGACAAAATCCAGGTCTCCTACTCCTCCGCCATCTTGCTCCGCCCCTCACCCAATACTTTTTTAAAATTATGATTTTGATGCCCCAAATGGGAAGGTTAAGTTAACATTGCCCTTTTTATGTATAGCTGAGACATATACAGTTGACCCTTGAGCAATGTGGAGTTTAGGAGCACTGACTCCCCATGCCGTCAAAAATCCTTGTATAACTTTTGACTCCTCCAAACCTTAATAGCCTACTCTTGACTGGAAGCCTTACTAATAACATAAACAATCGGTTAACACATACTTTATATGTTATATGTATTATATACATATTGTATATTCTTATATAAAGTAAGATAGAGAAAGTAAAATATTGTTTAAAAAATCATAAGGGAACAGAAAATAAATATACAGTACTGTGCTGCAAAAAATCTATGCATAAGTGGACCTGTGCAGTTCAAACCTGTGTTGTTCAAGGGTCAACTATATATCCAGGTTTTTTCTTCTTTCTCAAGATTCCTTTTTGGCTATTTGTGGTCTTCTGTAGTTCCACATGAATTATAGGGTTTTGTTTTCTGTATCTGTAAAAAGAAACAACAAAAAAACACCATTGGATTTTTGATAAGAATTGCACTGAATCTGTAAATATCTTTGGGCAATATGGGCATTTTAACAGTATTAATTCTTCTTATACCTAATGTTTCTTTTCTCTGCTTAGTCAAATCTGCTATTGAAGCTTTCCATTGAATTTTTAATTTCAGTCACTGTATTCTGCAGCTCTTAGTTTCTGTTTTTTGTTGTGTGGTTTTTCTTTCTTTGTTGATCTCCTCATTTTGCTTATGCATTGTTTTCCTGATTTTGTTTAGTTGTCAGTGTGCTCTTACAGTCTTTTGAACTTAAGATTATTCTGAATTGTTAGAGAATTCATATTACCATTTCTTTAGGGTCAGCTATTAGAGCTTTATCAGTCCCCTTGAGTGGTGTCATGTTTAGCTCACTATTTGTAATCCTTCTATCTTTGTGTTGGTATCTACGCATTTGAATAAGCGGTCTTTTCTTCCAGATTTTAGGTTCACTTTGGTAGGGAGAGACAGGTCAGCTTGAGGTATTAGTTGGGTCAGCTGATAGTGTCCATGGGAGGGCTGGCCTTGCTAGCAGAGCCTTTAGTTGGGTGAGGCCATTGTCAGTGCTCTGAGGTGGGAATGGGGTTGTTGCTGGCTGGGCTCTGTGGTTGGGTGGGTCTCTTGGCTGTGCTACACATTCAAGTAGGGCTACCCGTCAGGCAGGACTGCTGGCTATCCTCCACCATCAGGTGGGGCTGCTAGCTGGGCTCTGCAATCGCTTCTGGTCAGGCTGTGCTCCATGACCATGATGGTGCCATTGGCTGACTCCACATTCAGGCAGGGCCACAGCTGACTCCCTGTTCAGGTAGACCCATGGGCCAGGCCTTGCCATTAGGTGGGGCCTGAGGCTCTGCCCCGAAGTTGAATGGAGCCTCAGACTGAGCTCTATCATTAGGTTAGGCCATTGGCTATGCTCCACTGTCACAGTAGGCTGCTGGCTAGATTCTCTGGTTGGGCTAGACCTCCAGCTGTACAGTTGAGTGGGGTTGAAGACTGTGCTCTGTGGTCCTTTGGGGTTGCGTTCTAAGCTCCCTGGTTAGGTGGGACTGCAGGCTATGCTCAACCTTTGGGT
Source organism: Neomonachus schauinslandi (assembly GCF_002201575.2). NCBI lineage: Eukaryota > Metazoa > Chordata > Mammalia > Carnivora > Phocidae > Neomonachus > Neomonachus schauinslandi. The sequence goes on along the minus strand of NC_058407.1, from coordinate 55,483,464 downwards.
ATGTCACTGGCTGGGCTCAACCACTGGGAAGGTTGTAAGCTTGGCTCTATGATGGGCAGTTCCATTGGTCAGGCTTAGAGGCTGCCCAGGGTCTCTCTTCAGACTCTCTTCAGGCTCAGCAGTTGGGCAGGGCTGGTGGCTTGGCTCTCCGCCTGAGCAGGGCTGTAGGAAGGGCTCCATGGCTGTCTGGGTTCTCTGGCCAGGCTTCCTGTTGGGGCAGGACTGGAGGCAATGTTTAATAGTTGGGTGAGGTTGCAATTTTACCCCCCTGCCCAGGTCAGCCAAACAATGTGCAAGGGGAACATTTTATTGAAAGGAAAAATATTCTTAATCTCTATGCACACTCTCCAGGGTTACTGAGAATTTGGGGGGTGGGAATTGCAAACAGAAAAATAGCCATAAGTGTGCAGAGATGACCATGTGAGACTGTCCATCATCACAGTTTCTAATATTAAAAAAGTAGAAACCATCTAAAGAGTCATTAATAGGAAATTAGTTGGACACACTGAGATTAATTCAAAAAAATGGAGTACTATTTTTGGTAATTTTAAAAATTAAGCAAATTTGTTAAATAGTAGTGATATAACAGTAATAATTATATTGATAGCTGAAATACAGATTGCTTTCCAATTGCTAGGTGATGTGATAAGTGCTTACTGTATCATATTTTATCCTCAAAATAACCCTATGAGGTAGGTGCTATCCCCATTTTACAGATAGGCAAGGGTTAAAAAGATGAAGTAAGGGCGCCTGGGTGGCTCAGTTGGTTAAGCAACTGCCTTCGGCTCAGGTCATGATCCCAGGGTCCTGGGATCGAGTCCCACATCGGGCTCCCCGCGCAGCAGGGAGTGTGCTTCTCCCTCTGACCCTCCCCCCTCTCATGTACTCTCTCTCATTCTCGCTCTCTCAAATAAATAAATAAATCTTTAAAAAAAAAAGATGAAGTAATTTGCCTGATTTAATACAGTGCTGCATGGAGGAGATGATATTACGCATACTCAGTGCAATTACAAATCCCATGTGCGTTGCTGGTACTGATGGGATAGATGCAACACCACATATTAGGTTTATAAAGCAGCAAATTAAGGAATATTCTGTATTGTGGGGCCGCTTTGGGAAAAAGTGTGTGTAAGTTTGAAAGGTGGAGGTATACATAGCACAGGAGGTAGAAAGGGGGAGGAAAACTAAAATTACTGAGTAGTACATACCTAACAATACCAAAAGCTTTGCAAATTATAGGATAGAAATATGATTTAATATCCTCTTTTGTCTCAGGGAAAACCCCCAAATACTCTCAAAAAGAAGTGAAAGGAGAACTCAAGGATACAAGTTTGCAGGTAAACTCTTTATTTGTGCACAGCATATTTTTCTGCTCTAGTCTTAGAAGGGCTTCCCCAATCTGATCATCTTGGTGTATGACAGATCTGCTGTCACACATTCCGTCTAGAAAAATTACATTTGGTTCTGAACAGGAAGCAGAGAGAGATGTTGAGATTGCAGCATTGGTAATGGCTAGTTCAGAAGAGCTGAGAGAATTTTGTTGATCTGCCAAGAGAAAGAATGGTGGGGTGGGGAGAGAGGAAGCTTCCCCCGCCCCTAATATGGGTGGAGGGGAGAGACTTGAAGGGATTTATGGCCCTGGCCTCACAGAGAAAATAGTATTCACAACTCAAAGTGCTCATTAAGTTGCTGAAGTAAAAAGAGCTTGGGAACTCCTCACATGAGGAAACAGCAGGATACTGACAGTAACAGTCGGTGGATGGATGTAAGTATTCAGCTACTGGGAAGCAACTGAATCTTTGAAAAGAGGCTCATGATTAGAGCCCAGCAGTTTTGACACACTGCAATCAAGCTGTAAAGAAACACAGCTTAGTAGGGGATAAGCTTGTCAAAAGAATAAAACCAAGTACATTCAGGTAGAGCTGAGATAGAAGCTTTGGAAAGAGAAAAACAAATTAACCAAACTAATTTCAGACAGCATTGTTTTCACTTGATTCAACTATTTGAGATGAATAAATATCCTTACCCTGGAGGGGTAAAAATAAAACTACTTATAGGAAACAAAATGCCCTAAAGAGAATCTCTCCCAAATTAGAGATGACAAGGTAAATCCTTGTGGAAAAATAAGGAATGAAATAGTCTCAAAGTGATTTTTTTAACCATAAGTAATCAATTGTATTTTTTTTAGGCAAGATATATTTGTTGTCTAATAGTTCAATTCAAAATCTTCTATTTCTGACAAAGAAAAATATATTTCTGACTATGGAAATAAGCACATTACTACATGAGCTGAGCTATTATGATTAACACCAACTCAATTAATAGTCATTAAAGCTTATTGAGTGTTTACAATGTGGCCAGCAATATTCTAAGTGCTTTATTCACATTCATTTATTTTGTCCTCACAAAAAGACTAAAAGCTAAGACCTGTAATTCGCTCCTGGCTGAAAAGGAAGCACTGAGGCCCCAGTTAGTTAAGTAATTTACCCAGGATTATGCAGCTAGTACTATTAGAACCAAGATTTTCACTGAGGCAGTCTAGCTCCAGAATCTGGGCTCTGGGTCACTACGCTGCACTACCCTAATAGGTAATTGATAGTGAATTGGGTATTATCAATATCTGCTGGACTCCCTATAATAGCCAAATGCTAGAAATTGCTCTAAAAACCAAAAACAAAAACAAAACTGCTCAGCAGTTCTGCTTCTCCCTCTCCCTCTGCCCCTTGCCCTGTTCCTGCTCACGCTCTTGCTCTCGTTCTCTCTCTCAAATAAAATCTTTTTAAAAAAATTCTTTGAAAAATTACTTTTATTAAAAGAAAGGATTTTGAAAAAAAAAGGATTTTGAAGGCAAACTCTAGTATATTTTTGTTTCTATGTGGATTTTTAATTTTTTTCTTTAAAAAGAATGAGTTTATGTTTTCTGTTTTATCAGTGTAGGATAATGATTTTACACATTAATTCATAGCAATCTAGGTAATGGGTGTCTAGCTTGATTTGTTACTTATAGAGTTTATACTCACCTGAATGGGTTTTCCTGGAATATTCTATTTGAAGCTGCTTGCTTAGTGGTATTTACCTGTCTTCTTTCTTGGGAAATTAAGAACTGAACAAACTTTGAATTACCTTCACAGCTGCTTTGTACTCTATGTTTGTCTTAACCCCTAGTTCAGAACTAAAGGATGATTTACTGAGGAAATATTTGCCTCAGATGAGACAATTTAGACTGCTCCATTTCCACATTTGGATAGGACATGTGGTTGCTCAAATATAAAAGTAACAACCTTAAACTTGTAGGTAGTGCTACATTCCTGGATGGAGACCAGGTCTCTGAATCTTAGTATTTGAAGTGCTTACCACATAATAGACACTCAGAGTTATTTGTTGACCTTTCAAGGAATTATTTCTTTTGTTTTCCACAATCCTGGAAAGTAGCTTCTGGTACTGTATCAAATTTGGAAGTGAAGAAACGGAGTCATGCAGAAGTTGTTTTGCCCAAGGTCAGAAAATTTAGTAAGTGGAGGATTATATAATGAAAGAGAAATTTTCTGGTCAAAATTTACTGCAACTTCCATTATACCTATCTAGAAAATCATTCTTTTATCATTCTTTTTGAAGAACTATTTGCATTGAGAGAACTTCTTTCCTTTTTTAATAAAGATTTTATTTATTTATTTATTTAAATTATTTATTTATGAGAGAGAGAGAGTGCAGGAGCTGGGAAAGGGGCAGAGGGAGAAGGAGAGATAGAGAGAGACTCTTGAGCAGACTTCGCGCTGAGCACTGAGCCCGAGGTGGGGCAGATCCCATGACCCTGAGATCATGACCTGAGCGGAAACCAAGAATTGGACACTTAATCAACTGAGAGAACTGCTTTCTAAAAAGTTCTGATACATTGTAAATATCCATAGATGCTTGCCATGTTTATTCTATTGCTCAGGAAAGTAACCCCACAGAGTGAGTACCGCTTGCTAGCCTGAAAAGAAGGGTTCCAGGCTCTAATCCATTCCCTGCCAATATTGACTTACTAAGAGACCCCACAAAGCTCACTTAACCTCTCTGAATCTCTGTTTTCTTCATCTGTAACACTGTGATGCTAATAAGCGCTGAACTTGATATAAGGAGTAATGGATAAAAATTCTTAAAAAATCCTTGCAGAGATGCCTGGGTGGCTCAGCTGGTTAAGCGGCTGCCTTTGGCTCAGGTCATGATCCTAGGGTCCTGGGATCAAGTCCGCATCGGGCTCCTTGCTCAGCAGGGAGCCTGCTTCTCCCTCTGCCTGCCGCGACCTGTGCTTGTGCTCGCTCTCTGACAAATACATAAAATCTAAAAAAAAAAAAAAGGGACGCCTGGGTGGCTCAGTTGGTTAAGCGACTGCCTTCGGCTCAGGTCATGATCCTGGAGTCCCGGGATCGAGTCCCGCATCGGGCTCCCTGCTCAGCAGGGAGTCTGCTTCTCCCTCTGACCCTCCTCCCTCTCATGCTCTCTGTCTCTCATTCTCTCTGTCTCAAATAAATAAATAAATAAATCTTAAAAAAAAAGAAAAAAGAAAAAAAAAGTATTTGCAAATTTGGCATCCAACATAAATTTAAAACTCCAGCTTCTTATTAAACTTTCTTGTTCTTTGCCTAGTAGTTCTGTGGTCTACATGGTTTTGGATTTTAAAAAACCTTTGTTTCTTTTCAAAGAAAGTGTTTCTTGCTTATAATTTTTATAAATTATGGAGCATGATAATTGAACAAATGCATTAAGGAGTACTACATCTAAATATCATTATCTGTCCTAAGAAACATTATGATATTAAAATACAAGCCTGGTTCTATGTTTTTTGATGTGATGATTTTTGTTCAATAGGTATCAAATTAACACATATCTAGGCCATTGCTATGATAACAGGGTGTTTTTGCTGTGAATGCAGAATAATAGGTTGTAATCTCTTACTAATTACTTCTAAGGATTATATAGCTACCCTGGGGCTGGAGTACCTTTCACACTTACCCTGGTTGGCAAATTACTTAGCTCTTGTGCTAGGGATGCTAGGAAGGCTTACCTGTTGGGGAGTCTAGGGAGACCTTAATTAAAGTCAATTGAGCTTGTCTGTGTGTCTTTGATACTAAGGGAAATATACTGATGAGCTCCCTTTAGAGACTGTATCTGTGCTGCTTCTCACTGCCATTTCAGTACTGACTTTTCCTGATTTTCAAGGAAGCCACCAATATCGCCTTTAGAAAGTCTGTCCACAGTAATCTTTCTCTCAATAACTAAGAAGCTCAAGGGGTTTGGAGGGAAGGAACTAACTGAATATAAATAGTCATTGAAGGCTTCATCTTAAGTTGTACTTCATTTTTGCATTGCCTTTTCTCCTTTCCTTTGCCTTTCTTCATCTCTTATTATAGTCTTTGGTTTAAAATCTAGTTTGTCTGATGTAAGTATGGCTACTCCAGGTTTCTTTTGATGTTCATTAGCATGATAGGTGATCCTCCACCCCCTCACTTTCAATCTGGAGGTGTCGATGTGTCTCAAATGAGTTTCTTGTAAGCAGCATATCAGTGGGTCTTGTTTTCTTTTTCCATTCTAATACCCTGTGTCTTTTGATTGGACATTGAGTCCATTTACATTCAGAGTAAATATTGATAGATATGAATTTAGTGCCATTGTATTATCTGTAAAGTCATTGTCCCTGTAGATTGTTTCTGTTCCTTTATAGTCTTTGTTGCTTTTGGTCCTTTTTTTCCCATTCAAAGGGTCCCCTTTAATATTTCTTGCAGGGCTGGTTTAGGGTTCACAGACTCCTTTAGCTTTTGCTTGTCTTGGATACTCTTTATCTCTCCTTCTATTCTGAATGGAATGACAGCCTTATTGAATTTAGTATTCTTGGCTGCATATTTTTCCCATTTAGCACATTGAAGATATCATGCCACTTTCTTCTGACCTGCCAAATATCTGTGGACAGGTCTGCTGCTAACCTTATGTGTCTACCCTTGTAGATTAAGGATTTTGTCTCCTGAGCTGCTTTCAGAATTTTCTCTTTATCTTTGTATTTTGCAAGTTTCACTATGGAACTTTTTGGTGTTGATTTATTTTTGTTGATTTTGAGGGGAGTTCTTTGTGCCTCTTGGACTTGAATGCCTATTTCCTTCCCCAGATTAGGAAAGTTCTCAACTATTATTTGCTCAAATAAACTTTCTGCTCCCTTTCCCCTGCTCTTCTTCTTCTTCTGAGACTCCTATGATATGGATATTATTGTGCTTTGCAGAATCGCTGAATTCCCTAAGTCTATATTTGTGATCTAATAGTTATCTTTCCCTCTGCTTTTCTGCTTCATTATTTTCCATAATTTTATCTTCAATATCACCTGTTCATTCCTCTGCTTCTTCAATTGTCATTGTGATTACATCCAGTCAGTTTTGCATCTCAGTTATAGCATTTTTTATTTTGACCTGACTAGTTTTTAGGTCTTTTATCTCTGCAGTCAGAGTTTCTCTGGTGTCTTCTATGCTTCTTTGAAACCCAGCTAGTATTTTCATGACTGTAGTTCTAAATTCTTGTTCAGATATATTGCTTATATCTCTTTCGAGCAAATCCCTGGCTATGATTTCTTCTTGATCTTTTTTGGGAAGATTTCCTCCATCTTGTCATTATGTCTAGGTTTTGTCTTTTTCATTATGAAAGCTTTTTATGTTTCCTGCTCCTGAGAGTAATACTATATTAAGAAGGGGTCATACACTGTCCAGGGGCTGGCACTTCAGGAGGTGTTCCTGGTTGAGTGCTGTGTGCACTGTTCTGTTGAGTTTTGGCTGCTTTTTCCCACAGGTCTGTCCTCCTTGCTTGCAGTGGGGAGTGTTGGACCTTTAAGTAGGTGTACTTTGACTTGTTTTGTTAAGATAAGCCTTATTAAAAAAAAGTCTGATGCAAGAAAAAAGGAGAAGGAATAAAAAAAGCAAACAAACAGACAAACAAAAAACTATGTACCTGATCCCATAGAAAAAGAAAGAAGAAAAGAGAGAGAGAGAAAGACTGATCCAAAAAAACGAGAAAGGAAAACAAGCAAACAAACCAACAAATGAACAAAAAACTGTGAGCCTGATTCCAAAGAAAAAATAAAATAAATAAAATAATGTAAGAAAAAGAAGAAAGCAAGCAAGCCAGCAAGCCTGGTCTTCTGTCCACTAGAACTGAAGCTAATACTTTGGAGCACTCTGTGATCAGTAGACTTGTTATATGCAGGGGACCTGTGTTGGTCTTCTGAGGGAGAGGCCCGCTGCACTGGCTCACAGTCAGATCTGCCCTTGTAGAGATGCCCATGCCAGGTGCAGGGGGACGGGGTTTGGTGTAAATGACTCCAGCATCCACTGGAGGTGCAGTCTTTCTCTCTGAAGTCCAAGGGTGCTGGTGAGCAGAGGTGAGGGCTTGGGGTGGAAGACGACATCACCCTACCCTCTTGTCTCTGGGGAGGGGAACTTGCTGCTGTCACTGTTGAGAAAGCCCTCACAGAAAAGCAAACAGTCTCGTCTCTCGTGTCCCAGGCCCTCCTCAGATCCCCGCCTTCAACCTATCTGTGCCCAGGCCATTGGCATACCTGGTGCCATGGTTCTGTGTTTTATCTCTGGCCAAAGTCTGGGATTCAAAATTCCAAATCTTAAAGGACCCGGCAAGGTGCAAACCCACTCTACTTCCCTGGAGGAGAGCCTCGCAATGCTGCACCGGCACTATTCTGTCCCAGAAAAGCGGTCAAAGGGTCATGGAGGTGCCTGGAGTCTATGGTGAAGCACAGCAAAAAGCTTCGACCAGGCTATCTGCCATCTACACAAGCCTCTGTCCCCTGTTGTTAAATAGCTGCTCAATGGTGCCTGGTGGGTCCTTTGCCCTTGAAGAGGCAGTATACCCTCTTCCAAATGTACTCCAGAAAGGGGAATATTCATTCTCTACCAGTGCAACCCAGGGAATCCCCACACTATGGCGTCTTGCACAAACCCTACACACTGCTCTCTCTCTCTCCCCGTTTCCTTCTCTCCCCGACTTCTCTCTGCAAAACGGGCCTCCTCCCCTCTGTGGCACCAGGCTTTTCTTTCCCTCAACTCATGTCTCTGAGCCTGGCATCTGCCATGTTCTCGCCCTCCAATTGTGCAGACTGTTTTCTTAATCTTCAGATCGGTTTCCGAGTTGTTCAAAATGCTTTGATGTTGATCTAACTGTGTTGGAGGGATGAGGCAATCTCAGGGTCCTCCTACTACTCCCCCATGTTAACTCCTCCCCCTCCCCTTTCCTTTGAAACATGGCAAAAGACTGGTTCAGATTATGTATGATTTTCAGATGTGGCTGCTCTGTGGAGAGTGCATTTCAGCAAGGACAGGGAGGAAGTGAGGAGATCCCTGAGGAGCCTCTTGAACTCATCTGGATGAGACATGATGGTGACTTGGCCAGGACCAGAGAAGGTCCTCAAGGTTCTGTGTCTCATTTTCACCGTTTATGAAATGTGAGTGAGTTTGCAAGACATTTTATCTTCCTAAAATGAAAGGATTAAAATGTTATTTCTTAATGTTAGTTTAAAGACTATTAATTCATCTAACAAATATTTATTGGCGACTTACTGGGTGTCAGGTATTGTGCTAATTAATTGTTGAGGATACAGTAGGAAACAAAATAGATACTTTTCTGACCTTCATGGGGCTTACACTCTAATAGGGGAGACAATATTAGATGATCAAACAAACTAATAAATGTAAAATCTGTAGTTGCAGTAAGTGATCTACAGGAAAAGAACAGATAAAGTAACATAAGGAGTCTATTTAAGGATAAATTCTCAACAGAGGCCTATTTGAAGAAATTATATTGACTATAAACATGGATAATGAGAAGGAGCAATCCAGAAAAAGAAATAGAATATACAAAAGTTAAAAAATGGGTAAGAGCCCAGTGTGTTAGAGAAAGAGAAAGAAAGTGAGTGTGTGGGCAGAGTGAATTCAGGGAAGAAGAAGAGGAAATGAAGATGAAGAGTCAGACTAATCACAAATTAATGCAGGTACTTGTAAGTTGTGGTAAGGAATCTGAATTTTTATATAAAGTACCATGGGGACTCATTAGAAGGTTTTGAATATGACCCTATTTGAGATCTTAAAATATCACTCTGGCTACTCTTTAGAGAATGGATTTTTGTAGGAAAAGAGTGGGAAGGTTATAGGAATTGGGATAAGATTTGATGATGGTATATCCTACAGTAATGGTAGTAACCACAGAGAGAAAAGGAAGTATATATTTTGGAACTCATATACTAAGTATATGAGTATTAGATTTCTGACTTTAAAAACTGGGTATTCTGGTTATAAGAATATTGAGGAAGATTTGAGAAAAACTATTGTGTATTGGAGTGGGGGTTAAGGACTAATTGTTCAGTTTTGCATATGTTAAGTGTGTGTAAATTTCAAAAACAACTTTCATATACAAGTTTGGAACTCAAAAGATTGGCTAGAGAAGTAGATTTTGGGAGTCATCTTATAGAGGTTCAATGAAACTCAATGCAAAATAATGACATTATGTGGAATTTAATACAGGGAGAGAAGTGAAGGGATATAGGAAATGGCTCTGAGTAAATTTTGATTTTAGAAGGAGAATGAGAAATGAACAAAAAAAACCTGAGAAGGAGAGCCTCAAACTAGGAGAGAGAGAGAGAGAGCCTCAAACTAGGAGAGTGTGGTGGTGTGTAATTAAGAAAAAAAAAATGTGTAATGCAATGTGTCAAATGCTAACAAGAGACCTAGCAAAAGGTGAGCACTGAAAATGTGCTTTAGATTTTCAGAGGTTGTCTTTGGGCAGATCCGTTACAAGAGATGTATAGGGTTGGAAGCCATAATGGGAGGTAAAGAAATGAAGCAAGCAGGTGTCAGACTACTCACCTCTTCTGCTTCTAATAACTTCCTAGTCCAAGTACCTTAGTTCCTCAAAGCACTTTTGCTTCCTTCATGAGTCATTACAGTATGTGAAATAATCCCTTTTCTCCCTCCCCTTTCCACCTAGAGACACCTAAGAGATTACAGTCCTTTTCTTCTATTTGCTTTGGTTGCAGGAATCTGTTTGCTCCATTTTAATTATTTTTCTATTCAGAGAATGGCTGTGAAATGATAGGCTAGGGAGACAATCCTATCACCTGGCCTGTGTGTAACATGTTTTGTCACAAGGCATCTGTGTATGGGAAACAGAAATGTGCCACCCTTCAAGAAAGGGCTCGGTGAGCAGAGGGAAGTTCAGTCATTAGATGACTCTGTTAACTTCTCAGGGTATGCCTTCGTCCAGAAAACCATCTCATTTGAGGCCATATCTTCAACCACTGACTGCCTGAGGTGGGAACAGAAAGGCCAGACCATTTTGGTGGATAAGCAGCAGGACAAGTCTTTTTTTTTTTTTTTTTAAGATTTTATTTATTTATTTGAGAGAGAGAGGATGAGAGAGAGAGAGAGCACATGAGAGGGGGGAGGGTCAGAGGGAGAAGCAGACTCCCCGTGGAGCGGGGAGCCTGATGTGGAACTTGATCCTGGGACTCCAGGTTCATGACCTGAGCTGAAAGCAGCCGCTCAACCAATTGAGCCACCCAGGCGCCCAGCAGCAGGACAAGTCTTACAGGCAATTTTTGTTTCAGAATTTCTCACCAGGTTGGCTGAGATTGTCAGAGCTGCATTAGTAATATGACTTATCCCTCTTCCCAGTCTTGCTTCTCCATTCCTTCCCTTCCTTTCACAGGTGTGTTGATCCCTAATAAACATCTTGTACCCCAAACTTCTCAGTGTCTGCTCTCAGAGAACTCAACATGTAATAGTATATGTGTAGAGAGTGACTTCTTTCACCCTCTAATAATTTTTGTTTGCTTACATGAATTAAAATACTGAAAGTTGGAGGGAAAAAAAAGAAAAGACAATAATCTTTTGGACGTTTGGAATATTCCTATTTGATCTTTTTTTTCCTTTTTACATTGTGTTCATATATTTGAGATTATAGTGGATACATGCATATACATATATGATTGAATATCCATTTAGCACCTGAAATCATAGCATAAATGTTTAACACATTTGTTACATGCTAGGATGTAAAAGTATTAATCGTGGAAGCTTCTGGTTGCTGAGTCCAATCTTATTTATCATTTTATAATGAATCTGGAGGAAGGAATACAATGTGAGATATAAAGCTACTTGATAGAGCTCTTCTTCAAGTAGACATAATGCATCAGTGGATTTCAAACAGATAAATGCCAGGAAGAAGAAGTGAGAGGAGAATTTCTGTGAGACAAATGTAAAGTGATGCCCCTGGAAATACTTGCTTCCAGGTCTCAGCCCAGCAGTCAGAATGATCTAGTTAAAATGTGAATCAGACAGTATCATTTGGCTGTACTGTGTTCTCCTTCAGAATAAATTCCTATATCCTGAAAATTGTTTATAAGACCCATTATCATTTGGCTTCTCATAACCTTTTAGATCCCATCTCTTCATACTATCCCCTCACACACTGTACCATATTCACTGACCTTGTTGGTTGCCAAACATGTGTGCACGTTTCCACCACTGGGCCTTTGCACCAGCTGTTTCCTCTGCGTGGCATGTTCTTTCCATATGTATCTGCATGACTCTTTAAAATCTCCTATCATTGAGGCTTTCATTCATAATCCCACACAAAATTGCAACTCCCATCCCTGCCATTCCACATTCCATTTTCCTCCCAAGTTTTTTCAGTGCCACCTACTATCCTCTAACATACAACTTACTTTACTTACTTTGACATATTTTCTACTTCTACCACTGGAATATGAGAACAGATAATTTTGTCTGCTTTGTTCACTGATATATCCTATTATGGAAACACAATGTCTGACACATAGTAGGTATCCAAGAAATATTTTTTGAATGATAATAAATTTACACTTTTAGTTTGAAAAGTGCAACCATGACTCCTTTGTCTTTAGAAGCTTTAAGTAGCAACAATCTGAATTCCCACAGATGAGAATGTGTCTATATGAGGGAAGAATTCTGGTTGGTGGTGTTCTAACTTCCAGATAGGTATCTTTTTTATGTGATTTATGGAGGCAATCCACAAAGAGTGTCTACTATTAGAATTTAAGTAATAATTAAAACATTTTTGATAAAAGATACTATAATATGAACCATGCTTCTTAAGAGTATTCACATTTTCCAAAGAAAATCTGCATAAGTAAATTCATTAGAACTTTCATTTAAAGGAGTTTTGTCAATAGGCCCTGATTGCCCAAGTATCCTTGTGCTAGAAAGGATGTACAACAGGTTTCTAAGGGGAGTCATGATTTTGCACACAGGTCCTACATTTGCAACTTCCAAGAAAAGTCGGGGGGGGGATCTCTAATCAGGAATTCAGTCCTGTCAGGATCTTTATTCTTCCTCAGAGATAGGTAGTATTATATCTAGGTTGGTTGTCCTTAAAACCTACGAACCTGTATTTAACCAGTAATTCAAAATGCATGCTAGATTAACATGTTCTCCAGTATAATGTAACTCTCTATCAACAGATATGTGTCAAGACTGAGCTAAGCAAAGGACCTCTTGAAGATTAGACTGCCCATTCAGTTAGGTATCCTAAAATGTATTCTTTTTTTTAAGATTGTATTTATTTATTTATTTATTTATTTATTTATTTATTTAAGAGAGAGAGAGAGAGAAACAGCATGAGAGGGGAGAGGGTCAGAAGGAGAAGCAGGCTCCCTGCTGAGCCAGGAGCCTGATGTGGGACTCGATTCCAGGACTCTGGGATCATGACCTGAGCCAAAGGCAGTTGCTTAACCAACTGAGCCACGCAGGCGCCCCTAAAATGTATTCTTAAAACAAACTGTGCCCACAGGGAGCTGAGTGTCATGATAACAGTGTATTTCCTGTTTCCTTCCACACCACCTTCCCATGAAGTCAAGCCTCTATTGTAGGATAATTCTGAAAATTCTGTTTATTTGAAGGCTGTTGTTGAGGGAAAAGTCTCTTATACTAAGAATAATTGTATGTCTCATGAGTAAATGGTTCTCTTTTATATTATGGACACTGAGAATTATGTAGTATTTCTGGTTTTCTCATAGTAACATTGACTAGGAAGTTTTTTGGTCAGCACATTTGGTGGAGTATCAGAAATTGGCCTGGAAAACAAAAACTGTTCCAGATATTCCAAACAGTAGGATTTTAGCACAGAGAATTAATGGCTTACCCAGCTGTTGGCAGGCTTGGGCACAAAGCTGTTAGAGGTGGGTGACACACAGGTGCTCACCTGGAAGCCTTGGTAACTCTCCATCATTTCTGCAGTTTCCAGTCTTGGCTGGCACCCAAAGCAGATGATTCTCAAAACCTTATCTTCTGCCCAGGTATCTACCTGCAGTTGCCTCCAGAGGATATTAATGGTGTCTCATTTCTCTTGGCCCTTCCAAATTTCATATCAACTGAACCCTTAACAGTTATGAAAGGCATAATGGTGAGGGCCAGTAGACAAGCCTAGAACACCTGCAAGCTCTAGGTTACTAAGAAATTCAGTGGTTTATGAAAACACACACGGCAATAAAATGCCACTAGAAGGATCATCCAAGTCAGCTGTTAAGAACTCACTGACCCCAATATCTGCTCACCTCCCTTTGGAATTTGATTATTTACCATAGTTATTCTCCTGGGACATGTGAGCTGCTGGCGGACTTAACCCTACTTAGAGAAAATAGTCTGTCAGCACATTTGGATGACCTAATTACTTCTGTATTTTTATTTGTTTTTATATTTTTGATTCTGGCTGGTGCTTGAGTAAATTTTTTGTATGTAGTCCAGAGTTGTGGCTTATCCTTAACATTTTAGCCCTTTCCAACCTCAGGACCTGGACTCTACAAATCTGACATGGCAGAGCAGTATTTTTAGTCATGCAATAAAAGGCATTTTCTCACTGTAAGTTTTCTTGGGTATCCCCAAAAGTGTAATTTCTTTTGCTGATTTATCACAAAACTGTAGGTAGTTGGACCACACACAAAAAAAAGGTTTTGATAACCATCTCTCCAATTAAAAACTTTGACCAAATTTGTAATGTATACATTGAAAAGATATTCTTTCCCTATTCTCTGGCTAATTTTACACCTTCTCATTTTGCTTCTAAAATTAATCTGTGTTCTCTTATTTTATTTATATATCATTGTAAGGTGCCTTGTATTCTTTCTGGACAGAAGTAATATATATACAAACACAAACATCTTTTGTTTACTTGAAAATGAAATTTTACTTTAAGCAATTTCTGTTTTTTTTTTCAGAAATCATTTTAAATTAAACTCTTATGAGGTGATCAGGGAAAATGCTTTCTCACTTTTTGCTGAAATTAATTTTTTTAATCCTTACCTGGTTAGGTATGATGTCTAAGCTTACTGCTATACATATTTATCATTATAGTTTTTTAAAAAAAGATGTAATTCAGTGTTGGTTTTGCCTGAGTACTGAGGACTGTGGGTTGTGTGGGCAGCACATGTTTTATGGCGCTATTTGGAAGGGGTAGAAGTCTGCCCCAAAGAACCTCAAAAATTTGAGTGGTATCTCAGGGAACTGTCAGTTCATCCCCAGAGGCATCAGCAGGTAGAGGAAAGATGACAAAGCAGAGTCAGGAGTTAGAAATCCTGGATTCTAGGTTTTGTTAGGTATAGTACAATCTCTACTCACTCTTGTAATGGCTCATTTGTAATCATTTATTTTAAAAAAAAAACTCTCTTCTTAAAATGGAGATATTCCTGTACTCACTAACTCAAAAAGCTTAGGATAAGATAAAATGTATAGTGGAAAGTGTGCATAATGGTGGAGTCAGGAGAAACTAATTTGAATTCTAATACTGCCCCTTACTAATTGTGACATTGGACAGATTAGCCTTGGGGAACCAATTCTGCTTTCTAAAACTAATTAAATTTCATTTCCTAGTTAGTAATAGAGTATAAGACCTACCTCCCAAAGTTATGAGGATTAAATGAGATATTGCTTTGAAAGAACTACAAAAGCTGTAAACTCTATATACACTTTTTATTCCAGCTCAGAGAGTAGCCCAGGTAGGAGGCCAAGAGAGACTTAGATGCTCTTGATAAACAAAGGCTTGAGACATCATTGACATGCTAACTGAATTCACTGAGGGGGAAAAGAGGCACCCTTTGCTCCAAAAATGCAATCTAACCAAAATAGATACCCCTGCTTTAGTGCCACCTACCAAAGTGCAGCTGAACCCAGCAGGCCACCAATTAGGCTCCATTAACATACTCACGCCCTTTCTAAAATATTGAATTGGCTTGACAAGTGTTGAAATATTATAATTACATTTTATTATATTAGTATCTATGAAAAGCTCACAAAGGAGATAATTTTACTGCTCTGATTATAAGGACTTTATATTCCCAGTGTTAAAGAAAAATTAGTACGTACATATTTTCCAAGACAGGTATGTATGTGTTTACATTGATAAGCAGACAGATGGGTATAAAATTCTTCAATTTGGAATTGTACTGTGTCCAACAGACATTACCAGTGAGCAGTGATATCTGGCTGTCTTTCCACACCAGAACTGGGTGTGATCAAGTTTTTCCAGTTCTTAGCTAAAGGCTTCATTTGGTTGCTGCTTTAATTTGCATTTTGATAATTTGAAGTAAGTTTGAATATTGAAAAATGTTTTTTACCCATTTGCATATCTTATAATGAAAGCCTTGCCAACTCTCTAATCTTAGTTTTATGGGATGTGTATCTATTTTTTCAGTGAGTTGCAAAATACTTATATTAAGAAAATTAATCCATTGTTCAACATATGAGGATATTTTGGGGATGTTTTTTGCCTTTTGATTTTGATTATCTGTATTTTAAGATCCTGATGATTTATTTGTTTTTGTTTTCTTATTTTGGCCCATATTTATTTCTGCACAATCCCTCTGTTCTATGTTTTCAGTTCCCAAATTTCCATTTTTTTTCTAATAGTAGTAGTTATCATTTCCAATAGTAATAAAGTTAATATAAAGTACAATAGAAAATAAAACACTTTTTACAAATATTCTTTGCACCTTGACTACTGCATGCATCATCTGACTACTAACACCTGAATAAAATGTAGAGTGAGAACATTCCAAGTGGGAAAACACATAAGATATCATACTGCGGTGGAATACTGAAAACAATCTTCAGTTTCCCAAAATGTTAAACACAGCATTACCATGTGGCCCAGCAATAGCACACTCATGTGCCCAATGAAATTACACCTAGTAGTCTCAAGAGAGGTAGTAGAGTCTAGGCTGTGAGTTCTAGGGAATAGGAATGAAAGGATGTCCGAGATACCTTGTAAGTGGGAGGTTGGGGGCAATGATAGTTTTCTTTTCTTTTTTTTTCAGGGGAATTCTATCAAATATTTATTTATTTATTTATTTTTCTCATGTTATTTTAATCACCATACATTACATCATTAGTTTTTGATGTAGTGTTCCATGATTCTTTGTTTGCATATAATACCCAGTGCTCCATGCACTGGTATGTGCCCTCTTTAATACCCATCACCAGACTAGCCCATCCTCCCACCCCCTTCCCCTCTAGGACCTTCAGGTTGTTTTTCAGAGTCCATCGTCTCTCATGGTTCGTCTCCCCCTCCGATTTCCCCCCCTTCATTCTTCCCCTCCTGCTATCTTCTTCTTCTTCTTCTTCTTCTTCTTTTTTTAACATATAATGTATTATTTGTTTCAGAGGTACAGATCTGTGATTCAACAGTCTTTTCTTTTGAGCACTTTGAATTCTCTCTGAACTCCTGCACTTAGAAGGATTAAAGCCTGGGGAAGAGTATTCCTAGTTTGCTATCTTGAGACTTCCTCATGACCTTTTGGATATCTGGAGAGTTCTTACCTTTTCTCAGTTTGTACCTTCCCTGGATAGGGTTAATCTTCTTCAGAGAGCATAGGGTATACTCTATACTTCTAGTTTTTGGTACTTTAATCTTAATAGTTAAAACTTCTATTCCCATAAAGCTATAATGATTCTTGAGTTGGTTAGTTATTAGGTATGAAAAAAAAAGACTAGAATAAAAACAAAACAAAATCGGCAGAAGTGTTAGGACAAATGTATCCTTCTACAGTTCTCCCATATTTGAGATCAGGAAGGAAAAAAAGATCTGAACAATACAATTAATTAGAATAACATAATAAATGAAAATAGAACCCTTTGCCCAACAATTAGAGAACGTATTTTTCTCAAGAACATGCGGAAATTTCTGCAAACTAAATGTATAATAAGGCATAAAACAAGTCCCAGCCAGTTTTAAAGGATTGGTATCATATGGCAACATTCTCTAACCACAATGTATATAAGTTAGAAATCAATTTGAGAAATAACTAAAAAGGAAAAAGAAATTTAAATTAAAAAAAAAAACCAACCCTGAACTTCTAAATAACTAGATAGACAAGAATTTTCATGCGAATTTTCATGCAAATAATTGTTGGAGTGGTAAGCATTAGATAGATATGTATAATATCATAAGCTTATAATACAGAAGAACAAAAGAAGTGCTGAAAGGCAATGAATGTAAAATTTAGTTTGCTAATGTTAGAATGATTATAGAACAAATTCAAAGAAATTCAACAAATGGCAGTATAAAGCATATAAAGTAATAGAGTAGGAAAAAAAGATATAATAAAGAGAACCAACAAAGTCAAAATATATTCTTTGACACTAATGGATAGTATATTGATCATAAGGGAATAAATGAATGGCAAAGTGGGACATAACTACAGACAAAGCAGAGATTTTTAAAACAATGCTGAAGAACTTACCAGTTTATTTAATGGACTAGACCTCTTTAGATGTAAGCAGAAATGAACTTCACTTTTTCTCACACTTGCCTTGCAAAATACAGTGAAACATATTCTGTCTTGCCTTTGGAAAAAATCCCTAGCAAGTTTCACAACTTTTCTGGTCTCTTAGAAAATGGCCTTTACTTTTAGTAAGAAAAGTCCAGTCCAGGTTAATGTCAATGCTTTGACCTTCTTAAAAGATTCTCTTCTTCTTCTAATGAGGGCCTGGCTCAGTCTTCAGTAAGTGGTGGGAGTGGGGAGGATGGTTGTCTTCTTCTCTCTTCCTTTCCCTTCTCTCTGTCTTTTCTAACTGACTAGTTGCAGAGTTTTACTCCTTTAGGGAAGACATTAAGGGTGAGGGGGGCTAAAATAAAAGGACAGGGGTGCCTGGGTGGCTCAGTCATTAAGCATCTGCCTTCGGCTCAGGTTGTGATCCCAGAGTCCTGGGATCGAGCCCCACATCGGGCTCCCTGCTCGGCGGGAAGCCTGCTTCTCCCTCTCCCACTCCCCCCGCTTGTGTTCCCTCTCTCGCTGTCTCTCTCTGTCAAATAAATAAATAAAATCTTTAAAAAATAAAATAAAAGGACAAATGCATATGTGGTTAACACAGTTTGCCTCCAGGTATGGCAGATGCACTCTTATTCAGTGTTTATTTCATCAACACTTCAGTGTGTTCCACAGACATCCCCACTGGGGTTCTTCTCACAGAGGATATCCCTACTGCCTGGTCAGTTACAACTCCCCCTCAGCACCTGAGTTTCTAGTTGGGTCCCGTTGTTCCCCCAGATGAATCCCTTTTTTAAGATGACTCTTGGCTTATTCCCTTCTGGGACATGTACACCTTTGCCCTTTTGGAGGAAGAATCTTTGGTTCAAATGCAGCCTTCTCTGTCACTACTGTGTTAGCCCCAGACCATCTCTTGTGTTTAGTTTGTCCCTATGAAAATTAAACACCATTCCATACATAGTCGTGGCTCCAGGAGACACGTATAAACTTCTTGGCATGATTCTCTTTAAGTCGTCTTCACTCAACTTCCTAAGGCAAGGAGGGAAGGGAAATTAATTCTGTCTCACACAGGAGGAGGAGGACATGAAAAGCACCTTGGCATGCTCCCTCCAAGCATTGTTAACTCTTACTCTTTATACCATAACAGTGGGTAATTAAAAAAATGCTGGCAATCTTGCAAGGGTAACTCACTTTAAGAAGTGAAGTACTTGGTAGCTACTTTATTATTTGTCTTGAGCTTTCAGCTAAGGCTGAGACAGGAGGAGTCCTATTATGGCAACCTATTATATCATAGGTAATTGTATGCAAGTTGATTTGAAAACTTAGGAGGAAAAATGAATATTTTTATATTTTTTTACTGAAGTATAGTTAACACACAATGTTGCATTACTTTCAGGCATACAACACACTGATTCAAAAAGTCTATGCATTATGCTGGGCTCGCCACAAGTGCATCTACCATCAGTCACCATACGGTGCTGTTACAATACCCTTGACAGCATTCCCTATGCTGTACCTTTCCTTCCTGTGACTTACTCATTCTGTAACTGGAAGCATGTACCTCCCACTCCCCTTCATCCCACAAAATGGAATATTTTTAAGAAAACTATAACTTACTAAAGAAAACTCAAGAAGAAAGTAGAAAAACTGAATAGACCTAATCATCAAAAAAATTGAATGAATACAAATTCAAGAACAAAACAAACAAACAAAAACAAATTGAAATATGTCTCTATTTCACTAGGTGAAAATTGTAATGGAGATTCTAACAATTCAAGTAAGACAAGAAAAAGAAAACCTTTGAGGATTCAAAAGAAAAAAACCCAAAGTTACCATTATTTGAAAATAATTTTTCTATCCTACGTGGAATTCCCCAGAGGATGTGTAGAAAAACTATTAGCATTTATGAGTCTAGCAATATACTGAAATCAGGCACATTCCTATATATTAGCATAAATAGTTAAAACTATAATTTAAGAAAAGAGGCTTACTGTGCCAAAAATATGGTAGAAACTTATGAAGAACTTTACAGAATTCCGTTGAAGTATATTAAAAAGAACCTAAGTAATTGGAGAGATACATTAGATTCATGGATTAGAAGAATTGCTGTTGTAAAGATGTCAATTCTTTTGTAAAATATGAGGACAACTATGAATGAGTTCCCAGGGAAGCTTAAGATATGGAACATCATACCTTAAAATTACCCATGTTGGCATATCATTGGGAGGTTTTTGCATGCCACCAGGGATAAACATATTCCTGTTTCAAGACAACTGCCTTAAAGCAATTCTTATATATGTGCAAAGGAATACTTATACCGGAATTATTGTAGCAGCATTGTAATGAAAGATAAGTGGAAATAACTGAACATTCAATAGTGAAATACAAAAGTTGAGTTATACATGTGTAAGTGAAATACTATTCAGCAGTGAAAATGAAATTAGAGTTACATGTTTCAATCTGTGGATAAATCTCATGAAGTTAAGGTTGATCAAAAAAGTCAATTTGCAGAAAAATATATATAGCATGTGATTATTCATATAAAACAATAAAATTATTGTATATATGTCTATAAATCTATAATAAAATCGATAATAAAATTATAGATATATATGTGCATATATAAAATGCATGTGTATATTAAAATAGAAAACATACATAGTACTGATAAATATCAAATATTGGATAGTTGTTTCCAGTGTTGGACAGGTGGGAAGGGTGAAAAATGTGATTCACATTTCCAAAAACAATAACAAAATATAATGGAAGATTTCGTCTATTTCAGGATAGCGGATACCTCATTTCCCTCCTACTGTAAAATAATAAATCCTCTTTAGTAGTTGTTCTTTTCAGATCAAAGTAAGTCCTCTTATACATTCTACACATTTAGTAAATTTTATAATTTTATGTGTATTTCTCTTTCTTTGAAAACAAAAACAGAAATCTCTCAATACCTATATAGGGTAGCAAAAGACTCTATCTACCTCAAATTTAGAAAAGAGTAACTTTATTTTCTATTCTATGCAGTGGATAAACTTCAACAATAATTTCTTCTGGAAGAGCCACCAAAATTGCCATTTGTTTATTTATTTTTTTAAAGATTTTATTTATTTGACAGAGAGAGACAAAGTGAGAGAAGGAACACAAGCAGGGGGAGTGGGAGAGGGAGAAGCAGGCTTCCCGCCAAGCAGGGAACCTGATGCGGAGCTTGATCCCAGGACCCTGGGATCATGACCTGAGCTGAAGGCAGACACTTAATGACTGAGCCACCCAGGCACCTCAAAATTGCCATTTGTTAAGTAGCAATAGAAGCATTCCTCATTCTGTGGCCTTAATATTAGACCATTTATTTTCCTTAATTGGTCCCCATCTCTACTGTGATTAAATGAACTGTATGAGACAGGAATCAAAGGATGGATTTAGAAGTTCCCAGCCAGCTAAGATATTACAAATAAACTAGTAGAAAACATGGACAAGACACAGACCGGCATCTCGAAAGTAGCAGATAAAGAAATTTTTTCTAGTTATCAGTCACCTATTTAAAAATAACCCCTGACGGGAAACCTGAATTCATCCTCTTTTCTTGTCATAATTAGTATTTCTGGAATGTTTTCTTCCCTTCACATCTTGAATTTTAATGCTGCACTAAAGAATAATGGAAAAATCATTTGATGAAGGTAAAGATTGCATTTAATTCTAGTGTGTGTTAATTGGCTTTATTAAAAATTAGCAGTTTTGAATTTCTAATTCTCTTTCTAATTTATGAAATGTCACTCATTTTCTCATGTATCATATTGTAATTAAATTTGCATGGGAGTAAATTTTATTTGTCTCTGTTGCTAAAACACTGAAAATCTGTCTGCACAACAAACAGGATATTTCTGTATTTGTGTGTTGACAATAAAATATTCATTAATTTTAAACATGGCAACAGCGGTACACATCCTGCAATTGTAATTACATTGCTTGGTAACAGCATGTCTCTGAGTGACAATGGGAATTAGCTGAATAATTATTACATGTGCTTCTGCTTACAATATTTTTTCAATGTAGTTCTGATCCCTAGGTAGAAGTTGCCAGTTTAGGTGAAGACATTTGAGCCAAGTACAGATTCTGCTCCATAAACCATCGATGTAATCAGTCTAAGACCAATAGCAGTCCACAGTTAATCACATAATAATTGGATCATTCCTTCAATGTCAATACATTAGAACCTGCATGCAAAGCATTCGGGGAAACTGTTTACCAGGCCTAAATCTCTCTAGAGAAATCAAACATTGTACAATTAACAGGAAAAAAATGAAATGTTCATTCTCTGGTTTAATTAGAAAGGCACCACGTCTGAAGTACCCACTGCTGGCTTTTTGTATTGTCTAATTCTCTTGTGATTTCAGCCAAGTCGATTTTGCAGCATACCTTCACTTGCATGGGTGTACCTTTACCCAGATCAATAACAAAAACAATAACAAGTAATATCTTCTATCAACACTCGGCATATTCTTTATTGGAGTAGTTACAGCAATAAA
This sequence comes from Neomonachus schauinslandi, assembly GCF_002201575.2. Classification (NCBI taxonomy): domain Eukaryota; kingdom Metazoa; phylum Chordata; class Mammalia; order Carnivora; family Phocidae; genus Neomonachus; species Neomonachus schauinslandi. The sequence continues at coordinate 55,461,117 of NC_058407.1, read as the reverse complement.
GCAAAATCATTCAATGTTGCAAAATTGTGGGGTTGTTTTTATTTTCTCCTTAGAATCTGATTTTCATTATGCATTTCAGTACCTTCTTTCTATTAATATATTTGGCACTTGGATAGAGTAATTTTTTATCACAAAACCTGATATCAAAAATGCTATTTTTATGATTTATTGGGTTGCATTAATGCATGGTCATTGGGATTTTCCATATCAGTTATTGTAAGTGGCTTTTCCCAAAGTCTGCTTCCTCCCAAGTACTATTGTTAGGGCTTTGCCTTTCACACTAGGACTGCTCCTTTGGGAATCAAACAATACACCCTTGTTTAGGGGAGGGTGGTCTCATGGGCCATGGCTATACCTGTGAGGCACAGCTTTGTCATCTTGCCAGTTCCATCATTAATAAGTTAAATAATACTGACACAAATTCACTATATATATAAGAATTAGATGTTTTATTTTGTTTTTTTTTAAGATTTATTTGAGAGAGAGAGAATGAAAGAGAGAGTACATGAGAGGGGGGAGGGTCAGAGGGAGAAGCAGACTCCCCGCCGAGCAGGGAGCCCGATGCGGGACTCGATCCCGGGACTCCAGGATCATGACCTGAGCCGAAGGCAGTCGCTTAACCAACTGAGCCACCCAGGCGCCCCGAATTAGATGTTTTTAAGAAGTTAAATTTGAAGTAATTTTAGGCTCAGAGAGAACTGCAAAAACTCCACAGAGTTCCCATTTACCCTTCACCTGGATTCCTCTAGTGATATCTTTAAAAACCATAGTACAATAGTCAAGACTGGGTAGTTAATATTAGCATAAAATAGTATTAACTGAACTACTTGCAGATTTCATCAGTTTTTTATTCAGTGAAATTCAGATTTCAGATTTCATCAGTTTTTTAATAGGCAGTGTTTTGTGGGTGTACAGTTCTATGATTTATCATACATACATATTTACACTACCATAATCAGAATAAAAATGTTGCACCATCCCAGAGGAACTCCCTTATGCCATCCCTTTGTAGTTATGCCCTCCACACAAACCTAACATTCAACAACCGCTCATCTGTTCAACATCACTACAATTTAGTTCTTTTGAGAATGTTATATGGATGAAACTATTCCATATGTATTCTTTTGAGATTTTCATTTAGCATAACTCCCTTGGAATTCATCCAAGTTGTGGCAGACCTCAGTAGTAGGTTTCTTTTTACTGTTCAGTAATATTGCGTTCAAAGAATGCACTATGTTTATCCATTTACCCCTAAAAGATATTTGGATTGTTTCCAGGTTTTGACCATTACAAATAAAGCTGTCATAAATATCCATGTATTCATGTACATGTATTTTTGTGAATAAAAGTTCTTATTTCTTTAGGTTAAAAACTCAGGAGTGAGATAACTGGGTCATATTAAAAGTGTATGTTTAACTTTATAAGAGACTGCCAAAATGTTTCCCAGAATGTACCATTTTACATTTTGAAGTATTATATGAGAGATCCACTTCTTCCTCATCCTCACCAGCACTTGTGATAGTCAACATTTTGTGTCTTAGCAATTCTAATAGCTATAAAGTGATATCCAGTTATGGTTTTAAGTTGTATCTAAATAATGGTTCCTGATATTATACATCTTTTCATATACTTATCCTCTCTGTATATTCTGCTTGGGAAGTGTCTGTTTGCCTGTATTTTTTTATTAAGCTTTTAAATTTTAATTCTGGTATAGTTAACGTACAGTGTTATATTAGTTCCAGGTATATATACTAGAGTGGTTCAATCTTCTTGTACATTACTCAGTGCTTATCATGATAAATGTACTCCTTAATCCCCATCACCTATATCACCCATCCCCCCACACCCTCTACTCTGGTAACCATCAGTTTGCTCATTTGTTTTGTTTCTTAATGTTTGCCTGTTTTTTAATTGGGTTGTTTGTGTTCTTACTCTTGAGTTTTGAGAATCTTTTATATATTCTGGATATATGGGCTATTGAGCCCATCTAATGAGTTTTTTAACATTTCAATTATTACAGTTTTCATTTCTAAAATCCTCATTTGGTTCTTCTAATTTTTTGCTGAGACTATTTTTCCAATGGTTTCAAGAGTATTCATAATCGCTTACTAGAGCACTTTTATACCTGCTTTAAAATTCTTGACAGATAATTCTAATATCTGTCTTAGCATCGGTATCCCTAGTCTTTTCTCATTTGACTTGAAATTTCTCTTAGTTATTGGTCTGCTGAGTAATTTGGGATTGAATAGTTTGAATATTATACTCTGTGCCTCTGTTTGCCATTTAAATCTTCCATTTGAGCTGAGTGTATTTATTTAGGTTCAGAATATAGATCCCATCCCTCTTTTGTGAATTGTGGTTCAAATGGCAATTTAGATTAGAAAAATTTTACAGCGCTATTTTGGTTTGACTTGCTTGTGTACTATGGAGAGACCAATTTAAAACCTGGGTGGTATTCCATACCACAGCTCTGCTTTCAGAGATTTACTGTTTTTAACTTTGCTTGGCTTTATGTTGGGCCACCTGAGGATGAGCCTAAGGATTTGAAGCATTCTTTTCTTTAGATCCCTCCTTTCTGTAATCCCGCCTTGCACACTAGCTGAAAGGGAAAAGGATACCAAGTCTTGCTGTCATTTTCTTAGTGCAGGGTAGGGATCATCAACAGGATGCTTCCCATAGCCCCTATATTTCATTATCTACAAGATATTCCCTTTTGATTCTAAAAAGCTTAGTTTATACATTAAAACACTGAGTATCAATGATTCTTCTTTGTCTAATAATTCTTTCTCCTCAGTGCTATGTGAATGCTCCTGACTGCTTGAAGGCAGTCTCAAGTTATATAAAGAGAGAAAACACACACAGATTAATATTTCAAAATTTTATCTCAATGCCAGTTAGCTATGAAAATATATGTTTTCTATTACTATGCACAGCATTGGCTTTCTGTTTACATTATTTTGTTGAATTGACATATCACCTTGGATGTTTGCTCTAATACATACTTGTTGCTTTCACTCCAGTGCTTTCTTTAGAGCTGTGTTGTGAAGTGTATGTTCATAAAGTTTTAGTGTCTTTACATAGTAACAATGATACAATTGAGGATTGCATTCAGATCTAGTATTTGGACACAAATAAGTCAGAGATGTGATTAATAAAAGATTGTTTTAGTAGAAGCAGCAAGGATTTGGAAGTTAAGCAGCCCTGTTTTCAAATCCTGGCTCTGCAGTATAAATTTGAGGAAGGCCATTGCTCCCTGAGAGCCTGTTTCCTCATTTAGGATGGGAGATGGTCACAACACTTGGAAGGGTTGCGAGGCCTAGCGAACATTTTATAGAAAGAGACCATCAGGACACTTCCTGGCACAAAAGTTGATAATTCACTTCTCTAATGGACACAAAAAGCAGAAAATGACTATAAGTTTTGGTTGTAATGTAAATTTTAAAATAAAAATTGTGATCTAAGCCAGAGAAAAATTTTAAATCCAGAGGGACTCTTTAATGCAACTCCTCACGTTATAGATGGCAAATCTGAGGCTTTAAAGGGTTGAGTGATATGCTAGGTGTAGGTCATGTGTGCAAGAGCAAATTTGGGACCAGAACTCTAATCAGTAGACCTTAAAACCATGGCATCTCATATAAAATCCCTCTAAAATGGAATGTTATAATTACTGATCTGTACAGTAGCCTCCAACATGATATGAAAAGTGTACATGGCATATAAATGACAACTATACTGCATCATAAATTAATACCATTAACTGATATGCTAATTGCAATGAACATTTAACTAAAAACATCCCTTGCTTTAGAATAGTGGAGCTCCTGGGGATAATATAGATGATTTGGGTCATTTAAAAAAGCTCTCTTGGGAAGTTTTTATCGATACCTTTTGTATTTGTAGACAAATGTTCTTATAGCAAAGAAACATTAAAAATTATTCCAATGAATATTCTTTACAATCATGGTTACTGATATGGAATGTTTGAAGGCATCCTTAGGACTCTGGGAGGACTTGGAAAGAGGTGGTTTTGCAGAATGTCTTCTGGACTAGCTTGAAATTTTATGGAAAGACTTTTTCAGTTTCTACTAGTTCATACTTACGTGGTATCTTAACAAACAAACAAATAAGGTCTGTTTATTTTATTCTTGTAGACAAAGACAGAAAGGACACCACTATCCTTTTTGTTCATTCTCCCACTTATGTCCTGGGAAATATAGACACTTTTAATTTGTAGATATTTTTACTCTCAGGATGTATGTAACCTTTGGCTAGCATTCTGCTAATACCTCCTCCTAGAATAGGACTCAATTTTGGTAGCTAGCTCTTGCCTAAAAGTGGAGGGTGCTAGAGCAGAAACTGGGTGGTTCTTTATACATGATGGCTAAGTGATCAAATGTAGCAGTCCTTGTCTGTTTCCAAGTCTCCAACTTGATAGTACTGTCTTACCCCCAACCAAGTCCTTTTCTTTTAATCAGAGCAGATCCAGTGTCTTCCTACTACCTATTCCCTAAGGCTATCACTTTACTTGTGTGAGGATTGTTTCTATCGGGTTGTTTCCTCCTAAGACCCAGGCAGAAGAAAAAAACTCTAATTTTTATATGCTCTCATAACTTATCATTATTAAATCAGATGTGGGGTTTTTCTGCCTAGATTATATCGACACGTGCAATTTTATCTTCAAGTCATGATCCATATTTGACGTAAAACATCCTATTGGAATTCTGACATGAGCAGGACCTTCAGTTCTGTTTTTCAAAAGAGAGAAAAATCAAAACAATATTTCTCAGAAAAGTAACTTATTTCCCTCCTTTTTATTTTCCAATATAGACAATCACAAACAGAATCTTAGCCACAAATCCAAATAAGGAACACTTTGAATTTGTTTATGTATTCAATTTTTTTTATTCCCCATATCAAGTGCTCTAAAAAAAAGTTGATCATTCCAGGCTCTGCCCCAAACTGCTCTAATGTGACATGTGTCACAGCAGCAAGAATTTGAGTGTCATTTATCAAAAGTGCTGATTTGAATTTTTTTCTGTGTTCAGCCTAGCAATGAAGAATACGTGGATATGTCTGGCTTTCTTGTAGGTTGGCCAACCAGGGGCCTATTTATATGAAAACCAAGAAACCTTATACTCTACAAGAAGAAAAAGTTAAAAGTTTACTAGTTCAGGTCAAAAGCAGTAGATTTCCGCTAGAGGGCAAATTTGAATACAGCATGATGCCTGTCATTTGAGTTCTCCAGCCAGCCCTTACAGATTAGTATCTTGATCCTTGGGGAAAAGTCTTGTAATAAAAGAAGAGGTGAAAACTAAAAATGTCTCTTTCTTAAAGCCTTCACAAAGTAGTGAGAGCATGGGGCATCAGAAATGTTGCTGTCAGGGGTGCCTGGGTGGCTCAGTCGTTAAGCATCTGCCTTCGGTTCAGGTCATGATCCCAGGGTCCTGGGATCGAGCCCCACATCGGGCTCCCTGCTCAGTGGAGAGCCTGCTTCTCCCTCTTCCTCTGCCCCTCCCCCTGCTTGTGCGCGCTCTCTCTGTCTCTCTCTCATATAAATAAATAAAATCTAAAAAAAAAAAAAAAAGAAATGTTGCTGTCAGCAGTTACGAAGGCGAGGAGTGAAAATGCCATCATAAGGGCAAGGATGAGAAATGATGCCAGAAGTACAGACGGAAGGGCCTTTCTATCTCTCAGTGGCTGCTGCAGGGTAGAAATTGGCTGGCACTGGCCCTGGTGGTGGTCCTTCAGTGGCTAGCTGTAGTAGAATTCAATGTAGCCATGCCAGAAAGTAGCACCAGCATGGTATCTTCAGGAGGCAAGGGCTTAGGGGACCAGCAGCCTCGGTACATGTCCTGAGAGGCAGCAGCAGAAAAGCCTTCTGTGTGCTTTGGCTTTATAGCTCAAACCCCTTTTCTGGAGAATAACAGAGACACTATCTGTATTAGGGTTCTCCAGAGAAACAACCGCTAGACACACACACACACACACACACACACACACTCTGATTGATTTTAATATGAGGAATTGGCTCACACAATTGTGGAAGCTGAGAAGTCCCATAATCTGTTGTCTGAAAGAGCAGACCATGGAGACCCAGAAAAGCCAGTGGTATAATTCAGTTCAAGTCTGAAGTCCTGTCAACTAGGGGAGTCAATGGCACAAATCCCAGCCCAAGGGCAGGACATCAGTTGTCCTAGCTCAAACAGTGAGGTAGAAAATAAAAAGAGGTAAATTCCCTCTTTCTCTGCTTTTTATATTCTAGTCAGGCCCTCCATAGATTAAATGGATTAGATGATACCCACCCCCACCCTCTAACCCCCATCCCCAGCACTGGGCTTTGGGAAGGGCAATCCACTTCACTGAGTCCACCAATTCAAATGCTAATTTAATCTGGAAACACCCTCATAGACAAACAAACCTGGGAATAACGTTTAATCGGAGCACCCTGAGGCCAGTCAATTTGCCACTTAAAATTAACCATCATGCCATCAAAATTAGCTGAGGCAGAAGGAAGGGTCAAAATGGTAGCCTGGAAGGTTGATTTATGGCATACTCATTATGTACTTCTTGGGAAATCTCAACTATGTGATAGAATTTGAAGAAAACTGGTTTTAATAATAAGAGATAGGGAAAATCGAGGAAGATAATGGTTTTTGTGAACCCCTATCCTTCTGCAGGCTGGTGTGTCCAGAGAAAGATCACATTTCTTAAAGAATTATTCTATACCTCTTATTTTCAAAGGGAGCTTTAGAGAGATAAAGGTAGAAAAGAGCACTCAAGGGATGTGTAATTTGGGGAGAAAAAGAAAGGTATTTCTTTTTTGATTTGCTGCTATTGGGGTAATTTTAGACCATTTCACAATATTGGCTGTTAAGGGCACCTAATTCTTTTTTTTCTGCAGACATTGTTAAATGAGGTAGATAAATCTATTGAATTATCTGAACTGGGGCTTGATTCTTATACCCCAGAGACACATATACAAGAAAATTATATTTTTAGTTACTCCCTTAAAGACCAAATGACTACCTCTTCTACTCTCCAAGGGAGTATGCACTGGGGAGTCTAATTCACATGACAACAATGTGTATGTGCTTTTCTTTATGTAATAAATCCTCCTAGGTAGTTTAAATGTTTACCACTTCGGGGCAGAAAAAATTAGAATAAAGCAGGCGACACACTGCAAATGAAGCAGTTCCATTTGGAAACATACTGCCAACAGGTTTGTCACTTTCAGCTTCTAGCATGAGAGTTGAACACAATATCTCAGTGAATTTTTCTCCTCCACTGCATGAACCCTTCCCCTCTGTCCTACAGACAGCATTAGCAGATCCTGTCTATTGAAGATCAAAGATGAAGAGAAAACATCTCGGAAGCAATGAAATCAATGAATAAAGATTTGATTTACAGTCCAAATTCAACTTTCTCCAACACATCTGATGAGGTCTGCCCACTTGCATGATTCCCTGCAGGGCTTCTTAAACTGCTCCTCTAAACTAGGATGTGTTCAGAGTCTGTGTTCTTTCTTTGAAGGAGCCATAATAGATACTGAATGGTCATCATTTTTGTTATATGTCAACTGAACACAAATATTGGTTTTTATTTGGAAAGTATTAGTGTTCTTTTTTTTTAATATTTATTTATTTGAGAGAGAGAGCGAGAGAGAGAGAGAACACAAGACGGGGGAGCAGGAGAGGGAGAAGCAGACTCCCTGCTGAGCAGGTAGCCCGATGCGGGACTCGATCCTGGGACTCCAGGATCATGACCTGAGCCGAAGGCAGTTGCTTAACCAACTGAGCCACCCAGGCGCCCGGAAAGTATTAGTGTTCTAACTAGTTTCATCCAGCCTCTGAAACCATGACAGTAACCAAGCTTGTGGGAATTTTGTGAAAAAAACTCCCTAGTGGTCTAAATATATAGACTAGTCTAGGAAAAAAGACATGTGCATATACAAACACTGTGTAAATGTATGTATAGGATGGGTAGGTAGGTAGGTAGATAGATGAGAGATAGATAGATGAGAGATAGATAGATAGATGATAGATAAAATGAGAATCTGAGATACACACACACACACACACACACAAATTAGGGACCCCCAAATTGCAAAACTCACAGAAATCCTTGCTGTATTAAAATATACCAAACTGGGCGCCTGGGTGGCTCAGTTGGTTAAGCGACTGCCTTCGGCTCAGGTCATGATCCTGGAGTCCCAGGATCGAGTCCCGCATCGGGCTCCCTGCTCGGCAGGGAGTCTGCTTCTCCCTCTGACCCTCCTCCGTCTCATGCTCTCTCTCTCTATCTCATTCTCTCTCTCAAATAAATAAATAAAATCTTAAAAAAAAAAAAATAAAATAAAATATACCAAACTATTCACTTGTAATCAAAGAAATATTTTGTGTATTTTTAAGGGGACCCAGAAAATGCACCCCATTTTCCCACAGGAGTTCACTTGGTAAGAGATATGAGTGAAGCAAATAGATAGAAAAACATCATCACCTTAACACTTTCAAAGAGGCTGTTGGGTGAGGCTCACATGTGAAGTGCCCTCGTACTTCCTAAAAATGAACCCCCGTGTTAGATCTTTTTTATCCAGCCATAAGCAGTGCTCTGCACTTCAGACCTCCCTGAGGGAGAGTTCTCAGAACCCAGAGTACTGGATAAGAAATGTTCTCTCCAAATATGAATGTGTAACTATATTGCTTGAAGGTTTCCTATATGCCAGATCCTGTGCCAAGCACCATATATTAATCAATTAGTTCATAAAATATATAGTAGATACTGATACTGTATTTACTCATGAAGAAACTGTGGTTATCAAAAAGCTAAGTACCTCGCCTAAAGTCAGAGAGTTTATTCTAGATAAACAAACTAAGGCTCAGAGTTTAGGTAACTTGCTCAAGGTCACAAAGCTCAGAATCAAATGCAGGGCTGATATAATCAACAACCCAATCTGTTCCACTGTATGACATTGCCTTGCAAAGAAATGCAATAGGCATAGTTTAAATGTTTATTGCCCAAATCCCCTCTCAGGAAACTGCCCTTATCAAAGCCTTCTGAAAGGCATCACGTATGCTTTCTATCATAAGACTCTGTGCGGATGGCCAACTGAATCAGGAGTGGCCCTTGATACAATGGTGACCATCCATTGACTGTGTGGTCTGAAGAATTGAAACAAAGAATTTAGGTGTGGTGGACAAAACTGAACACTGAACCCAACTCCTGACACTGAACAAAACTCCTGAAGATATGATAATTATCAAGAAACTTCAAAAGAGAAGGTGAACTTCAGAAAACTGAGGGATTCTGTTTTCCATATACATATTGGATTTAAATAGAGAGTTTCGTGTTCACCCAGAAAAGTTGTACTTTTTTAAGAAAATAAGTTAACAAGTGAATGAATATAATACTAAAATATATATAACTAAAATTGGCAAGATATTTTAAAAGTTGGATTTTTAATTTTACATTATGGTTAATTAAGTGATTTAATAAAATAGTATTTAAAACCTATGAAATTTAGTTAAATATTTGCCTCACATTCTTTAAAATGTAAAGACAAAAAAAGTACCTTATTTTTTTCTCCCCAAAAGTATGGATGTTACTTAACACGCATTGCTAAGGAATCAGTTGCAAACTAGAATAATTTAACTTCTTTCTCAGACACTGAATTGCCCTTTAAAAAATGATAATTGGTAAGTAAGTTAAATAAAAATTCATATGAGCTTGCCCTTTGCATGGCTGTCTATCAGTATTTGTCAAATTTTTATATAATGAAATGATCTTGGCATTTCTCTAGCAGATCATATACCAATGATTGTCGAAATTTGATAACTTTTTACATAGAGCTTTTTTAAAAGAAAAAAACTATTTCTTGAACAATCCTCATCATCAACAATAATTGGGAGGATTGGAAAGCAAAAGAAGAAATAATTTCAAAATTCAGTAAATAAAGCAATAATGAATAGGTGGGGTAAGAAAATTAGATTTAGTGTAAAATAATTTAGGAAAGATATATAGAATAACTTTGATGTTGGGAACATTCTGTAAATACTCATCATTTTAATAAGCATGTTTTTCAGAAACTCTAAAGTTCACTCATCAAGAGTTAATATTTTAAGTTTTTAAAAGGAAATATATGTGAGAAAATACACTTTCTGTTGTAATTTCATTGACTGTGAACTGTTAGAAGAGCTTTTAAAAACACCAAAGATTTCTGGCTACTTTGGTTCACATGTGACACTTTTCTTTTTCTTTTTTTTTAATTTCTATTATGTTATGTTAGTCCCCATACAGTACATCATTAGTTTTTTTTTTTTTTTTTTTTTTAAAGATTTTATTTATTTATTTGAGACAGAATGAGAGAGAGAGAGAGCTCATGAGAGGGGGGAGGGTCAGAGGGAGAAGCAGGTTCCCCGCCGAGCCGGGAGCCCGATGTGGGACTCGATCCCGGGACTCCAGGATCATGACCTGAGCCGAAGGCAGTCGCTTAACCGACTGAGCCACCCAGGCGCCCCCATCATTAGTTTTTGATGTAGTGTTCCATGATTCATTGTTTGCATATAACACCCAGTGCCCTCCTTAATACCATCACTGGGCTAAACCATCTCCCCACACCCCTCCCCTCTAAAACCCTCAGTTTGTTTCTTGGAGTCCATAGTCTCTCATGGTTTGTCTCCCCCTCCAATTTCCCTGCCTTCAATTTTTCCCTTCTTTCTCCTAATGTCCTCCATGCTATTCCTAATGTTCCACAAATAAGTGAAACCATATGTCCTTTTATTTTTCTGTATGCAGCTTCAAAAATAGCCCTTTGGTTTTCTCTCCTTTTGGTTTAGTGGATATCAAACAAAGATATACAGAGATTTCTGGCTAATGCTTTAAAAATAAACAACCTCCTGAAAGCGTACTTATCTAAAACAACAAAAACAATGAGACATACACAAATGAGAGATTTGGTTAGGTATAGGAAAGTGTTTTATTAAATCAGTGAATTAGGAACTTCGGCTATTTTAGAAAAGTAATAAATCCATGTTGTATAACCAAAGGGTCTTCAAGGGAAATACGGTTTTTAAAGAGTTAATAGGACAATAAGTACAACTGTAATCCAAATTCCATTTGTAGAATTATTACTAAAAACTTTCAACCTAAAGCTATAGTTGCTAATGACAGGATTATAAAATACAGTCTACATTTTAAGAAATTTAAAAATACAACTGGATAGAATTAAAACATTATAAATGTGTGTACATACATGGATGAGTACATTGAGCAGAAATAAAACTACTGATACCTTAGAACACAGTAGGTAATCACAATTTTCCATATACTTCGCTTTAATTTTTATGGTACTTTTATCATGTATATTGATGATCAAAATCCTGAAGATATTTTAATCCATACTTTAATTTGTATCTGCTATTATATTGCCATCTAAAAATTAACATTTTTTTGTCATGCCTGATTTTTAGTCTAATCTTGTCCAGTTTGATTTTGATATTGAATTTATGGTCACTGGAGGATGGGATTAAGATGTACATTTAGAATACCTCAAATAAGGTATTTTTACAATTCTTAAATACCACCTAAATATTAATATTTTTCCTTATACAAACTGAAAAATCCCAATTCCTAATACGGTTTCAAAAAATAATTGATAAAAACAAGAATGGTATTTGGAATTGTCATAGTAATAGGATGTCATGAATAATGACATATAATATTTAATATAATTTAACTGGTGAAGCATGCGATGTTAAAAAAGACTTAAGGCTTTTAACTTCATTCACATCAAGGATAAATTCCTTTTAGCAGATGCATTGGAAATAACATGCCTGATTTGGTGGACTGTTTAAATAACCAGCTGGTGTCTATTTTTGTAATCAGTGACAAAGTGACAAGTTTGTGTTAGATAGCCACTTCCTTAGAACTGCTACCCACCTACATGCTAGGGAATACTGTTTGCTTTACTTAAACAGATGTTTCAATTCACTTGAATAGGATAATTAAGTATGTACATACCAGATATTTGTGAGGTTCCATCATGTACTAATTGCTAGACTCAGCCCTTTTAATAATGTCTAATTAAATAAATGAGCAAATCCCAGGAGATATCATGTGTATAGATTTTAGCCTAGTGAATAAATTGCAATTACTTAAGTAGGGAAATTCTTCAGTTGAAGGATCCAATCCTGCAATCCTGGTTTTCATTTAAACATCAACAGGAAGAAACAGTCTTAAAGTAAGATGACAATTTTTGGTACCCTAATTTCAAATGACTGATAAGCCAACTGTCTGTCCAGGCAAAGAAAATTATTTTTTGTGGGGAAAATTGGACATTACCAGTGCCTAATAGACTGATGCAGACCAGAAGGATAATTAGACACAAGTCACTTAAACCACATTAGTAGTGTTTCCTGGCATGAGATTTTTATCAGCACCCATGCATTTTTGACTCATGTCTTGCTCTCTTGTTTTAATGTATCTTGTATTTAACACATGGTGGCCTGGGTTTGCACATCTGACCAATGGCATATTCAGTCTCTGCCGCTTTTAATTTTCTTTTAAGCTTTTGTTTTAATTCCAGTTAGTTAACATACAGTGCTATATTAGTTTCAGGTGTGCAGTATCATGATTCAAGTCTCTGCTTTCTGTGATCCAGCTTCTTCATGTTCTTCTGAGTAGGTAATGAAGGCACTTAGTGGAAGAGGGTTATCTTTAATCAAGGGAAAGGGAGCAAGATGATTCATCATTTTGGCTTCAAGTCCAAAATGTTTTTTTTCTAATTTATCATTTATGGAACTGATATTTTCATCCCTGTTTTTCTTCTCATAATTACTGTTAGTGGTTTAGCACCTGGAAGGGAAGAGCAATGCATGATTGACAACAATCTCCAACAATTTACAGTCGACTAGTCACCCACTTAGTGCAAAGGGTAGAAAAGATTGAAGCAGAGAGACAATCGCTCAGTATCCAACAGATTCAACATTTTTTTTTTTACTCTGTCTGGGACCTCATTTCCTCTTCTATGCATTGACTATGTAAGCCATTCGTAAGTCTCAGTATTTTTCTGCTTGCCCTCATTTAATCTTACATTTTACTTGATTATAATAAGAAGGAAGTTAGGTAAGAGCAGAGAAAATACTAACCATTTTAAAATGCCTATTTTTGGCAATTATAAAGAGTTGCTATAAACAGTCATGTGCAGGATTTTATGTAGATGTAAGTTTTCAACTCATTTGGATGAACACCTAAGAGCATGATTCCTGGATCGTACAGGAAGACTGTGCTTAGCTTTGTCAAACAAAGATGTATCTGAGCTATTAGCTCTTAGAGGAGTGTTTCATAGGGAAGTGGAATATTTTTGAGGACAGTAAAGTAACCCTATGATTATTAGGTGTGCTTTATCCTTAAGATAGTTATTCCTTTGGCCAGAGAGGTAATTTTAATTCTAGCTTCTGAGTTTGTATTGTTTATTAGTTGATGAAACTCAATTGTCCTTTGAAATTAAGTATGTTTTGGTTATTCCAACCCAGTTTTGTTGCTATTTTAAGGCCTTATGCAAGATTTCTGTTAATTTCTAGGGGTCTTCCATTTTTAGAATTAGTTCTGCTTCTGACTTGTATCTGACAGTCTTTGGCTATCATTCTCCTATTACTCTTTCATGAACATAGAGTTCAACCTTATTTTATAAGGTTCTCTCCACACGCGCACACGCACACAAAGGCACATTCACAAACACACTAAAACACTTGTGGGAAGAGCATATCTCACTAAAGGATTGAGGAGGACAAAGTGATTTCTTATCATGGACTTGCTCTTCCCCATTTCCTCTCAAGACTCTTTGATTAGAACTCACCTTTTCCTTTTCTTTAACCCCCACCTTTAGGTTCCGTCACAGATGCTCAAATCACCTTCTTATGCAGAATAATTTAGTTCTCTAAATTAAGCTTAGCAAGACTCCAGGCATTTTGTGTATCCAAAGACTCAAAGCCTTTGCTCGAACAATGGGCTATTTATGTGCATTCTTCCCTTTCGGTGCCACGGACAGGCTGGTGGAGGCTTTGACATTTCATTTTTTTCTCTTCGCTCATCCCTGTCAGTCTTTGAATAAAAGGGAGTAGTGTAGAGATTTATTATTCCTTTAATGTGAAATATGTTATCCCTTTAGGGGGATTAAGTAATGATAATCAGTTTGATTCTTAAATAATACTTTCTTCTATTATCCAAATACCTGAAGGTTTTTCCAAATTGCTTTACATAATTGCAGCCTAAGTTTTCCGTAGATGTTTACAAACTTTACCATAGGTGAAATCTATTCCAAAATATATTTCCCTAAGTGAAGTAGTGAGTAATAAAGCAACCATAGGGTTGTGATGTGTTGAGCAGTAATAATGACTCTTGTTCTGAGAATTACACATTTTCTCTTTCTGAAATCTATTACACACACACACACACTCACAAACATTCACTCAGTGCAGAGTGCTTTCAAACTATTTTAGAAAGATAGAAAATCCATGTGATTTGTCATTAAAATTATCAATTAACATCCTCAGTCTTCATTAGCATGTTTACTAATAACTTAAGGAAACTATGTACTTACCCATGCACACATATTTTGTGATGGGGATTTTACAGGGGAGGAATGGCCTGCCAAAGCAGAAGGAACTCACTGGGCATTATATGAATGGGGAAGTTGTGAAGAACAGAAAATGAGTATCATATGTGGAAGAGAGAATGTACTAGGGTGCTTAGCTGGCTGTAATTTACCTGCATCCTCTAGCTTTACCCCCTTCCTACCCTCATTGCATATTGTGATTTATCTTCCTTGCTACACTGCCTTTTCTCAAGTGTGTCCTATTTACTCCTTACAACTGAATCTTGGCACATGCTGATCGTTCTTCCCGGACCACTCCCTTTCTCCTCCTCCAACACGTCACCTTATATTTCCAATGACTAACTTATTTTTCTTCCAGTCTCAGTTTATCTCTTATTCAGAGGTCTATTTCTTACTTTCTATCTACATTATCTCCTATCTTGTATTTTTTTGAAGCCCTTATTTGTCTTCTTCATACCTCTTGTTATAATTTTAAATTATCTATTAATCAATTTGCTTGTTTAATACTGTCTTTCTCACTAGATGCTATGGTCCATGAAGACAGACTCCATGATCACCACTGTTGCCCTCAGTCCCACCATATTAGTTGTCTGTGTAAATATTTATTGAATGAATGAACACAGAAGGAAAAAGAACATGAGAATAGGCTACAAATGATAATACGCATCATGTTTTGCTTAAGAAATACATTATATTTGCATAGTGTCGAATAAGACTTGTGTTATCCTTAAGTACATTATATTTGTCCAAAGGGGTCTGACTTCAGTGGTTAAGCTCTACATTAAGAGATGGCTTGTTAAAGCTGAGACAGTTGTCCATTATTTTGGAAAGTATCAGATCTGGGCTTATTTCTGGCTACAAAAATTTCCACTCTACTCCTACATCCTGGTCAGAATGTATTATACTGGTCCTGGACTGGACATATAGGTTCTTAAAGACACTCTCACATAGCATTAGTTCATGCCTTTCAAAAATCGTGTTTGGCAATCTGCCAGGGGATAGACTGTAACACATTTTTGTAATATTCCTCATAATCTGAATCTCAAGTCTATAATGTTAAGGAATGTTGTAAGGAAAAAAATGTTTCCATGTAAAAGAAAGATGTTGAGTTATTTTAAATAGACCTGTTACTCAAAGTAATTATTTTGCATGAAGCATTAAGGTACTAACAGAAGCTTTGCACATATTTGATAATGGGTCATCATCTGTCTGCATGTTTGACATAACTCAACACTTGTAATTTGACAGTATTACAAACATTATTTTAAGTAGACAATGAGAATATGTACCATTCTAGAGATACTTTTGGTGGTTTTATGCTCACTCAATGCAATAACAACCAAATTATTTTCTTTTAGAATGAATTGATTTTCCGTCTTTGGAGAACTCTAATTACCTTCAAGATAAGACACAAGCAGACCTACTTCCACACCAAATGCATACCTCTTCACAGTTTATGCTGCTTTCAAATGCCACCTTCTTAAGCCAATATCTTCATTTTAATTCCAGAAGATTTAAATCAAACACATACATCAAGCAGTTGTAAGTTAATGAGCTACCTCCACACAAGAACCCTATTTTGAAATTCAGACAATAAGTCATTTTGACATTTAAAAGCAATTCAGTGAAAACATATCAAATAAAAGGAAGGGGTCCTGAAATACATTTTTTCCATATCTTTTCAGAGGTAACTTTTTTTTAAAGATTTTATTTATTTTTTTGACAGAGAGAGAGAGTGCGTGCAAGCACAAGCAGGGGGAGTGGGAGTGGCAGGTAGAGGGAGAGGGAGAAGCAGGCTTCCCACAGAGCAGGCTCTATCCCAGGACTCCAGGATCATGACCTGAGCTGAAAGACAGATACTTAACCAACTGAGCTACCCAGGTGCCCCAGGAGGTAATTTTTAAAACTGACTTTTAGTGATACAAAAAGACATCTCACGAACCATGAGAGACTATGGACTCTGAGAAACAAACTGAGGGTTTTAGAGGGGATGGGGTGGGGGGATGGGTTAGCCCATTGATGGGTATTAAAGAGGAGGGCACCTATTGCATGGAGCACTGGGTGTTATACGCAAACAATGAATCATGGAACACTACATAAAAAAATTTTTTTTTTTAAAAGACGTCTCAGCCACAATCCTCTGATTTCATAAGGTGCTCAGCAAACCTTTTTGCCTTGTAAGTTTTTAACTCTTAAGTTCCTAAATCCTCCACCTTCATGCAAATTAACACATCAGAAGAGCTCTGTGAGACTTCCATCTTTTGATCTCAACTTCTGTACTTCTTTCTCTGACTTAATGACTACTTTAAAACCTACTGCTGGCCACATTAAGCTTTTGTTTCCTCAGTCCCTCCCTATTCACCAACCCATATGCTCCTTCTGGTTCTATTTGTTTTGCTCACTTGTCCAGAGACCATAGTCAGTTTTGACAGTAACTATTTCAAGAACCCCTGTACCTATCCCTCACCCTACCTCTAGCTTCATGAAGCTGTAACTTAGAAACTCCAGCACATACATTCTCCACTCACAGGTTTTGGGATAGCACTGGAGAAAACCATGAACTTCTGATGGTTTTCTATAAACTTATCTTGTCTCAGTCTGTTGACACTTATTCATCTTTCATTGAATCTTTATAATATTTCCATAATTTATTTTCTAAATTATACTCTTTGGCCTGTCAATGGCAATTCTCCTATCTTCCCTTGCAGGAACCAAAAAAGGTTTTCCTTCTTCCCCTCGATGTTCTTTGATTGGTCTAATAATTTAATTAATATAAGACAGATAAACAGGAGAAAAACATTTAATTTACTTTGTTTAAGTTGACTTTTGATAATTAAAAGTTCTTAATTTTAGTAAAGCAAAATTTATTATTTTTATTTTGTGGGGGGTACTTATGTGTCTTGTTTAAGAAACCATCCTCTATTACAAGTTGAGAAATATACATTTTCTTATAAAAGTTTTAAATTTCAGCCTTTGAAATATAAGCTACTAATCTATTTAGAGTTGATTTTTGTGATGGGGTGAGGTTAAGATTTTTTTTCTTTCCTTTATGACTATTACTTCAAGCTCATTTATTGTATAATCCCACTCCTGAAGTTTACAATGATAAATCTTCTCTCTCATTTGATGCAACTCCAGACAGGCAAGACTTGATTCTGGGTTTTCTATTTTGTTGCAGTTGTCAGTCTATCACTGTGCTCATAATACATGCTTTTAAGAACTTTACTTTCGGGGTGCCTGGGTGGCTCAGTCGGTTAAGCATCTGCCTTTGGCTCAGGTCATGATCCCAGAGTCCTGGGATCGAGCCACGTGTTGGGAATCCTTGCTCAGCAGGGAATCTGCCTCTCCCCCCACTCGTGCTCTCTCTCTCTCTCTCTCAAATAACTAAATAAAATCTTTAAAAAAGAACTATTACTTTCTAATAAGTCTTTATGTATTTTAAGGAAACCTCAATCCTTTTTCCTCCTCATCCTTCTTTGCAAAAGTCTTGGCTAATTTTAGCACCATGGTCTTTAATACAAATATTAAAGTCAATTTATCAAGTCCTATTAGTAACCCTACTAGACTTTAGGTTATAATTTTTATCAATTTAATAGATAAATTTGAGGAAAGTGGCATCTGTAAAATATTCTCTTCTTATCAATACGTGTGGGCTACCTCTCCATTTTCTTAATGTCCCTCAGTAAAGAATATCATCAGTTTGGTCTGAAGCAGTAAAGGATTCTGAGTATTCAGTCAGTATAGAACATGTGGGACCTGGAAAACACTTTTACTTTGTGATCAAATTGTAAACAGCGAGAAGATAAACTGAAAACATCAGGGAAACTTTAAAGTTTTACTTAGAGAACAAAAGCAAACTTCTTCTGAGTGCTCAGGAGCACTGCAAATTTTTTATTTCAAGCAGAGTCTGTGTAGGGAACATAAATAAAGACTTAAAAATAGCTCTCACTTATCCATTGTAAAGGACAGTTGCAGCATAGGTAATTAAAATACATAGATGTGTGCATGGACTCTTTAACCTATGGAGCTCACATAAAGCTATTTTTGATATAGAAATATAATCTTGGAGTCTCAGAAACAGCCACAGATGCAACATTCTGCTGTCAGATGCAGCATTCTGCCACTTACCATTGCCCATAGACAATTACTGAAGATCATTATTTCCTATCACCTTCTGCACCAGAACATTTACCAGAGCTAACAAATACCAAAACTGACTAAATTGAAATTATCCTTTTGTTCCTATCCTAACCTTCTTGATTTGGAACAATTAAATAGTCTAAATATAGGCAGCAAAAAAGGAGATGATTAGACTTGGATTGGAAAGCTACTAGATAACTATTTGGTTTGAAGTATTAAAGTTTTCTTAACTGAACCACTCTAGAACATCAATAATTTAGACAATGGATTTTATCATTTCCCCAAATGATAGGAATGTTTTGTAAACTGTAGCAGAACCACATTTTCTCTTTATCCAGAGATAAACAGCAAATACAATAAATCATCATTTGTCATGGAATGATTCAACTACCTAATCAGTACCTCCATATGAGTTACAAGTTACTTCCAGAAAATATGCCTTCTGAAATTTCTGTCTGTAAATTCTACTCAACCTTTAAGGCCCAACTAAATGTAGTATTATGCTTCCTTAGTAATCAAAATAAATTAATCCCCTTAATCCCCATGCCATCTTATGCCTGTTGTTACACCAATCGCATTTACTTCTTTCTATAATAATTTTGGGGTTGTCTCATTTCACATGCCCAGGAACTATTGGCAATTTTTTTTAAATGGCAATTTCATAGACACAACCAATGAGATGTAGTATGTGTCTCATAGCATAACGCTCAATAAATATTTGGTCAGTCCAGCGGCACCTGGGTGGCTCAGTCAGTTAAGCATGGACTGTTGATGTCGGCTCAGGTCATGATCTCAGAGTCGTGAGATTGAGCCCCGTGTCGGGATCAACTGAGCCTGCTTAAGATTCTCAGATTCTCCCTCTCCCTCTCTCTCTCTCCCTGCTCTCCCATGCATGGGTGTGCACACTCATTAAATAAATAAATAAATAATAAAATTTGGTTAGATTGTTAAATACTAGTGTACCATGAGAGAGCAATCAGTTGCCTCATGTGGCTAAATGTGATGATTTGTATATGTATATATAACATAGATCATTAGAATATGAATTATCAACATTGATGTGAAAGGACAAGCCAGAATTACCAGTGACTAATGAGGGCCAGTCAGAACTAGCACTGTGCTATAATAAACTCAGTCTATTTATGTTGACTTCATGCTGCCTGTCATTGCATAGAGGGCAATACTTTACCTAAATCTTAATTTTTTTTTATATCATGAAATTTTGCCAATAACATTGTAGTGTTTTTATCTAGATGTAGAAAACAAACATCTCCGAGATAACAATGGAGAACCAATATATAACCTAGTTATATTAGGTTTAGGAGATAAGTGGTTATTTAAAACAATTATTTAAAATAATAAAAATAAAATAATTAATTTTCATTATGTTTTTTAATAAAAACAAACACTTAGATAGGATATCCAGAAAATGACATATGCAGGATATTGAACCCATTGTAGTAAATCTGAGGAATGAATGCATATGCTAGCCCTAGTAGATTTCCTTAGATCTTGCTACTGGTCCTCCTTAAAAATCCACTGGCCACAATCATCATCAATCAAATTTTACATATACGTGTAGATTACAAATTTATTCTTTCAACAAAAATGGCTTCTTTGTGCTTGGTACTGTGGTGCCAGGTTTTATCAATAGAAGATTAAGAAAAATTTCCATTCATGAATCTCAAATTTAGGTTAATAAGAAAAAAGGAACATTCCATTAATACAGGCTAAAATCCAGGACTAAATCAGAACTTCAGTTTTTTAGTGCAATAATTTCACAGACATTTTTTTTCTCCTACAATAGATGTGGGCAAATGTATCTAATTATAAACAGTTGGTGTCTCTGCTCCATATTTAATGATGGCTTCATGAAATTAAAGAAATAAAGGTCAGCAATATAAGCAGTTATTTAAATAAATGATCAGTTATTGGAGTCACTGAGCCTTTCACTTAAAAATACACTAGCAGCAAATTTGTTTTACTTTTACAACATTTCCTTTGCATTTCCCCTTCAGTCAATACACCAAATACAATCCGCGAATTAATAGCATAATCTGTCAGATGAATGCTGTAAATGTAACTTTCATTACTGATGGCTCAAATTAGTGTGTTTAATCATTGCAGGCAACTGTTAGCAACCTGACAAGAGAACTGTGCTTTTTAAAGTTCTGTTAAAAGTTGAAATGATAAAAAGACTAGGCTGTTTATAATTTATATTTGAATCAAAATAAAGCTATTAATTAGGGGTGTCTGGGTGGCTTAGTCAGTTGAGAGTCAAACTCTTGGGTCGGCTCAGGACATAATCTCGGGGTCCTAGGATCGATGACCCCATGTGGGGGGTCCCTGCTCAGCAAGGAGTCTGCTTATCTCCCTCTCTGTCTGCCCCTCCCCCTGCTCATGCACTCTGTCTCTCTCAAATAAATAAATACTTAAAAAATAAAACTATTAATTAAAAGATTCTTTTAAGTGAGACAGTATGTTATTCAATGTATGTGGGGCTGGGAGTTATGAGGAGTGATCAGGTCTGCCCTTGTTATTTATGGGTAGAATATCCCCATGGAATGAGACCACTGGGACGGATGGTTTTTGAAACTTGATGCTATTGTCTGTAGTAAATTTGGGATGTACATGCTTTCCTTCACTGGTCAGACTAGGTTTGGTATGATTTATTTATATCATGTACTTTCTTTCTTTCTTTCTTTCTTTTTTTTAATTTCCTGAATCTAGGCATGAGCCTGTTTCCTGACTCCTGGTTTTGTAATCTGGAGTAAGGTACCGGTCTAATTAAATGTTTCCTTTATTATTTGGATTAAAGTTCATTTCTTTAAGGTTTATGTAACTTCCCAAAGGCAAAAAAATTACTGAACTTTCTAGGAAGAACTTACCTAGGAAACTGTCATTTATTTCCATATATATACATATATATATGTGTGTGTGTGTGTATATATATATTTTATGTGAAAGGGGCTTGTCAAAGCATCTGGTCTTCAGAACATTCACACTCCTGGTCATTTTCCACTTAAAAGGAAGCAGGGATAAAATAGTAGTGACTTTTGTCTCTGAAGGAGATGGGTTCTCTTGGTCCAGAAACAAGTTAGAGAACAACATTAAGAGTGTGTGAAGTAGGTAATGAATATGAAGTAAGTGGATAATATTCACTTTCAGCAGTTGAAAGAGTATGAGATTTGGAGCTAGACAAACCTCCTAACTCTGCTACCTGCTGCCTGGGAGGCTTTGTGAGTTTTACTTATTTCCCTACCAGCACAGAACTTATATAGAAGAAGCAGTAATTGAATGTGTACTAAAAGATATTAGAAGGTAAGAGAAAGCAAAACTGAGGAGTTGATACCTAAGCTGGATTTACTACATGTCATGTCATATGTGCTTTTTTGGAACTTACTAAATTCTCAAAGCAAAATTATGAGATAATTTCTGAAAGGAAATATACTGGTTTTACGGAACTACAACTGATTTTTTAAAATCATTGTGGCTGGCTATAGAATATATGATGGAACGAAAAAAATATTTAAAAATGATGATGTAGAAGTTGAAGGAGCCAGATCACCTTGGATGGAAAACTAAGGAATATTAATTTTAGTTTTTAGGCAATAAGGATAGTGATAGAGAATCCTGTCTCTAAACACAAAGACCAATTCTTTCAAATGGAGTGATTTGTTAAAATACTTGGTTCCTTATATCATGGAGTACTCGGAGCAAATTACAGAGGGGATATGTACCAGTTCTCAAGGTTGTGACTTCTTGTTGGTATATATTCCAGGGAATCTCCTAAGTGAATGCTTTCTTGGAAAATGGCTAAACAATTTCCTGCCAGAGATATAACTCCATCTTAACTTGATGCTACTCATTTCTGCTCTCAGTAAGAGTGGAGCACATCTTCATCTAAGATACTAGTGCAACATTTAAAGTGCATCTGACATGGTACACTCCCTATTCCTTGAAGCAGTTTCTTGACTCTGCTTCCAGGCAACTGCATGCTTGGTCCACCTCTGACTTTATTAGCTCCATCAGTTTCTTTGGCCCGATATGCTTCATCCTCCCCACCTCCAAACATTGGAAGAACTCAGGGCTCCAGCCCACTTCTCTTCTGCTCTTTAAATTCACATCAAGGTGACCTTATCCATTGGTCCCAGCCTTCCTCCTGATCTCCACTCATATATTCAACTGACTACTCAGTGTCTCCCCCTGAATTTCCAATAGACACCTCACACCTAAGAGGCCCCCCAAATTACTCATTTCCATTTCCTCTATCTCCAAACATGTTCCTTCCCCAGTCTCTCTTAGCTCAGAAATGAAACTAACCATTGCTTAGAAAAATAACAGCTCTTTTTCAATCATATTCCACATATTTCATGTCCTCTTAGATGTCATATATATTCCTTTTAAATATATTTCACAAATCTTATTTCTCTCCACCTCCACTACTACCATCCTAGTCTAAGCCAAACCATCTGTTGCTAGAATATTTAACATCCAAATGTCCCCAGCTTCTAATCTTGCTCTCCTATAAGAGGTCTCCAAGCAGCATCCTGAGCAATGTTATTAACATATATAACTAATTATATCAGTCTCTGCTCCAAAATCTCCCAAACACACTTAAGATAATCCAAATACCTTATCATGACCTACAAAGCCCTATAAAATAAGGTTTCCTGGCTTCCTCTCTGTCCTCATTTTGTCTTTCTTCCCACTTGTTTATTCCACTCTAGCAAACCAGCCTTACTTCTGCTTCACAAAGATATTCATTTCCATCTCTGGGCCTTTGAATTTACTTCCTCTGAAATACTCTTAGTATAGATAATCACATGGCTTTTCCTCACTTCGTTGTTCTCAAATCAAACATTCCCTCCAAAGAGAGTCTTTTTCTGTTGATTCTATTTAAAATGGCCTGTTGTTGCTCTCTCGTGTTCTTGTTCAGCTTAAATGCCTATATTTTATCGATCACTATCTAATATGATATTATGCATTTGTTAATTATCTGATTGTTCGATAGAATGTAAGCTTCTCAAGGAAAATTTGCCTTAGTTATTGATAGACTCTCTCTAGCACCTGAGCTATTTCCAGGCAGTAGCAAGTCCTTATTATTTGCTGAATTATTAAAGGGAATAGAATTATAAACATTTTGGGATCCTTAAAAGCAAGAGTGGAAGCTAGAAGACTGTTTTTAAACCAGTGTGAGCTTTGTACAGTAATGAATGATTAGGTCAATAGAATACATGTGAGAACTCAGAACCAGAGCCAGGAATATATGGCAGCTTGAATTGTTGGAGGTGGCATCACTGATCAGTGTGAAAAGAATGTACTATTCAGTAAATGGCATTGGGATAATTGGTTATCAGTAGGAAAAAAATTAAAATTGCATCTCTACCTCTCATCCTATACAAAAAAATTTTTAAAGAAATAAAATCCAAAGGAGTGTATGTAAAGCTTATTTAAAAATGTATCAGGGAATATAGAAACATATCATTATAACCTAAGAGTAGAAGCAGATTTCTTTGACATAGGCAAAGAACAAAATCCATTAAAAAATTGACATATTTGTCTAAGATCATAACCTAAAACTTATTTTCATTAAAACAATACCACAAATTATAAAATAACAAATTACAGACTGAGAGATGCTTTTTGCAACACTTCCAACTGACTGACAATTAGTAATCTAGAGTAAGAAGAACTTTTATATGCCATAAGCATACAGTAGGGGGGAAATGGGCAAGAGACACATACCAGCAATTCATAGAAGAAGAAACCTGAGTATCCAGTTAACAGCAGATGCTCAATCACACTTGCAAGCAAGAGAATAAAAAAAAGGAAAACATAAGATATAGTTTCCCTTCCATTCCCTTCATTTTCTCCCTCCCTTCTTCCTTCTCTCTCCTTTTCTCTTTTTTTCAATCTTTCATTGTTGTTCTTAATGAGTTAGTCTGATACAGAGTCATCAATGGAACTGGAATTCTCTTTTTGATTTATCATCTTTTAATTTCAAAATTTTGACAAAAGATAAGTGTTAATTTTCCTTAAAGTAATGGGCATGTTGGTGGGATAGATATTTTTTACTCTATTTCCATTCCTAATGATAATAACAAAAAAAAGGAAATAACAATCATTAATTCCAAAATAGAGCTGTCAAATACAATATAATTTGCAAAAATACATGGCCAATTGCAGGAACGAGTGGGGTGCAGGGAGAAACCATTAGTGAAATAAAGGCAACAAAATGAGAAGAAACACTCATCTGTGGGGCGCCTGGGTGGCTCAGTTGGTTAAGCGACTGCCTTCGGCTCAGGTCATGATCCTGGAGTCCCTGGATCGAGTCCCGCATCGGGCTCCCTGCTCAGCAGGGAGCCTGCTTCTCCCTCTAACCCTACCCCCTCTCATGTACTCTCTCTCTCTCATTCTCGCTCTCTCAAATAAATAAGTAAATCTTTAAAAAAAAAAAAGAAAAAAGAAACACTCATCTGAAACACTCACAGGCATAAAACACAGGCTTGATAAAACAAATCAAAATGAAATGACAATGAAAAGCTAGAAATGATCAGAGAGAAAATAATTGATATAGAATAAACATATATATTTTTCTTTCCCACAAACTGAGTCAAAGGAGAAATCAGAAATTAAAGGATTGCTGAGGGAAAAATGGTAAGGAAAAGATGACATATTTTCATTGAAGGATTTAAGTAAAGTCTGTGCAAAAAGGAAAATCATAAACAGAAAAGAATAGGAAAGCATAAATCAGATATTATAATCTTAAATTAGGAAAAAGATTAATTAAGGTAAGGAAACCAAAAGGAAGAAATAAAATATGTACACAGCAATTGATGAACAAGAAAACCATCAAACTAGCCAACACACAAGTCTGCTTCTTTGAAAATAAAAATAAACAAGTAAGTAACATAATCTTGAATAAAGGGGAAAATCCCAAAGGCACAAAACTTATGAGAAAGGAATTCAAACATTTGCAAAACATTAGATAAGTAAAAGAAAATACTTAGCTTAAGTTTATGCACATCTTAATTTTTCATTTTCTAGGAAAATATAAATTAGGTACGGACTCTGGAATAGATAAACAAATGAACTTTGGGTTTGAAAAATGAGAAAAGTTGTCAAACAGCTACCCTTTGCCCTCTGCAAATATAAACACATATGGAGCACTAGGGCATTTTCTCAGGTGAATTCTACGAAGCCTTCAAAAACATATAATTCCTATATTATTCATATTAGTGTTCTCAAAGTTACAAAACACCTGGAGATGTTATTAAAATGCAGATTCTGCTTCGGTTTGAATAAGATCTAAGAGTCTAGCAAGGTCCCAGGTAATGCTGATAGTGTTACTTAAGCCAGATATGAAGTTGCAAAGGTTTAAACTGTTACATACCTAGAGAAAGAAAGCTTCCAGACACTTTTTATAAGATGTATTCTAAAATTGATATTAAAACTTTATAAATATATTTATTTTAAATATAAAAAGCAACTATAAGCCAATTTCTGTTGTAAATATTTTTTTTAAAGATTTTATTTATTTATTTGAGAGAGAGAGATTGAGAGAGAGAGCACATGAGAGGGGGGAGGGTTGGGAGGGTCAGAGGGAGAAGCAGACTCCCCGCCGAGCAGGGAGCCCGATGCGGGGCTCGATCCAGAGACTCCAGGATCATGACCTGAGCCGAAGGCAGTCGCTTAACCAACTGAGCCACCCAGGCGCCCCTCTGTTGTAAATATTGATAGTATTGGTACTAAGGCAAAATAAAATATTTACAAGTAGAATCAAGTAGTGTATTAAGAGAAACACAGAACACAACCAAGCAAGGTGATTCTACAAATGCCCACATGGTTTGGTGTTGGCAAAACATTAATATAATTCACCATATTAATAGGTCAAATGAGAAGAACTGGTAATTTCCACAGATGCTGAAAAAACATTTATGAAATTTACAACACATTGTTTGTTTTTAAAAATCTAAAATATGGATATAAAACCTAATGATGAAAACAGAAATAGTCATTAAAATTAGGAACAAGGGGCGCCTGAGTGGCTCAGTTGGTTGGGCATCTGACTCTTGGTTTTGGCTCAGGTCAAGATCTCAGGGTCGTGGGATCAAGCCTTGCAGAGGGCTCCGAGCTCCAAGTAGAGTCTGCTTAGGATTCTCTCTCTCTCTCTCTCTCCCTCTGCCCCTCTCCCCCTGTCTTTCTCTCCCTCTCTCTCTCTAAAATAAATAAATAAATCTTTTTAAAATAACTAGGAACAAGATAAGGATTTCCACTGTATTCTGGGTGTAGACAACAGTGAAATTAAGCAAGAAAAGAGTGAGCTATTTTAGAGAAGGGGAAAATGTGTTATTTGTAATCAACATAAGTATATAACAGGAAAATACAAGAAAATTGGGAATCACTAGAAATTCTTTCTTATAAAGGGAATATTTCAAGTCTGTGAAGAAAATAGTTTCAATATATTGCATTGGGTCTACTTGGAGAAGCATTTGAGGGAGGAAAAAAGAGCCTACTCTCTGCCTTATACAAGAATAAATTCTAGATGGAGAAATGGTTTAAATGTAAAATAAACTAACAATAAAAAAGCAAACAATAACTACAATAAACACACAAATATAGAAAACTTAATATACACACGTAAACAGAGAACATAAATGTAGCAGAAGAAGATAGAGGTATTTCTTCATAATTTTGTGTGAGTAATTACTCTTTATGATATCAGAAAACAAGCCACTGAGAAAAAAATTTGACCAATTAGGAAGTCAAAACTCTTGAATGGCAAAAATACGTTTTTAAAAGTCAAAAGTCACAAAAACTGGAAAATATTTATAACATATATCAAAGTGTCCAACTTTCCTAATGCCGTGTTGGCAAGGATTAAAAAGTTAGATAATACAAAGGATAGCTACATTGCAAATTAAGTGTTCTATATTCATATAATGTTATGCTATCATTGGCATTATAAGAATACAACATATTGATATGTATTGTAATGGAAATATCTCCAAAGGACAATATTGTATTTGTCTTAGCAGGTAGAAATAAAGACCTGAGTTAGACAAAAAATAGTTGTAATAGAAAAAAAAAAAGAACAGAGAGAAGAGATATTATGGAAGTACAATCAACAAAACAGAGGAAGAAGTAAAAAAAAATCTGAGATTTTGAGCCTAAGTAGCCGAGATTTATTATTATTACTATTACCATTATCATTGTTATTATTAAACTCTGAAAGATGAGCTTATTGTTTTTAAAGGTAGTACAAGGAACAGTACCAGGAGGAGGCTAAGTCTGAGGATTCTGGAGCCAGACTTTAATTCCCACTCTGCTATTTACCAGTTATGAGACCTTCTGCAAGTTATTTTTCTCTCTGTCCCTCATTTTCTCAACTTTGAAAGAGAATAAGTACTCACAAGACTGTTTTGAAACTTTAAGCATTAAAGAAGTCAGTATTATCAAAGTGTTAATAATAGTGCTTGGCCTATAGTGCATGCTAAATATCTGTTAGCTATTATTATTCTAATTGTGGATTTTTGAGTATGAAATGCTGTGTGATAAGTTAGGCCATAAAATACAAAAGACAGAAATGCAGGGCTAAAATTTAGCATACAGGTCAGGGTTGATAAATGGGCACGTTTGGGCTCTCAGAGCTAAAACTGGGAGTTACTTTACATTACCTAGATGAGACAGACAGTGCTCAGCACCAGGGTAAATATTCGAGGCTGGAGCAGCTTGTGTATTCTCACAAACTGATGTCATTCCAGTGTCCTGTGAGGAGACATACTGAAATGATAGAATGCACTCTACCTCTTCCCAGATCAACCTCTAGGGAGAATGAAGTAATGAAGAATGGCAGTGCTGGGCTGAGAGTCCAGAACCTAGCTGTGCAATGTCTTCATGCTACAACTGAGTGAACTGATTGAATGATCAGGCCATTAGTGCCTAGATGGAGAATTGTCCATTTTATTTCTTTCTTAGTTGGCCTAAATGTGTTCTGGAGAATTACTAAACATACTGATTTTTTTCTATTGCCATAGTCTGTAAGCCCAGAGACTACTGTAGTAAGAAGCAACTCAATTAAAAATCAATAAATCAGTGTTGATGCTTAGCAATGTAGTATTTCTCTTCTCCATAGAGGATTTTTTTTGTTTTTTCGTTTTTAACTTTTAAATTTTTTATTTAAATTCAATTTAGTTAACATATAGTATATTATTAGTTTCAGAGGTATAATTTAGTGATTCATCAGTTGCATATAACACCCAATGCTCATTATAACAAGTGCCCTCCTTAATGCCCATCACCCAGTTACCCCATCTCCCACTCCACCCCCAGCAACCCTCAGCTTGTTTCCTGTAGTTAAGAGTCTCTTATGGTTTGCCTCCCTATCTGTTTTTATCTTATTTTTCCTTCCCTTCCCCTATGTTCATCTGTTTTGTTTCTTAAATCTCTTGTCCATAGAGTTTTAAGAGCGCTTATCTTTCTTCAGCCAAAGTCACATGAGCCTCTCTCAGTTCCATGAAATCTCTCAAGAATTCCTATTCATCTATTTGAGGTATCCCACCAGAATCTCACAAGGCAAAAATTATGCCTATTCAACAACCCTAAACACACCATAACTATTGATTGTAGCCAAAGGTTATATTCCATAATGGGTCATCAGATAAATGGAGATGAGGACATATATGACAGATATATATTTTTTTCTTGACCAGACTTATATGAAAATTTCCACCTCATGGAAAGCTCTTTTTTTCCCATCAGTTGAGAGAGTTATAACTTGCCCTCTATGTCCGAATAAACACTGAACTTTGGTGGGGGAAAACTAGAGAAAATTAATAGTTTACCAAAATATTAGAGCTAAGAAGGGGAGGGTCAGGTAATCATTCCAACCTAGCCTGTATTTTATGTGACCTCAGTAACATCATAGATTATTTTTCCATTCAAAGCTCAAGGTGACTTTATGCTGCAGGTGATTATATTTTATTCTCCAGTTCAGATCCTTGAACCTAATACACTCTCAAAGAAATCTGTATACAATGTTTAAAAGAATTGATAAGAAAGTTCATGTTTAGGTGAAGTTGAAAAAGGTCAACAGAATTGCGTTTCAGTTTTCTGAAATGTATATGTATACACACAACAGTGGCCACAGAAATGTACTTTTTCCTACAAAAAATATTTATTTACTTACTAGTTTACTGTCACGAAGAAAAATTCTAAGTTTGGAACTATCAATAATAGATTTACACCATACTCAGATTAATTTTTAAACATATTTTCTGACAAATTGGAGGTTGCAACTGATGGCCCAGTTTCAGTATCAAATAGCTACCATTCAGACTTCTCAAGAGAGAGCAAAAAATTCATATTTACAAATACAAAATTTCTCAATATACTATATGGTGTTTATAGAACCATCTAAATTTTCATCATCTTAAAATAACATCAGAAAGATCGCTGTAGAAAATACTCTGAAAGACAGAAATCTCTTAATATAATCTGAATCACCAGTAGTATATTCACACTGTGGCATTATCAAGCCATGCAACATAGGGTATGCCATGCACTGAAGGTACCATATTCCAATTTATATAGCAAACATTAACATAGAATAGCATGGTGTAAAACGGACTGATATGGGACAAATGTCAAACAGTTCTTTTTAAAGAAGCAAATGTGAGAGGAAGCAGTGAAGCAACAAAAGTTGACAATTCTTCACCAGGCAATTTAATGTGATAATAAGAATTGGTATTTTTTTTCCTTTGCAAAAAATGCCCATAAGAAGTAATAATTTTGGAAGCATGAGAATTTACTGCAATAAGCTAAACAATGCTTAAAATTCAAAATGTAGTTCACCCTAAAGAACTTGAGATTAAAAATGAAATACAACTCCGAATATACATATTTACACTTATCTCTTGTAAAGCATATGTTCTTTCCAAGCTATGCAAGGATTTACCATTTGCCATGTTTTTACAGATTAAATATTGTTAAATGCTCCAAGGCACAGTTCATAGCTACTTTCAAGATTAAAACTAACAAAAATCTGTTTTAAATACATCCTTGTTATTTGACACTTTAGTAGTTCTAAATCATATGAAGATAGCCTATTTTATTCCTCTAAAATTCAGGACTGCAAATGTCAGCATATTGAATAATAATATGATCAATAGCAAAGCATCTAATCCAATTGTTTATCTTTTTAATTCTATGAAGTAATGTATTGGATACTTTTACAAAGCTGGGAGGGATATCAAAGTCTTGAATATTCTCTTTACTTCACTTTTACTTCTATGTACAACTATGGGTTTATGTTTTTATCACTTTTTGCTTTCTTACACTTTTTGCAATCTGAGTAGATTTTTGAATTAATTACAGAAAAATTCTACCTGCCTCCTGCTGGCCCTTTTCCCCAGCCCAGCTTCTAGATGGGTTCAGGTTTCTTGTCTTAAAATGAATGTACCATAAGTACTTAGCTCATAGGATTTTGTTGATTAAAAAAAAAATTTTAAGGACTGTATGCCAGTGTGTAATATTCAGTAAATTCTTATACTAGCTATTTTTAATAATGCATATTAACATGTTAAAGGTTCTAAGAAACCCTTAAGAAAAGATACTTGCTTTGCTAAACTTTACCTCAATATTTCCTGATCTTATTAGGGCCTATTAATACTCTACTACTTACTTAGGAAGCAATATTGGTTAACAGCTTTTCTGCCTGCCTGTCCAAGTTGTTTTGGTTCTCTTTTGAAGGGTGTGTGTGTGCGTGTGCGTGCGTGTGTGTGTGTGTGTGTGTGTGTGTGAATTGTCATTTGCCATTGTACCACTGGCCTAGTTGAAGGGTATTTTATAAAACAAGTATGTAAGACTTTTTGTTTTAGGTAGTAAACAGTTTAATTTGGTGACATTGTCCCCTAAATCACAATTTATAGGAATCCTCTGCATGAAGTGTTTCTATGTTTCAGGACCAGGAAAAGAGGTAATTTCCTTATGATGTGATTTGTTTTAATTAATTTTCAAAAGATTATAAATTCTAAGCAAAATGATTTAAAGTCTATGTAGCAAAATTATATTGTCATGATATCTTTAACATTTATACCACTAAGAATCAAAATAACATTTTATTCCAAGTTTCTACCAGAGTCTTGGCAAATGTGGAAAACCAAAAAATGCTTTTCTTATGACTATATTTATTTCATCTAGATGATTATTTTTATAATTATAATGCAAACCATTCTAGAAAATTCTATTATTTTAAAACAGTAGATAATATACACTTGAGGTGGCCTATGAAAACCCATCTCTCTATCCCTGACATCTTTCCAAGAATTGATTTTGTTCAGATTTCCATCCTCCTTTGCACTCAGAGAGTCTGACTCATCTCTAGTACCAGCAAGTGAATCCTAATTTATCTCAGCTAGTCATGGATTTAATTCTAGCCAAAGTTTGTGTGAAAGAAAATTTTTTGAGGGAACAGTTGGAAAAGATTTCCTCACTCTTTAAATGATGATACAGAAAGAGTTTCTCTCTTTTGATGATGGTTATCATTACCAAGCCTTGGTGTGATATCTGGAACGATGGGTAAGCCAAAGAGCAAAGCCAAAAAATGTGGGCACTGGGGGTAGAGCAGAGATATGGGAATGAACTGAGTTATTAATTTTCTTATCATGTCACTGAACAAAACAACCCTGAAAGTTTTCTTTCCTGTCCACCTTCTGAGCTTCCTATAGAGATTCTTGTTAACTGAATAAGTAAATTTTCAAATAATGTCCAATTAAGGCTATTTAAATCTCAATTTTCTGTTACTTGTAGTCAAAGCATCCTAATTGCCATACTCATCTAGCTTCTAACACTTTTACTTAGAATTTTTAATCATGAAAGCCACTTTTTGTATCTTACATTTATTAGATGTAAGAATTTTGTATCCCTGGACTTTATTTTTCTTATCTTACTAAGATACAGATGCTAAATAGTTCTCTCAGATTCAATGGATTGCATTCTCATTGAGATTGTTTCTCTTGAGGAGTATCAGTGTGAATAGAAATGTTCCATGTTTAAACATGAACACATTAAATTTAAGTTTCTGCAATAAGTAAACATGTTGCCAGTTTATAAATTATGAACACTTTTTCTGATAGATTTTTAACTATTTTTGATTCAAAGTGATTTGTTTTCATGACCTGAGCCAAGATCAAGAGTTGGATGCTCAACCAACTGAGCCACTCAGGCGCCCCAAGACATTCTTTATTAATGTCTTTAATGGCACCTTTAAAAACTATGTTCTTCTAACTTGAAATTTTCAGTCCTTACAGTGGTATTTCTTTTGAGAGAATTTATTATGTGGAATTTAGTGCAGTGTACCTGGCCCTTGCATTACTCTCTATTTCTCATCCCAGTATTTGTATGATTCAGTATTTTAAATTATGAACATCCTGCTAGAATCTGCCCTTTTTTGTTTGTAAAACATAATGAGAAAAAAACTTAGTCTATTTCTCTGGGGAAGAAAATAAGCCAAAGACAATGAAATCTGTCTTTTTGTTGAAATGTGTCTCTCTCTTGAAGAAAAATCCGTTATGTCAAATATCAAATAGACTGAAAACTAAAATAAGTTTTTTACTGATTAAATTTGGGACTTTGTGGAAAAAAAAGAAAAGAAAAAAAAAGGACCCAGAAAAGTTCAAAAGTGGTAGCATTTTCATTCAATTGTGACACGATTAACTTTCTATCCATGCCACTTCTTTTCTTTTTTTTTTTTAGGGTGACATCAAAATTTTATTTCCTTTTATTATCTACTATTATTTAATTTCTTTTTCTTTCTTTCTTTCTTTCTTTTTTTCTTTCTTTCTTTCTTTCACCTTCACTGCATAGGTTTGACAGTTTATTTAATATTTTAATTAATTTTTATGATTTTTTTAGTTTAATTCAATTAATTAACATATAGCGTATTAGTTTCAGAGGGAGAGTTCAGCGATTCATCAGTCCTATATAACACTCAGTGTTCATTACGTCATGTGCCCTCCTTAATGTCAATCACCCAGCCCTTCCCCACCCTCCTTCCCCTCTAGCAACCCTCAGTTTCTTTCCTAATGATTAAGAGTCTCTTATGGTTTGTCTCCCTCTCTGATTTCATCTTCTTTTATTTTTCCCTCCCTTACCCTATGATCCTTTTTGTTTCTTAAATTCTACATATTAGTGAAACCATATGATAAATGTCTTTCTCTGACTGACTTATTTTGCTTAGCATAATACCCTGTAGTTCCATCCATGTTACAAATGGGAAGATTTCTTATTTTTTGATGGCTGAGTAGTATTCTGTTGTATATATACCACATCTTCTTTATCCATTCATCTGTCAATGGACATCTGGGCTCTTTCCACAGTTTAGCTATTATGAGCATTCCTTCTATAAATATTGGGGTACAGGTGCCCCTCCAGATCACTACATTTGTATCTTTGGGATAAATACCTAGTAGTGCGGGGCGCCTGGGTGGCTCAGATGGTTAAGCGTCTGCCTTCGGCTCAGGTCATGATCTCAGGGTCCTGGGATCGAGTCCCGCATCAGGTTCCCTGCTCAGTGCAGAGCCTGCTTCTCCCTCTCCCTCTGCCACTCCCTCTGCTTATGCTCTTCTGTCTATCTCTCTGTCAAATAAATAAATAAAATCTTTAAAAAAAAAAAATACCTAGTAGTGCAATTCTGGGTCATAGCGTAGCTCTATTTTCAACTTTTTGAGGAACCTCCATACTGTTTTCCAGAGTGGCTGCACCAGCTTGCATTCCTACCAACACTGTAAGAAGGTTCCCCTTTCTCTATATCCTCACCAACATCTGTCATTTCCTGACTTGTTAATTATAGCCATTCTGACTGGTGTGAGGTGGTATCTCATTGTGGTTTTGATTTGTATTTCCCAGATGCTGAGTGATGTTGAGCATTTTTTCATGTCTGTTGGCCATTTGTATGTCTTCTTTGGAGAAATGTCTGTTCATGTCTTCTGCCCATTTCTTGATTGGATTATTCTTTGCGTGTTGAGTTTGATAAGTTCTTTATAGATATTGGATACTAGCTCTTAGCTGATAAGAAATTTGCAAATATCTTCTCCCATTCTGTCAGTTGTCTTTTGGTTTTGTCGACTATTTCCTTTGCTGTGCAAAAGCTTTTTATCTTGATGAAGTCCCAGTAGTTATTTTTGCCTTTATTTCCCTTGCCTTTGGAGACCTGTCTAGCCAGAAGTTGCTGTTGCTGAGGTCAAAGAGGTTGCTGCCTGTGTTCTCCTCTAGGATTTTGATGGATTCCTGTATCACATTTACTCTTTCATCCATTTTGAGTCTGTTTTTGTGTATGGTGTAAGGAAATGGTCCGGTTTCATTCTTCTACATATGGCTGTCCAAATTTCCCAACACCATTTGTTGAAGAGATTATCTTTTTCCATTGTATAATCTTTCCTGCTTTGTTGAAGATTAGTTGACAATAGAGTTGAGGGTCCATCTCTGGGTTCTCTATTCTGTTCCATTGATCTATGTGTCTGTTTTTGTGCCACTACCATACTGTCTTGATGATTACAGCTGTGTAATAGAGTTTGAAGGCCAGAGTTGTGATGCCCCCAGATTTGGTTTTCTTTTTCAACATTCCTGTGGCCATTCAGTCTTTTCTGGTCTATACAAATTTTAGGATTATTTGTTCCAGCTCTGTGAAAAAAGTGGATGGTATTTTGATAGAGATTGCATTGAATATATAGATTGCTCTGGGAAGCATAGACATTTTAACAATATTTGTTCTTCTAATCCATGAGCATGGAACGTTTTTCCATTTCTTTGTGTCTTCCTCAATTTCTTTCATGAGTGTTCTATAGTTTTCTGAGTACAGATCCCTGGCCTCTTTGGTCAGGTTTATTCCTAGGTATCTTATGATTTTTGGTGCAATTATAATGGGATCAACTCCTTAATTTCTCTTTCTTCTGTCTCACTGTTAGTGTATAGAAATGCAACTGATTTCTGTGCATTAATTTTATATCCCGCCACTTTGCTGAATTCCTGGATGAGTTCTAGCAATTTTGGGGTGGCAGCTTTTGGATTTTCCACATAATGTATCATGTCATTTGCGAAGAGTGATAGTTTGACTTCTTCTTTGCTGATTTGGATGCCTTTTCTTTCTTTTTGTTGTCTGAATGCTAGGCTAGGACTTCTAGTACTATGTTGAACAGCAGTGGTGATAGTGGACATCCCTGCCGTGTTCCTGACCTTAGGGGAAAAGCTCTCAGTTTTTCCCCATTGAGAATGGTATTCATTGTGGGCATTTTATATATGGCTTTTATGATATTGAGGTATGTTCCTTCTATCCCTACACTGTGGAGAGTTTTAATCAAGAAAGGATGCTGTACTTTGTCAACTGCTTTTTCTGCATCTGTTGAGAGGATCATATGATTCTTGTCCTTTCTTTTATTAATGTAATGTATCACATTGATTGATTTGCAGATGTCAAACCACCCTTGCAACCCAGGAATAAATCCCACTTGGTCGTGGTGAATAATCCTTTTGATGTATGTTGTATCCTATTGGCTAGTATCTTGGTGAGATTTTTTGCATCCATGTTCATCAGGGATATTGGTCTGTAATTCTCCTTCTCAGTGGGGTCTTTGGTTTGGGGATCAAGGTAATGTTGGCCTCATAGAACAAGTTTGGAAGTTTTCCTTCCATTTCTATTTTTTAAAAGAGCTTCAGAAGAATAAGTAGTAATTCTTCTTTAAATGTTTGGTAGAATTCCCCTGGGAAGCCATCCAGCCCTGGACTCGTGTGTTGGGAGATTTTTGATTACTGCTTCAATTTCCTTGCTGGTTATATGTCTGTTCACGTTTTCTATTTCTTCCTGGTTTAGTTTTGGTAGTTTATACTTCTCTAGGAATGCATCCATTTCTTCCAGATTGCCTAATTTGTTGGCATATAGTTGCTCATAATATGTTCTTAGAATTGTATTTCTTCAGTGTTGGTTGTGTTCGCTCCTCTTCCATTTATGATTTTGTTTATCTGGGTCCTTTCTCTTTTCTTTTTGATAAGTCTGGCCAGAGGTTTAACAATCTTATTAATTCTTTCAAAGAACCAGCTTCTAGTTTTGTTGATCTGTTCTACTGTTCTTTTGGTTTCTATTTCATTGATTTCTGCTCTAATCTTTATTATTTCTCATCTCCTGCTTGGCTTTATTTGCTGTCTTTCTCCAACTCCTTTAGGTGTAAGGTTAGGTTGTGTATTTGAGTCTTTTCTAGTTTCTTGAGATAGCCTTGTATTGCTATGTACTTCCCTCTTAGGTTCGCCTTTGCTGCACCCTAAAGGTTTTGAACAGTTGTGTTTTCATTTTCATTTGTTTCCATGAATTTTTAAAATTCTTCTTTAATTTCCTGGTTCACTCACTCATTCTTTAGTAGGATGCTCATTAACCTCCAAGTATTTGTCTTTCCAAATTTCCTCTTGTAACTGAGTTCAAGTTTCAAAGCGTTGTGGTCTGAAAATATGCAGGGAATGATCCCAATCTTTTGGGCCAGTTGGGACCTGATTTGTGACCTAGGATGTGATCTATTCTGGAGAATGTTCCATGTGTACTTGAGAAGAATGTGTGTTCTGTTGCTTTAGGATGGAATGTTCTGAATATATCTGTGAAGTCCATCTGGTCCAGTGTGTCATTCAAAGCTCTTGTTTCCTTGTATTGATTTTCTGCTTAGATGATCTGTCCATTGCAGTGAGAGGGGTGTTAAAGTTCCCTACTATTACTCTGTTATTATCAATGTGTTTAGATCTTCTTGCTGAATAGACCTTTTAATTATGATATAATGTCCTTCCTCATCTCTTATTACAGAACTTTGGTTTAAAATCTAATATGTCTGATATAAGGATTGCTACCTCTGCTTTCTTTTGATGTGCATTAGCATGATAAATGGTTTTCCAGCCCCCCACTTTCAATCTGGAGGTGTCTTTGGGTCTAAAATGAGTCTTATAGATAGCATATCAACAGGTCTTGCTTTTTTATCCAGTCTGATACTCTGTGTCTTTTGATTGGAGCATTTAGCCCATTTACATTTAGAGTAACTATTCATAAAGATACGAATTTAATGCCATTGTATTGCCTGTAGAGTGACTGTTTCTGTATTTTGTCTCTGTTCCTTTCTGGTCTGTGTTACTTTTGGGCTCTCTCTTCACTTAAAGGATCCCCTTTAATATTTCTTACAGGGCTGGTTTAGGGATCACAAATTCTTTTAGTTTCTGTTTGTTCTGGAAGCTCTTTATCTCTCCTTCCATTCTGAATGACTGCCTTGCTGGATAAAGTATTCTTGACTGCATATTTTTCTCCTTAGCACCCTGAATATATCATGCCAGTCCTTTCTGCCTGCCAGCTCTCTGTGGATAGGTCTTCTGCCACTTTACTATATCTACCCTTGTAAGTTACAGACCTTTTGTCCCAATCTGCTTTCAGGATGTTCTTTGTCTCTGAGATTTGCAAGCTTCACTATTTTATGCTGAGGAGTTGACCTATTTTTACTGATTTTGAGGGGGGTTCTCTGTGCCTCCTGGACTTGAATGCCTGTTTCTTTCCCCAGATTAGGGAAGTTCTCAGCTATAATTTGCTCCAATATACCTTGTTCCCCTTTCTCTCGCTGTTCCTTTTCTTCTGGGATCCCAGTTATTCTAATATTGTTTCACTTTATGGTATCACTTATCTCTCGAATTCTCCCCTTGTGATCCAGTAGTTGTTTATCTCTCTTTTTCTCAGTTTCTTTATTCTCCATCATTTTGTCTTCTATATCAGTTACTTTCTCTTCTGCTTCATTTATCCTAGCAGTTAGAGTCTCCATTTTTTTATTGCATCCCATTAATAGCCTTTTTTATTTTGACTTGATTAGATTTTAGTTCTTTCATTTCTCCAGAAAGGGATTCTCTAGTGTCTTTTATGCTTTTTCAAGCCCAGCCAGTAAATTTATCATCATTATTCTGAACGTTAGCTCTGACATCTTATCGATATACATACTGACTAGGTCCCTGGCAGTCAGTACTGCCTCTTGCTCTCTTTTTTGAGGTGAGTTTTTTCATCTCGTCATTCTTGCAGAAAGTGGTCGCTTTTCTAATTGTAGAGTTGCAGCTATTCTTTTATTTGATCTCAGGTTGAGTTCACAGGTGTTCAGAATGATTTGATAGCTATCTAGTTGACTTCCTGGGACCAGATAAAATAAAGGTCTCCCACTCCTCTGCCATCTTGGAAAGTAATTGCATGCTAAGCTACTTCTTTCCAACATTTTCTATTCTGTGAGTCAGATGAGTATCTATGGACAATGAAGCCATTAATATGACCTCCTTTAATTACCAATTGACCCTACTTTTCATGAGCTCATCTAAACCTAAGTACTTCCTAAAGGCCCCACCTCCTAATATCATTACATTGGTGGTTAGGGTTTCAACATATGAATTTGAGGGGAGGGGGGTACAAACATTCAGTCCATAATGAACACATAATAATTAACATTGGAAATCATTGATTCCAGAAGTAAGATAAAAATTTTAGTCACTTTTCATGATCTGTTGTGATTTTTCCTACATATGTATGTATGTATTTAGTGCCAAACCTGGAGTCCATAGAAGCTAGTCAGCTACTTTAGGAAGCAACCTTGTACCATTCTCAGAGTCTATGCCATGTAGAAGATGTTAATTATATTTTTCTTCCAATAAATTCTAAGAAAAAAAGGCATTCGTGAAAAATTTTTAACCATATTCTTTTTGAAGCTCAAATTTTAGGAAGTGTACAAATGGACTTTTATTTCCCTAATTATCTTCCAAAAGTCATTGATAGCATGCAAAATGTAAATGTGTTCTAATGACAAAGGGTCTGTATTCAAAATAATTTGGTAACTGATAACCTAAACAAAGTTATAGCACAAGACTTCTATAACAGAACTTCTTTGAGCTGTTACATTGATAATTTTTACTGTGTGTATCAAGAAGGGGATAACATATACACCAGTTTCCATAGTTGTTTTACCATGAAATCCTACTTCATACATGCATGCATGTGTGTGCAGAAGTGTGTGGTGTTTATTTAAATACCTATCAATATATTGTAACTTAGAAACATAAGAAAAAGTGTCAGAATGAATTGCTTGATTTTATTCTCAGATCTTTGGAAATACCTGTTAATTAAATAATGATAAAATATGTAAAGTTTGTTTAACAGGGTACCTATGTATTTTCATTCCTTTAAATATTACTATAAATGATTATCCTGTAAAATAACTTATCAACATTTAACAAATTTTGTCCTTATTGAACTTCTACATGGTCATCTAGTCTGATAAATTTAGAAAGCATTTGAACTAATGTATTTCAGTGTATTTTCCTAGTGTTTTTAAGGAAATGTCTTTTTTTTTTAAGATTTTATTTATTAATTTGTGAGAGAGAGAGAGAGAGAGAGCATGAGCAGGGGGTGGGAGAGGGAGAAGCAGGCTTCCTGCTGAGCAGGGAACCCGATGTGGGGCTTAATCCCAGGACCCAGGGATCATGACCCGAGCGAAGGCAGACGCTTAACCGACTGAGCCACCCGGGCGCCTCTTTAAGGAAATGTCTTATTTTCATATTCTATTTACTAAGTTATATCTTAATGTAATAAAAAGGTTAATTTTTTAAATTAAATATTTTGTTCATTTTAGTCTATATTTTTCGCTTTTTATAGCCAAAGAAAAAGAATCCTTATAGTCCTTACCCACCTCCCCAATACATCTTTTGCTTAGCAAGAGGTATTTTTCACTATGTCACTCTAAACCAAATATGTTTAATTGCTATTTAATAAAATCATTTATTTTCTTTTAGTCCTCTTATTTCTGGACTAACTATGTCTTTGATGGAAGAGCAGCTCTTTATTTACCACAAAGGACTAACCCTACTGGAGACATGTTACCTCTTCCCAGAAAACTTCAGCTTGCTCATTTGGATGGTATAATTAGCTAGTTTGTGGTCTGTTTTTGACACATTTCACTAGTCTGTTAGGATATGCTCTAACAGACTTAGCTTCCCTCTTCCCTTTTGACCCCAGAAATTTGCTTAACACAATTATTGGGACATGACTAACCATAACGGCACACTAGGAAATAGTAAAATCATGCCATCTGTCACCAGACAGTGCTTTGAAAACTTTCTCTCCACATTGTTATAAGCTCAATAACCTTGACTGTACACCAAATTATGACTTTTGGTTTGGGAGCACCTGGCTGGTTTGGTCAGTAGAATGTGTGACTCTTGGTCTCTGGATTGTGAGTTTGAGCCCCACCTTGGTGTAGAGATTACTTAAAAAAATAAAATCTTAAAAAAAACCACAAACTTTTGGTTTGTTTTTCTCTTTTGCAACATTGGAGTTATATTCTTGTGTGAAGTCTGCTGGGGCTATTTGGAATTTGTCAATATGTAGAAGCTTTAATATGGATGATGGGAATATTTCCAGAAAGTGATTTAAGAGGGAAACCAAGCTGCTCTCTTCTCCCAGATGGTTTGTGAAAGGGAAGCAGCAGGGAGAACAAAATCTTCAGAATAGAGTCACTTGGTAGACCTATGTCTAAAGGTGAGTAAAACTGGGTTTTTTTTTTTTTTTAAGACTTTGTTTTTTAATTTTTTAAAATTTTTTAGAAGATTTTATTTATTTATTTATTATTTATTTTAGAGAGAGAGGGACAGAGATTGTGAGCACACAAGTGGGGAGAGGGACAGCAGAGGAGGGAGAGGGACAAGCAGACTCCACACTGAGCACAAGCCCAATGCAGGGCTCAATTTCACCACCTGGAGATCATGTCCTGAGCCAATATCAAGAGTCAGGCGCTTAACCAACTCAGCCATCCAGGCACCTCAAGACTATTTTTTTAAAGAGAGTTTTAAGTTCACAACAAAATTGAGAGGAAGGAACAGAGATTTCCCATATACCTCCTGCCCTCATGCAGTCACAGCTTCCCCTGTTATCAACATCCCCATCAGAGTGATATATTTGTTACAAGGGATGAACCTTCAGTGACACATAGTTAATGTCCATAGTTTACATTAGCATTCACTCTTGCTTTTGTATATTTTATGGGTTTGGACAAATGTATAATCATATATGTACATCAGTATAGTACCATACAGAGTATTTTCACTACCTTAAACATCTCCTGTGTTTTGCCTGTTCATCCCTGTCCTCACCCTAATCCCTGGCAACCACTGATCTTTTTACTGTCTTTATAATTTTGCCCATTCTAGAATGTCATATACTTGGAATCACAGTATGAGTGGCCTTTTCAGATGACTTCTTTCACATAGTAATATGCATTTAAGGTTCTTCCATATCTTTTCATGGCCTGAGAGATTATTTCTTTTTTTGTGCTATATAATACTCCATTGTCTGGATATACCACAGTTTATCCATTCACCTAAAGAAGGACATCTTGGTTGCTTGCAGGTTTTGGCAATTATGAGTTAAGTTGCTACAGACATCAGATCACTTGGTTAAATATTAAAGAGCATGATTACTAGATCATATGATAGGAGTATGTTCAGTTTTGTAAGAAACCACCAAACTGTCTTCCACAGTGGCTGTACTATTTGCATTCCCACCAGCAATGAATGAGAGTCTTGGTTGCTCTACATTCTCTTCAGCGTTTGGTGTTGTCAGTATTCTGGATTTTACCATTCTGATAGGTGTATAGTGGTTAAAAGGAGAGTTTTCATTAAAAAAAAAAAAAGCCAAGTTGTGTTATATGACAATTCCTTTCTAAAATAAAATAGGATGCAATATGTACTTGTTCTTTCTTTCATTTTTCCTGGCTCATAACCTTCTCTCTTGTTTCTCCTTGTCAAGCTTTTCCAAGGTTTGATCTTACCTCCTATCCCTCTCTTCTTACCATACTACTCTCTTATTCTATTACTGTTGTTTTACCAGCAATAGTTAATAAGATATTAATATTTATTAAGATATTTTTTTGTTTTACATATTCCTTGTCCTAGGTGAAGTCATATGGCTGTATCCAGAGGTAAATGTTAGAAAGACTGGGTAAAGACAAGAAGGAAATTACCAGAGACTGACCAAAATTATATTCTGTGGGTCTGCTTGTAATATCCAGGGAGTCAGAATGGAATAGGTTTGTCCAAGGTATGAGGTAAAATTGCAAATGAAGTGAAAACAGTATATGCGGTCCTAGTATGTAAGGATAAAGATTATAAGTCAGTAAGTCATGGAATCCATGGAATAAAAACGACAAAGGGAGAATCAGAAATGACATCTGTAACTGGGATATTAATTTTTTTGTTCTCTGCATATAAAAGATAATTGAACACTTGTCTGTGGTGTGAGAGAGTCAGTGAAGAATAATGGCATGAGGGTTTTCAAGAGGATGATCATGGGGCAGTAACTGACTGGAAATGAAAGACTAAGATATTTTTGTAAATATTGAGCAATTTAAAAACAACAGGAAAGGAAAGTTTAAATAATTTTAAAAAGACAATTGATTACTTACAGTTTTTAAAGATGAGAGAGGATAGAGTCCAAAACAGAGGTTGAAGCATCAGCC
The DNA here is from genome assembly GCF_002201575.2 of Neomonachus schauinslandi. Taxonomy (NCBI): domain Eukaryota; kingdom Metazoa; phylum Chordata; class Mammalia; order Carnivora; family Phocidae; genus Neomonachus; species Neomonachus schauinslandi. The sequence goes on along the minus strand of NC_058407.1, from coordinate 55,417,809 downwards.
TTAGGGAAGAGGAGAGGCAGGTCCTCTACTTAATAGCATAAAGTGAAAAAAGCATATGTACAGATGGGGGTAGGTTGGAATGTTTTATATAAAGAAAATTAGGAAGTTTCCATTTGATGGTTTTAATTTCTTTAAAATAGAAGTCAAGGTCACTTAGAATAAACAGGATAAGGTTAGTCCAATGTTTGAAAAAGTAGTAGAGAAGTTTCAAGATAATTGTGGGGAATCTAAAAGTGAGTTATCAGAGAATCAGAGAGATGTGGCAGTGTTGAGGGCTCATTTGAAATTGTTACCTCTCAATTCACAGTGGAATTAATATATTGTCTAATGAGACATTTTCCAGTGGTTTTGGAATAATCAGTGTAGGCTCAGAGCAAACAGATGGTTAGGTTCATTCAGGGCAGGGGTTTGGGTAGATTTGTCCAATTAAAAATTAAGGCAAATGCATTTAGTTTTGCAAGAGGGTTACTGAAATGATGTACCATGAAATCTAAGTAGGAAAGGAGCAAAGGGACCACCAAAATAGGTGGTGTTTTTGTTGAAGAAAAAATAAATAAGCAAGTTGAAAAGAGAGTACTTGGTATTCAGAGTGAAATGTCTAGTTGTTATACATGCTGACAAGAGCCAAAGTGTGATGGTAAGAGTTGCTGAAATAGAGGAAAAGACAAACATTGGAGGTGAATGGTTTGAGGCCATTGGGTTGAACATACCATTCATGGGCACATTTAAGTCACCAATTTATGAAGAAAAATGATGTATCAATTTATGACATGGACAATTTATGAAGAATCAGTTTATGAAGAAAAAGTAAGATGAATGATTTCAGAATTATGATTTTTATTAAATGAAACAAGATATCCTTTATTCACATATTCAGAATAATTGTAGAAATTAAGTATCTTGGTTAAGTAAAATATTTGTATCAGAATGTCACAATATATATGTATATATGTATTTGTCTACATATATATATCTAATATATATATATATAATAATGTAAAGTCACATTCAAAGCACAAGTGATGCCTTTATCTGTTTTATTGCCATTCAGATATCACTGTGAGAAATCATCACCTTGAACTGCTTCACTAAAATCTAACAAAACTTGTGTTATATACATTATTATGGAAAGATTTAAGTAAGTAAGTCTTGATTTTCTTGGTGATTATGAGTCCTGAAAACCTAAGGTATTTTAAGACTTACCTTTCATGGACACCTGGGTGGCTCAGTTGGTTAAGCGGCTGCCTTCGGCCCAGGTCATGATCCCAGGGTCCTGGGATCGAGTCCCACATCGGGCTCCTTGCTCAGCGGGGAACCTGCTTCTCCCTCTCTCTCCCTCTGCTTGTGCTCTCTCTGTCAAATAAATAAAATCTTAAAAAAAAAAAAAGACTTACCTTTCATAATGAGATCCATTTGGTTTAATGTTAAGTGAAGAAACCCAATTACAAATTAGTATAGACAGCATACATAAATGCTATACTTTGGTTTGATATTTTTCCTTTTTTTTCCTACCTAGGTCATATGTGGTATGAATGTATGTCTTCCTAATTCTTAAAGAAGTAAAGTTTGGAGTCCATATGAGAAAAATGATAGTTATGTATATAATAGAATAGAATAAGAATTATTAGCATTTCATAATATTCTGAAAAACTGATTTATGACCCAAAATTATCTATATTTAGATACTTAATTAGTCATTTATTGTAATTTCTAGTGCCATCTGTAGACTCATAAATATGGGCTAAATTTGTTTTTTTTTAAATAGTGTGGATCCTTATTTACAATATTTTGTTTTAAAAAGGAGCAAGGATTTTTAGAGCATAAGAAACGCATTTCGCTTTATTCAGTCATTGGTAAGCCAGTATTTCAGATGTTTTAGGTTCAAAGTTTAATTTTGCAAGAGACTTGCTTTGATTGTGACACTTGAGCAAGTTTCTTTCTGCCAGTCTCCTCACTTGAAAAACGGGGAAAATAACATTGACCTCATGGAAACTGAAAAAGCCAGTGAAAGCAGTAGCTATTCACAATTGCAGTGGCAAGAAAAGCTCTTGATCTAAAGTGTTTAAGATCAGAACATCTGGGTCATGATCTGGATGATGTGTTAATGCCACACAACCATAGGGTATAATCAAAGACTTTTTTTAACTTAATAGAAAACAGAACTCTTCCATGAACTGTGGAAGGAAAATATGACCTGTTTAAACAACCTGTGCAAATATAAGGTGACATTTTATATTATAGGGAAATTTTACTAAGCCTTGGCCACATCTTTCATTTAGAGTAATTATTCATGCCCCTCATATACATGATGTAAATGGCCCCTTTTCACTGTAACATGGAAAAACAGAAAGATTGTTTGTTACATCTGTTATAGCTCATTGCCCAATGTCTTTTTTTCTGACCAGTCTCATAATTGATTTATCTTATTAATAATCAGTTAATTTTGTGAGGTACAGAGACAGCAAATGAATTAAGCACATACGGTATTATGGGAATCCTCATTGGATAATAGCAGAACAAACTATTTGATAATCATTTTTTATCACTATATCATTTTTAAAGAGAATATGGGATGGGACACCTGGTTAAGTGCTCTCAGCTCAGGTCTTGATCTCAGGGTCATGAGTTCAAGCCCCACATTGGGCTCCATGCTGGGCCTAGAGCCTACTTAAAAGAAAAAACAAAAAAGAATATGGGACAATGATATAATATTAAGATGGGATAGTCACACCTATTTAAGTAACAAATAATGGAAAAAAAACTAAAACTAAAAATAATAACTGAATAAAATCATCATAAATGATCCTAAGTCTTGTCCATTTTCCATGAGTTGCTTTGCCCTCACCTTGTAAGGCATTTTATGAGAATTGCATTAGATATTCATCGCCTAATAAGTTATCTAATATATTATATTATAAATAGTATATGTATTATTTTAGGTAATATTTTATAATAAATAATACAGAAATGTGATTAACATGGATTTGGATTATAATAGTCACTCACTAAATGGTAGTCTATAATTTTTAAAGTCTATATGTGTTTTCCTTAAAGAGCTGGGGAACAAATGACCTCAAAGAAATCAGTACTCCCCTTCCTAAAGAGACTCCTATGGTCAAATTGTTTCAGAAATGCTGGACTGTAATCTTTCCTCTTAGAGATTCACCAGATACTTTGGCATGCCAAAGAAAAACCTAGAGAAGTTTTGCATCAAAAACACCTGATCAACTGTGACTAACAAAAGATTATGGCTAAAAGAATGCAATTAATTTAACAGTTCCCTCTTTTAGCCCTATATTAAAATATTTTCCTACTATTTTCCTTTATTATCATATCTCATAAAATAACAAATAAATTAGGCTGAACCATTTGCTTCTTCTGGTATAATGTGCATAGAAATAGCTCTATTTTTGGTAATTAATCAAGATCAGAGTCATAAATGGCCTCCTGCAGAACTCAGAGCCTCAAAAGCCACATGCTGCCGGAAACCAGAAGGGAAAAATTCTCAATCCAGACCTTTTGGGAGAGCTCATTAAATGCAGATTTTAGCTCAACCTCCTATCTACTGAATCTATCCTCCTGAGAGCTGGGGCCCAATAATACACATTTTAAATCAACATGCAATTGTTAGAGCACACCAACCAGAGTTCATTTTGAAGTAGCATACTCCACCATCCAAAATGAGAGAAATTCTAACTGAAAGAATAACTTCGTTCCATAAAATTATATAATTCCAGGAGGAGAAGCTCTTCTACAAAGGGACTATTGATACAGTGCGGGGTGAAACTAGTTAAAATACACATTTTTTTTCAGTAATTCTCAAATAGTTTAGTTCATCTCCTTTGGAAATTCCCTGTCTGTTGTCACTGATGTTGACCTAATTCTTTTTCCACTCACTCTGTTGCTTCCCACCCAAACTTGGGCTGATTAGAATATTTTCTTTTTATGTCCTATATGTAACCTCTTTCCTTTTTCTCTGGGCTTGTATATGCTTTCTAATAGACTCCTACTCGTATCAACCTAACTGAACCTCTGTGCAGCCTTCCATGAGTTCTTTATATAATTTTGATACTACTTATTTGAATCGAACCTGGTCACACTTTGCTAGAAATTTGTGGTCATGTTCTGCCTTCCTGGTGTATATATGTCATTGGCTCAAACCCTGACAACTCCTACATTTATATAAGTTGTGGGGTCTCTTTTTACCATTAACTTATTTTAGTCCATCTTGCTTTGTTTTTAAAATCTAGTAAATATTTAGGTAGGCATCTCAGAAATAAAGACATTTCATGGGTCCCATCTTATCTTTTGTTTCATCTTTGGTTAAGAAATCTAAATACTGCCTTTGGTTTTTCATTTGTATGCTCATCAGCTTTCTGTTTAGCCAGGAAAATAGAGAAATATGCAGAAATTGTGAAAGTTGTTGGCATTCCACTGAAATATTTCTTTAGCTGAAGGGATCAAATCAATAAAATATGATGAAACCATATGCTCATTATTTCAAAGGAGAAGAGCTGCTTCAGGGAATATTGGGAGATTTATTAATTCTACCATTACCTCTCATTAAGGCTAGATATCTCCAAACCTGATTTCCTAAATAAAATGTACCTCAGTAGGAAAAGCACACTTGTGGAATTTGTACTAATATTCTATTTTTTCCATGATTACTTTTATGGCAGCATTGTACAATGTGAAATTATTAAGCAAAAAAAAAAAAAATACAATTCATTACATGGAAAGGGTTTATAGCATAGCCATGGTTTGGAAATGCCATAGAGAAATAAGTCTTGGCAAAGATGAATGCTTACTGCTCTGGGCCATATGTTCATTTAATTGAGTTTGTAACTTTCCAGGCAAGATGCCAAATGGATAGTCTGCTGTCTGGTGAGAGAGGTAATGTTTCTGTCTTCTTGTTCTCACCAATTTTAGATGCCCATGAAGACTCGGATTTGTTCTTTGGAAGACTTCTATCCAAGTACAAAATCAAGTAAATGAGCAGATCATGTCAAATAACCAGTGCATTTGTTTTAAGTGTTTAGTCAATTGGGTTTAAACTCATGTTTGCATACCAATGGGAGTTCAAAGTCATGAAAAATCCTTGGCAACCCAAATGGTTAATTCCAATTTTAAAATTTCAAGTAAATAACACAAAGGAGACATTTAATCTAACCACCTGTGTCCCATTCTTTAAAACAAACCATAAAAAATAAAAATAAATAAAACAAAGCAGAAAGGGCCAAAAAAATAACCAAAAAACAAAAAAAAAAACAAAAAAACCCCTCCAAAACCAAAATCCCTAGGAGGAAATTTCAGAATCTTTATAGAGTTTAAAAGTGAGGTTTTAGTAGGGCATTTATTGCATTATATTCTCTCATGTTACTAAGGGTTAAGACAACTTATCTAAAATCATTAACAAAAAATTATTTTCATATATTATTGATGTATAATTGACATACAACAAATTGCACATATTTCAAGAGTACTATTTGATAAATTTGGACCTCAACACAATCAGGATAATGAATATATCTATTAATACCCCAAATTTCTTATAATCATTGGAAATCCCTCTTTCCTGTCCCTTCCCGGCATCACTCCCAGGCAATCACTGATTTGCTTTCTTTCACTATAACTCAGTTTCTTTTTTCTAGAATTTTATGTAAGTGTATTTCTAGAGCAGACTGACCCTCTTTTGTCTGACTTCTTTTTTTTTTTTTTAAAGATTTTATTTATTTATTTGACAGAGACACAGCGAAAGAGGGAACACAAGCAGAGGGAGTGGGAGAGGGAGAAACAGGCTTCCCACAGAGCAGGGAGCCTGACGCGGGGCTCGATCCCAGGACCCCGGGATCATGACCCCAGCCGAAGGCAGACGCCTAATGACTGAGCCACCCAGGTGCCCCTGTCTGACTTCTTGTATACAGAATAATCTTTTGGGAATGATCAGTGATGTTTTAATTATAACAAAAGTTCATTCTTATTTTATTGTTGAGTAATATTTCATTGTCTGATTATATACCACAGTTTTTTATACACTTATCTGTTGTTGGACATTTGGGTCCAGGGACTCCAAATTCCAGCTTGTCAGTTCTTCAAAAAAAGTCTGCTCAGATTTTGATTAAATTATAATGGAACCATAGATTAATTTGGGGAGTATTGGTAAAGATACGGAGCAATTGGAGTGTTCATATATTCTAGTAAAAATACAAAATGGTACAGCCACTTTGGAAACAATTTAGCTGTATTTTATAAAATTAAACATACACGTACTGTATGGGTTGGCAATCCAACCCTGAGTGTCTATCCAAGAGAAATGGAAGCATATGCACAAACCAATACTTTTACTTGGATGTTGATATCAGCTTTCTCAGGAGAGCTGTAGAATGGAAACAAGTCCAAATTCCTATTGGCTAGTGAATGCATGGACAAATAATGATATATTCATATAATGAAATACTACTTAGCCATAAAAAGAACAAACTATTGAAACATGCAATAATTTGGATAAATCTGAAAAGCAATATGCCAAGTAAAAGAAACCAAACACAAAAGACTGTGTTTTGTATATTTTAAATTCTGTTCATATGAAATTCTAGAGAAGGCAAAACTATAATGTAGTTTAGTGGTTATAAGGGCTGGAGTGGCAGTGAGAAAATTTATTGCAAATGCACATTAAGGAGCTTTTTAGTGTGATAAAATTGTTCTATAACGTGATTGTGATGGTGGCTACATGACTATTTGTCAAAATTCCTGTAACTGTACACTTACAATTACTAGATTTTATTGTATATAAATTATAACCTAAAAAAGCTGACAAAAAATGTGCAGGACTGTAAACATCTTGGAGATCTCTGGATATAATCAAAGTTGAGAAAATTCTGTGTGATTCTGTTGTTACAATTTAAGGTGAATTACTTTTTGATGATATGATTCCTATGTATAACATATTAGTATTTAACATAGCCTAAGCACTAAAGAAGAAACCTCACTTACCAGTTAAAATTGCAGGAGATATTTGAGTAACTAGGAAGCAATGATACAACCTATAATCTGGTACAAATAGAATGTTAAGGAATAAATTCTCTGTCACAACCAAAATTTTTTCATACTCATATTATTATTCCTACAATAATCTTTTCCCTAAGACTTTGAGGCTTAAAGACATGACATCTTCAGCTAAAAGTGGTCACACCTGATTTGAGTTGACACAAGTGAAGTCTAATGTCTAAGTAGGTTTTCTTTCTACAACCCTGTTTTTCCCTGTTATTTTGAAAATGCTCCTCAATTTAAGAATGCTTAACATTTGGAGAGTTGTCATATAGTCTTTATTATGTAGCATCAACATTTGGTAATGATTCCAAAAATACTTTTGAAATGTTTACTTTGAGTTTTGTATTAAATGTTGTGCATCAAGGGACCATATGGTCAGGCATTTTATAACTTTTCTCAACTGGTGTTATGGCAAAACCACTACACTGAATGTAACAATATATTAAGTCTTACTAAAATTTAAATGTTCAAACAAGAGACACATTGAGTAAGTGACAATGCCAGAATACAATAAAAGCCCTTTAATTTACAAGCTACCAGAGGCAAACACACTTTAAAGTTGGTGTAAATCAAGAAAAAAAATTTGCTTTTTGTGCAAGAGAGATACAATCAAAGGAAATAGAAGTTTTCTTGTTAACACAAAGGCAGAATTAACATTTAGATTCCCTGTATCTCCTGTAGGTCATAGATGAGAACACTATTTTTTTTCCCTTTACTCTCAATTAATTTTCAATTTGTTAAAGATAAGTTGGCAGAGCCTAATTCTAAAGCTGTCTATGTTCTAGAATCTATTGATATGGCCTAATTCCAATGTGTACCTTTGGGGCCAATGATAACAATTACTTTCAAGGGACATTGGTAATGAAACACTAATTGTAGAGCTGACATAGCATGGTAACATGGATAGAAAATCATACGGAGAAAATGGCAAAAAATAAAAGCAAATCTTTAATCTTACCTTTCTAGTGACAGGAATACAAATGAATAGAGAAAACATTAAACATGGACAGAAGGAGGAAGTACTGAAAATACTATTGCCGTAGCACATTCCGTATCCAAGGAAATTTTAAAAAATTCAGTCTAATATTCAGGTATTTTCTGAAATCAAAATATTATGTATGTAATCTATATAATATCAAATATATATGTAAACATTTTGACACACTGATATCAGATACATTTGTCTATCTACTTAACAATCATTTCTTGAATCTTTATAACACGTACTAGTTAGTAGAAATACAGAGATAAATAAATGTTTGGTCCTTAAGAAGTTAAGACCGGGAAGAAATTATACTGACATCAGATGCAATAGGAGTACAGAGGCTAGAGTTCCCAAACTGTCCTGAGTGACCAGTTGGTTGGCTTGGAAAGCAAAGGTAGACAAAATCAGAAAGGCAATTCTTGGCACAGGAAACATAAAATTATGAGGGTATAGTCTTTGTGTAAAGAGTTTTGTAAGACCAAAAGTGTTCATATTTAGAAGGGTGGCATAGTGTAAGAAACTATCAGAAACAGGGCTGGTAAGCTAATATAAGCTAGATGGTTAAGGGCTTATTGTGCAAGCCAGGGGGTTTGTTAATGGAAAAAGAAAGCCATTGCTGAATTTTTATCAGAAATCCACCATGATCAGATCTTCATTCATGAAAGATTACTTGATGTCTAAAACTACCCTGACTTGTGTTGTTGTAGAACTCTTTAAAAGACCATGGTCAGCCCTCTGTAAGCTAACACATCTATCTGGAGAACAGAGTTAACATTTAGTAGATGCTTCTGACAGATCAGTTTTTCTTCTCTGAACCCTGTAGACAGAAGAGAAATATGTTTATTGTTTGAATTAAATAGTATAATAATCATTTCCACACGTAAAATATTGGAAAGCATAGATCATTTTGTACATCTTCATATCTACAGTAGTAGTTCTCCAATAAATAGTTGAATATCAAGTTTAACTGAAACAAAGAGTAATGGAGAGCATAAAAACAGACATGATATATGAGTTCAGTTTGGGAAACAGAAACAGTGAAACACCTGGCAAAGAGCAAGTGTTGATAAATGTTATTTTGATGAAAAATTTGATGGCAAGTAGGAGCTTTTGGCATCTTAAAATTATATCCACTTTTTGTGCTACATATTGTTATTTAGATAGCTTAGCTTATGAATATGAAATTTGAGAAGATAGAAATGTAATTAATGTTTATACCTAAAAAATCCAGTTTCAAAGAATGTCATAATTGCTTTTACATTAACTGAAAGACGAGCAAAACCAGAATATTAACTGCTAACCAGGCTTTTGGATATACAAAATTCTTTGTTTAAGAATTTTAATAGGGAAATATTTTTTTTGAAACCAAGGAAAAATGAATTATGCATCTTGTTGAATACTTCCACAAAAATAAAGTACCATTAGCTATTAAATGAAAAACTATTAAATGAAAAAATCCATTGAGGTGATCAAACAACCAATGAAAAATGAATCATGTTGACAATTTATATAGTAAGAATAGATGATACAATAGGTTAAAATAAACCTTTGCTTTGCTTTTCCACAGTGAGATTGCAAGAGGAGTTTAACCAAGAATGGTAGCTATTTGGTAATTCCAAATTTACTATATATATACATATATATATGTGTGTGTGTGTGTGTGTGTAAATTGTGACCTATTTGTCAAAAGGCATAATGTAAGAAAATTATGCTACATTTCAATAATATCTCAGAAAACATTCTTGAGCAACTACAGCTGCTGGGGATTTCTTTTTTCTTTTTTTTTAATTTCAGTATAATCAACATACAGTGTTATATTGGTTTCAGGTATACAATGTAGTGATTCAACAATTCTATATATTACTCAGTGCTCATCACAATAAGTGTTCTCTTAATCCCCTTCACTATTTCACCCATCTCCCGTCGACCTCTCCTTCTAGTAACCATCAGTTTGTTCTCTGTAGTTAAGAGTCTGTTTCTTGGTTTGTCTCTCTCTCTCTTTCTCTTTTTCCTCTGCTCATTTATTTCTTAAATTCCACATATGAGTGAAATCATATGGTATTTGTCTTTCTCCGACTGACTTATTTCCCTTAGCACAATACTTTCTAGCTCCACCCATGTCGTTGCACATGGCAAGATTTCATTCTTTATATGGCTGAGTAATATTCCATTGTATTTATATACCACCTCTTCTTTTTCTATTCATCTATCGATGGACACTTGAGGTGCTGGGATTTCTATAGAAAAGAAGTCTTTAAAATACCTTTCTGGAGTATTCAAAAACTGTTGAAAAATAACACATTAACAAGTAATTTTACTGTGGCAAATGATATAATACAAGTGCAGAATTATAAAGTACTATGAATATAAATGAGAAAACAATTATTTTTCTGGCTAGGTAAGAGAGGAATACAAATTGAAGTGGCTCCTGAGTTGGACATTGTTGTAGAAAAAGAACAAAGGAGTACTAGTTTATTTTTGCCATGTGGGCAATAGTGTATTTTTGAAAATGCTTTCATTAGAGTAGAAGCTGTCTTTTCAATCAAAAATATGGGGAAAGAGATGGTGGCAGTGAAAACTAAATACAACGTAGTATGAGGCATAAAATTCAGAGTATAATCAGAGCCTCTATTCATTTGTACTTACTAGTTATTTTTGGAATCTAGCAATTCAGTAAGTGGGTACTGAGCTCACCATGTGCCAGGCATACCTCCTCGATGCCAGGCACCCCTTTAAGAGCTAGTCTAGAGGTAAGAGGTGAGAAGAGTCTTTGCTGTCAGGGAGCTGGCATTCTGTGAAGGAGGCAACAATATATGAGGTGAAATTTACTCAGACAAGTGAATGATGAGGAGGCGTCTACTGTATGAACGCAAGAGCAACTGCACTTATCTGTTAGAATTTCCTGGACAAAAAAAGAGATCTTGAGAGTTTTAAGAAATCTTGATAGGTGTAAAAAAGAAAAAGGCCATATATTTTTCTAGATATAGACTTTCCGGTCACTTTCCAAGAAAATTGCGCTTTTGTCTTAGAGAAATATACCTTTTATTTATATAAGCACCTCCCATATTTCTAGAAAACAAAACCAGTATTGGAATGTAAATGTTTATCTTTAGAACAACACTATTCTTGCAGGTAAAGCACAATGTTCTCTGTATTTTTTAGCTAAAGCTATGTCTGCAAACCTGTTGCCCTTTTGGAAGAAATGTTTCTTGGTTTTGTAAGAATTTAGAGTTCACTGAACTGTAAACTGTTCTTATACTTGTAGCTTTATGTGTACTGGTTTTCAAATATTTGTGGACAAAGCTGATGAGGGGAAGCAAGTATTTCTAGTTGAAGACAATTGGGGCCCAGCAGATTCCTGAAGCACTTTCTCCCCTCCACCACCCCTTAACTGCCTGAAAGAATTTAGATAGGGGACCCCTACCAGGAAGGGAGCTATTATCAGATATAACTTTTTATATCAGACTTATCTGCATGGCATGGCACACATCTGTTTCCTAAACATTTGCTCATCTTACCTTCTTGTGAATTGTCTTCCTCCCCTTTAAAGCTGCAGATCCCTATGCCCGTCTCCCTAGTTCAGGGTGTTATATAAGCCTCAATTACCTGACTGTCAGAAAGTCTCATATTTTTATGGGCTCCTACACATACAGAATTTGTTTTTCTCTTGCTAATCTGTTTTATGTCAATTTACTTATTAGACCAGCCAAACAATCTAGAAGGGAGAAGGAAAAAGTTTCCTGCCCCTACACTGATACTACAAGAAAAATCTATAGGTATGCACTTCATGCCACACAAGACAGACTGTGAATCAGAATTTGACAAGGTTTGTTTTATAATTTATATGTTATTATTCAGATGAATGACTTAGGTATGCCATTCTTGAATTATTATTTTCTAAGCGATAGAGCTGTGGTGGCCAGAGGATGGTTTCACATCCTTTGGGAAAAAATATAGAATTTTTTTTTCTAAATGGTGTGGCATTTAGAAGCATCCTAAGAAGAGCTTTGTTGGAAACAAAAAGTAAAGTATGAGATATGAGTCTAAACCTGGGACCCTCTGTACCTCAAGTCAATTTAACTTTTAATTTAGAATCATAGATATGCAGAGTTATGCATAGAGTCAGCAGCTTCTCAAAAATTTGTGTGTGTGTGTGTGTATTCTGATCAGGAGTAGGTATCTCCCCACAAGCTAGACAGGGTGATAAGGGATGTTGAAGATGGCCCTGGACCTGTGGACCCTGAGAACAGGCATATTTAGGAGGTAGTTTTACATTAGTCTTGGTGTTGTATTTTTGTATTTTTGTCCTCACACTGTCATTGAAATATCAGTTAAATGGTCACTGTCAGCAGAGTTGTGGAGTGGTAAATTATGATACAGGCCTGCTCCATGTTAAAGATGGGGTGACACTGGAGAAGTTGGTAAGGCCATCCTTCCAAGGGCTGCAACAAGTGGCAATCATCAAGAGAGGCTGAATTTACCCTGCACAGTGGTCCTCTATATGAGGTATTATTACCAACATAATTGCTAACGAATTAATAAATAAGGTGAAGTGTAAATTTTGAGGGACCCATTCATGCGCACTCATAAGACGCTTCTTGGAGGGCTTTTAGAAATAACTGGAAGGGGGCGCCTGGGTGGCTCAGTCATTAAGCATCTGCCTTCAGCTCAGGTTGTGGTCCGGGACCCTGGGATCGAGCCCTGCATTGGGCTCCCTGCTCCGCAGGGAGGCCTGCTTCTCCCTCTCCTACTCCCCCTGCTTGTGTTCCCTCTCTCACTGTGTCTCTCTCTGTCAAATAAATAAAATCTTAAAAAAAAAAAAAAAAGAAATAACTGGAAGACCTTGTGTAAGGGGATTTGATGTAAAATTTAACTGAGGTACTTAATGAGAATAAAAATTAATTTCCCCCACTGTGATATGAGGCCAGTATGTGTTGGTAACTTGGAAGATAATGAGTGGGAAGAATTGGGTCAACATTGGGAGAAGTGCAAGTCTATTTCACCTTGGGTATTGATGCTGAACTCCTCAGGAAAGGAAAATTGGTGGCTCTAAAACAAAGCCACAGTAACTTCAAAACTGGGTAGGGGGGAAAATTCCATCTTCTGAGGCTATAGAAAAGGTGACACATTGCTTATAGGAAACTACTTTATTCTAATCAAAGTGTAACAAACTATTAAATTTTAAAGGAATAGGTTTTGTCTTATATTATCCCTGTATTTCCAATTCCTAGCAAAGCATTCTACACTGTAGGAAATTTTGAAAAAGTTGATATATAAATTTTCTCACTAAATAAAATCTAAATTATTAATTTTAAAAATTGATCTCTATTGCTAGAGGAATAAATCACAAACTCCAATATACAGCCTAGCTCCAATCTACTTAAACAATCAAATCTCCCCATCCTTCTCTACATGCAATCTATAATCCTATTAACCCTCAGCCTTTCACCAATGACAACTTGCCTAAACTTGTGATCCTGTTTTTCCTCAGCTTGTCTCTTAATTGGGGATGCATTTCTCCCAGTCCCAGTGTTCATCTGTATATTTTTATTTCATCTCAAAGGCTCTACTAACTGCTCATTCTTTTTTTTTTTTAAGATTTTATTTATTTATTTGAGAGAGAGAATGAGAGACAGAGAGCATGAGAGGGAGGAAGGTCAGAGGGAGAAGGAGACTCCCTGCCGAGCAGGGAGCCCGATGCGGGACTCGATCCCGGGACTCCAGGATCATGACCTGAGCCTAAGGCAGTCGCTTAACCAACTGAGCCACCCAGGCGCCCACTGCTCATTCTTTTAATGTACTAAGTCTATGCAGACTGAATTAATCATGCCTTCCTTTTCACACCTATAATACCTTAGATTTTGAGGAAGGTAATCATTTTTGATAGCTCTTTTTCTACTTCCACTAATGCCCTACAGTCTTTTTCTTAGCATTAGCCAGAGACAGAGAGAGGTTCATGAATTTGTTTGTTTAATGTAAATTAGGTCATATCTCTCCATTGCTCAAAATCTTACCATGGTTTGCCATCACACTTAAAACTCAGTTGCTCATCTTGTCTTTCTAGGTCCACACTTCTCTGCATATGGCTGTTTCTCCAAAGTCATCACCCTCTCACTGACTCCTTCCCACCATATTGTTTCTTGTGGTTCCTTGAGCCTGCCAAGTCCATTGTAGCTTCAGGGCTTTTTCATTTGCTTTCTCCTCTGCCAGGAAATATCCTTTCCCAACTTTTTTGTGGCTCACATCTTTATTTTATTCCTGTTTCTATTTAAATGTCACCTTCTGAGAGAAATGTTCTCTAACTTACCTAATCTAAAATAGCCCCAACTAAAATCTTTATACTTCCTTTAACATCTACCCATTAATTAACAAAGATCAATTATTTTATAATGTATAATGTAAATTCAAAAAGCTTTCTGGCCAAAAGCTGATATATTTCTACAAAAAAAAATTAAAACCCCCCCATAATGGATTAGAAATAATTTGCTTAGTGATGAAAATATTGAAAGTGATCTAACTCTTAACCTGTGTGTAGCTGTTTTGCTCAGAAAATAGAACCTATCTATAGTAAAACCTAAATAACATCTTACCTCTTAGAAAGTAATGGGATGTGTTTCTTTTTGATCAGTAAACACTCAATTATTGCTCTTAATATTGCAGATGATTAGTTAAAATCCAGTCTCTCTTCAGTGAAGCATATATGTGGTTTGATATATGCTATTGGTCTGGAAGAGATTGATTCACTAAGCAGAAATTTTGTTTTGACCAACTAAAACCTGTTTCTCTTTTTTTACCCTTAAACTGTATAAACCTTAGCCTTTTAATGTTGGTTTAACTTTGGTCAAAACCTTAGAAAGTCTCTGTCCATGACTTTTTTTTTTTTTTTTTTTTGAGAGAGAGACAGCACAAGTTGGGGAAGGGGCAGAGGGAGAGGGAAAAGCAGACTCCCCACTAAGCGGGGAGCCTGATGATGCAGGGCTCAATCCCAGGACCCTGGGATCATGAACTGAGCGGAAGGCAGGCACTTAACCAACTGAACTAACCAGGCGCCCCTGAGTGACTTTTCAACCATGAAATTCCATTCTGAGCATAATGCTAATTTTAATTTCCTCAGTGTCCCTGGATGTTCAGTTTCCTCCAGTTACTCCTGAGTAGTGCTAGAAGTATATGGTTAGTTTTAGGTTGAAACCACATGTTCTTAACTCCCTATGTGAGTTAGACATAGATAGGCTTCACGGAGTTCACCTAGGTCTCTTCCCTCCCCAAAGATAATTATTTAAATTTATATTACTTTGAAAATTACTTTGTGGTGCAAAATTATGCTAAATTTATGATGCGAAGTGTTTTCTGTCACTTCAGAACAATCATGGAGTAGCAAACTGTTGTTTATATACAATTATTATTACTGCCACATTTTATCATCTAAAATAGGCTGCCATTAATAGCAGTTAGAGAAATATTTCATTTATGGATATCTCTTTCACATTGGGTCAAGCTTAAGTTGGAAAGATAAAAAATAATGGAAGCTTCTGTATCCATTGGTTCTATTTTCTTCACTGGATATAATGCACAAGTATGGAAAGAGTCTTGCTAATGGAAAGAGAAAATAAACAAAGCTAAGGGGCCATACATACTGCCTATGGCATTTGGCATCCTTCAGCACCCTCTTCTATTTTCCTCTTTACAACTAAGGTTCTGGACAAAATCTGTGTTTTGCCAGGGATACGTACCCCTGTGATATTTGGAAGACAGAAAGCAGGTAGAGGCTATTTTCTGTGGTGATGTTAGCTGACCCATTCCACTCTCTAGGCAGCATCTTGGGATGTGGGGCAGCACAGCCATTGCAGTAGACAGATTAATGGTAACAAGTTTCCATTCCCTGCATCATACATGGTATGCTGTTATTTGAGGTACAAAAGCTTAAATCACCATCTCAATTTTACTTTTCCATCCCTTTGGGTGATTTTTAAGTGCCTAATTCCCTGTGTTAAATTTTCTTCCGCTTGAAACACCCAAAGTGGTTTTTGTTTTCTGCATTCAAACCTACCTGACACAGCACTTAATATCTCTGCATCCCAAGAATACATTGGAGAGGTGAGGCCCTTTACTAAAAGAAAAGGCTGTTTATCAACAACTGGTATGTTACCAAATCATGGATTTGTTTCAAAACAAAAGCCAGAGAATTTGAAGCGTCTTTTAAAGCTTCCTACCTCCCTCAACAAAGCAAATCTCAAAGGACCACAAACACCTTGCTAAACTCCTACACTGTGGAAATAGGTGAGCTGGTTTGAAAGAGAGGAATAAAACTGAAGTAGCATCAGTGTCAATTGGCATTATCTACCCCTGATTTCCTGACATTTTCTTTAATATTGAGAAACATAACTTGGAGGAATTGATAGCTAGTCATTTCCCTCAGGCAGGCAACTGGATGAAATCCCTGAGTGCAGTAAATTCATACTCTAGTGACAGTCTTAAAATAGTTTATATTTTACCAAGAAAAACTTAAATGGAAGAAAAAAAAAAACAGTATTCTGTCAGATGGACCAACCCCTGTTAAGGTGATGATTAGAACACAATAGGTTCTATAGCTTTGGTAAGAAAGAAAGTCCATAGTTCTATGGCTCAGTTTCTATCAGCATGCATCCAAAAGTCTCTTCCATCTGAAAGAAGTCTATTAGGTGACATAAACGTTGTCAACTTGGCCAGATCTAGCACCATAAGTTGTCAAATGATTTTGTCAAGAAATGACAATGAGGTTTGAAGTTATTTTCAATTACATAGATGCTTACTGACTTAATAGATAAAATGTTTTTAAGCTTCAGACTAAATTTCAAGCAAATGCTTAAGTCTTACTGAGAAAAAAAGAAAAGCAAAATTTAAGTACAATTTAATGAAGAGAAGTTCATTCATGACTTGCCATTCTTTTCAGAATAGTTTTAGACTTAGAAAATGTCTAAAATTTTTGGTTCATTGTAATATCATTACTCCGCAAGCCATGTTGCCTTTGGACAGTTTTCATGCTGGATAAAGGTACTAGAACCATATATATACCTACATTTCTTAACAAAAGAAAATGTTTTTGTAAACCAGAGTTCAATGTTTTTATTTCACAGACATCGTATTATTTATCCTTTTTTATTTTAAGTTGATTTTTATTGATAAGTAGAAATGCAGATATTAAATGTATGGTTTGATGAATTCTGACAAATGCATAAGACCATACAATCATTTCTAGAAGTATAGAAAATTCCCCTATGCACTCTTACAGTCAAGCTCTCTACAACACACACTTTCTGATTTCTTTCCCCATAGATTATTTTTTCCTTTTCTTAAATGTCATATAAATGGAATTATATACCATGTAATATTTTGTGTCTGGCTTCTTTTACTCTGTATAATGCTTATATCCATTCAAGCTATGTGTAACAGTGTTTCTTCCTTTGTATTGATAAGTAGTGTAAGAACTCTGCAGCTCCTCGTATAAATCTGTATACTCCCTGCTCCTCTCTCCTAGTCTTTGGGCTATTGTAACTGTGCATGTCACTTTTGCATGTGCTATAAACACAACATATCTTTTGATTTTTTTTTCATCAGTTATCTTTTGGACCAATTAAGAATGACAAAATATCAATTTTTAAAAATTTATCCCCTTTTTTTTTTGCTATTTCTGATGTTCATTTTTTGTAAGGATCTTAGTTTCTCTTTGATATTATATAACTCCAACCTGAAAAACTATTTTCTTTTAGTTCATGTGTGTTGATGATGAATTCTCTCAGTTTTTGTTCTTCCTAAAAAGCCTTTATGCCTCTTTCATTTTTTAAAAGATATTTTTGCTGGGTAGAAAAGTTTTGGTTGACTTTGTTTTTCTTTCATCACCTTAAAGATGCCACCACAGTGTCTTTTGGCTTGTATAATTTGTTATGAGAAGTCTTTTATAATTCTTACCTTTGTCTATCTGGGTGCAAATTGTCCTTTTCCTCTGGCTGCTTTCAAGATTTACTTTTCACCTCTGATTTCTAGCAGTTTCAATATGATGTGTTTATGTGTGGGATTTTTTGTTTGTTTTGTTTTTAGTATGTACCCTTCTTAGGTCTCTCTGAGCTTTTCAGATATATGATTTTTATTATTTTTGGAAAATTTTCAGCCATTACCTCTTCAAATATTCCTCCACCTCCATCCCCTCTCAATTAGCTTTCTGGGATTCTAATTACACATATGCTATATTGTTTTATAATGTCCTACAGAATGCTTTGTTCTCTTTTTTTCCTGCTAATTTTCCTGTAATTTTTGTATTACATTGTGTATAATTCCTATTGACCATATGTCAGCACCACTGATTCTTTTCTTAGCTGTGCCATGTCTACTGCTAAGTCCATCAAAGCCATTCTTTAACTATGTCACCATTTTTCCTTAGCCTTTCCATGTCATTCATGTCTCTGCTAAAATTTCCAATCTGTTCATGTCTACCTTTTCAACTAGAGCCTTTAACTTATTCATCATAGTCCTTTTAAATTTCCAGTCTGAAGTTGATTCTGTTGATTATTTTGGCCTTTAATAGTGGGTTGTATTTCTTTTGATTGTCCCTTGATAGTCACTTTTTTAGTCACATTTTTTTTCATGTGTTTCATAACTTTAAGAACAGAAGAGACTGAAATAATATTTTTGCCAAAAATTGTCAGGCTTCTCTTTCTGCTCTGCCTTAAGTGTGAGGGGTTGAGTTAATCTAGTTAGGAGTTTAGCTGGCCTTGGATTTTACTGTTTACTTTTGTTTGATGTTTGTTATTACTATTATTACCCTCAGTGTATTACAAACTTCAAATTTTTCTAGTGTTATCTTATTATGTTTAGTGTAAGATTAGATTGCTACAGTGTTTTTCTCAGTGTTCCTGTTCTACCCTCAACTTTAGGTGTTTCCTCTAAGCCTGTACTTCAGAAAGATTTTCTCCATGCTCTTGTCCATTCTCCAGTGGTACTGAATCCTTACTCGTGTGGTAGGGAGTGGGGTGTAGTCTCTGTTGTCACAACTCAGCCTATTTTAGGCAAGATTTATATTCTTGGGTATTGGAGATAGGACTTTTTCAGTGATTCTACCTCTTGCACAATAGCAGAACACCTTTAATTGTGTAAGTCTAAAATGATTTCTCTTTGAAGCCCAGAAGTAGAGAGATTTTTATTTCCCTTCCCCCAGCCAAAATGGGTGTTCACTGAAATCTCTGTGGATAACAGAGTTTGCTTCCTTTAAGACTTTTATCTAGTGGAACTTTGTGCTTTTCCTATTACCCTCCATCAAATCTACACCTGAGGGTGGCTTTCCTCATTCTCCCACCCTGCCCTCCATCTTTTTAATGAGAATTTGGTGAAATCCATTGAGAAAAGCTTTCAAATGTCCGCAAATTCTTATGCCAAACCATATTCAGCTTTTAACAACTGGTTAAACATTTTAGCTGAATATTTCCTATCAGAATAATGGGAAGCCCATTTTCCTCCTGTGGTCTGCCTTAGGTAAGCCAGTAGTAACATTTCATTTCTCTTTGGAGTTGTCTGTCTGTCTTTACATGTCAGACTAGTTGGTTGTCCTATTTATTTGCTCTCTAATGGGTTTTTAAAGAGTTATGATTTGCAAAAAATCATCTGGCTTTTTCTTGTTGTTAGATTGGGAGTAAACTCTTTCCAACTTAATATACCCTAAACAGAGACTGGAAGACCACCTTCATTTTGAAAGATATATTTTATTTTTCTGGATAAAGAATTCTGAGGTGATAGCTTTTATCTTTAAAAAAAGATACTGTTACTTTGTCTTTTATCTAATTTCTTATGGTAAGTTTATGGCTCTTTTTTTTATTCACCTATTTGGAATATATCCTCCTTAGTCTGGTTGTTTTAAAAATTTTCTGTACAATGGTTTTTAGTGAGTTAATTGTATGCCTTATATATAGTTTTCTTTGTATTTATACTGGTTTGGTGTATTGACTTTTCTGGATCTGTGGATTTCATTTCCATAAAATTTGGAAAATTTTCAGCCATTATAATTTCAAATTGTTTTTCTGATTTCTCCCTTTCTGATACTCCAATTACAATGATATTAAACAGTTCGAGTGTGTCCTGTAAATCCCTTAGGTTGTGTATATTTGTTTAGTTTTTAATCTCTCTGTGCTTTATTTTTTATAATTTCTATTGCAGTGTCCTAATGCTCACTGATCTTTTTTCCTCTGCATTCCTCTGTTGCTAATCCCATCCAGTGAATTTAAAAATAGAGATATGTGCTTTTCATCTCTAGAAATTTATGTCTTCCATTTCTTCTCTCATTATTTTCATGTTTTTGTTTGTTACATCCTTGAGCATAGTTATGAGCATGTTGAAGTCCTTATATTTACTTCCTCATCTGTTATTTCTGTATCTATTTCTATGGACTGATTTCTCCCCTGGTAAATGCATCAATCTTTCTACTTTGCACATATCTATTATTTATGGAATGGATGCTGGATATTGTTGAGTGCTGAACTTTAGGTTCTTCCTCTTAAGATTGTTGCAGTTTTTTCTAGGAAGCAAGTAAATTATTTGGAGATCAACTTGATATCTTTCCAAGGCTTATTTCTAAGCACTGTTAGGACAGTTATAGTGTAGCATGTCTAGATTAGCCGTACTATGAGGCACTATCCTTCTAGAGTGTCTCCTGAATGCCCTGTTTAACATGGTTTCTCAACTTTTTATGGCCAGTATTCAGACATTCTCAGACCTATCTTAGCTCTGAGGAGTAGTCTTACAATCTCCTGCCATGTGTTTTACTGCACAGATATTTGACTTATTATTTAACCACAGACTTTAGGAAACTTCTATACAGATTTCTGAAACTTTTATTTATTTCTCCTTCCTCTCTGGTGCTCTGCCCTCCAAATTCCAGCTGCCTCTATCTCCCTCATCTCTAAGCTCTGTCTTTTCTGTTGGGGTCTTCTTCCCTATACCACCATTTGAAAAGTTCCTTTAAGCAGGAGACTGTGTCAATTATTATGCTTATTTCATTTGTTTATCTTCTCTATGGATCACTTCTAACTATTCAGAGTCTGAAAATAATCTTTTCATGTGTTTTTCTGGTTTCTAGTTTTTTAAGATGGGAAAGCAAGTGCAGTCCTCATTAATTATGGCTGCAAGCAATTTTTGAGCAGTTTATGCATTTGGAGATTTTCTGGGTTTTAGTTAATTTCATTAGCCCATCCTGTAATCTAAGACCTGCGTGATTTTCCTTTGTTCCTAAAATATCTCTCTATATATGTGAGTCCCAACTCTATGCAGATAAGGTACTGACCCTCATCTATAGAAGCTATTGACAGGCAATTTGCTCTTTATGAGAGCTCACTTCTCTTTGAGAATTTAGTTTATCAAAGTTTATTTGCATTCATCACTTTCACTATCCCTGTGGAACAGTATGATTTTTATTTTTGACTTAATATTTCCTTTTGTTGCCAGGCAGTGGAAATTTTCACATTCATCTACATCCTGACCTGGAGTGGAAGTTGTGTACTTTTGACAATTTTTTTAGTAAGTCTTACTAATACCACTTCTTTTTGACATGCTGTAATAAATTAATTGGTCTCTTTTTAAAAAGCAGTGAGGCAAGCATTCAGATTTCTTAAAATATAAATCAACCTACAGACTTTTTTTCAAACAAAATTCTTTATGAAACAGGATCTACATGCTCTCTTTTTGTTCAGCTTTGCAGAACACAGCTTTTGGTAAAAGGGCACTTTACAACGTGAGTATTTTGGGGGAGTCCCAAATTAACCTAGGGCAAGTTCCTCTTCTTTCCCTTATTTTAACATGCCATCCCTTCTTGGACTTCTGCACAGAGAAAGCAAGTTACATATGTATTGCATGTATCCTCTACCTCCCTTGAGACAGGATTTTCCAGTCTCTTTTCATCTGGTATAGAATTAATCTCTGTTCTTTCTAAATCCTTACCCAAGTTACAGCCTCAACATTTGGGGTGAATGTAAAGAGACAGGCTTATTCTAGGAAACAAATCTGTAACACTTTCAAAAATACTAACATGAAAGTGAGAATACCTATGAAAAGCCCTTGTTTTAAAAGCAAACTGATATTTCCGAGATCAAGATCATAGATTATAGAACTAAAGGTTTGACAAAATCACAAAAAATGCAGACGTCCTATATATCATCTAACACTGTCTTTTTCTTTCTCATTCTGAAACATTGATCTCTTGCCACTGTCTGTCCTTCGTGCTCTTCCATATTATATCAAATGATGCAAAGAGGATGATTAAAATTGTTTTCCTGCTTTTTTATTCTCCAGGTTAAAAATTATAGAGGTAGCACCACTGATTTTCAGAAATGCTCTCCACTGAGTAAATTCCTTAAATATGGAGGGTGGGCATAGATGGAAGTGAAAAATTGATTTTTGTTTTTGAGTCAGCTTCTTAGGAAATCCTTACTTCTTTTGAAGGCAAGTTAAAGATTGAAACAATTTATATAGCCAACAAATACATTTATGAAAGAGTACTGATAATAGGGATACAGATGTATAGGAATTATGTACACAATCTTTTTGCTAATTATTAACTATTCCATTAAGCAAATAGTTTTGAAAGCTAATACTGTAGTGTCCAATGGTGTAGCCACTAAACACATGTGGCTATTTAAATTTATATTAATCACAATTAAATAACAATTAAAATTCAGCTCCTCAGTGGCACTGACTGCATTTGAAGAGCTCAGTAGGCACATATGTCTAGTGGCTGTCCTACTGGACTGTAAATATAGAACATTTCCATCATTGCAGAAAATCCTATTGGATAATGCTGGCCTAAAATGTACTATATTCTGTCCTTGGCAGTAGGTTATATAAAAATACAAAATATTTGCCTTCATGGAGCTAATTTATGTTGCTATATTTAGACAATAAGCATGCAAATTAATAATATTAACTCATGTTAAGAATAAAATAAAAGTGTTGTGATGAGCACTGGGTGTTATACACAATTAATGAATCGTTGAACACTACATCAAAAACTAATGATGTACTGTATGTTGGCTAACTGAACATAAAAAAATAAAATAAAATAAAAGTGGATCATAAGAATCAAAGAAAAATTTCTGAGTCAGGATGGAGTTTGCTACTTTTAGCCAAAATGATTTCGGAAGATTTCTTAGAGAATGTGGCATAGAAGTCAACCATGCCAACACCTAAGATAGGAGCATTTGAATCAGAAAGAATAGAAAATACAAGTGTCCTCAGTTTTACAAGGTTATCTGAGACAGAAAAAAAAAAAGTGTGACTGAAGCATGGTGGTCATTTGAGAAGAGTGTTAAAATATGAGATCAGAGAAGTGGGAAGTACCAGATCTTATGAAGTCACTGTGGTAGAAAATATAAGTTGGCTTTCTCAGCATCTATTACAACTCCCTCAATTTTGACTTTCTGTATAATAAAGCTAGTGACAATAGGTTTTCCAGACACCTTTCATACTAGGTAGCCATATGTGAGCTAAGCTTTACCAACTAGGTGTGAGTCTGAAATGAGCAACTGAAGATGATAGCTATACACTGGAAGACTGTATCTCCAGGCAAGAACAAAACTAGAAAGCATTTGTTTGCTTGTGGCAACTATTACAGTACCTAGGGCACTGATCCTCTGCTGCCATAGGTATCTACAGGTCCTGTAGCATAGACAGTCATGTTCTTGGCTTTTTTGGTCCTGGGCTGTGCATACTCAAAGCTAGTTCTCTGGCTTTCCTGGATAGTGTATTTGAATAATTTTTTACTCAATAATTTAAAATAGATTATGTTGGGGGTGCCTAGGTGGCTCAGTCAGTTAAATGTCTGACTCAGCTCAGCTCAGGTCTTGATCTTAGAGTTATGAGTTCAAGCCTCATGTTGGGCTCCATACTGGGCATGGAGACTGCTTAAAAAATAAAAACATAAATACATAAACAAATAATATAAGATTATATTGTCTGAAAATAAGGACCAAATATATGATGCAGCTTTTGAAGTTGTAGAGGGAGGAACTTAACAAAACTTCCCCTCAAAAAGCAATGACAAAAAGGACAAAAGATAAAAGTTACCAAATCAGAAAGAAGGAACATTGCTGCTGACCCTACAGAAATGAAAAGACTTATAAGGAAATACTATAAACAATGTTATGCCGATGGACAATCCCAATGAAATGAGCAAATTCCTAGAAAAATGCAATTATCAATATTGACTCATGAAGGAAGAAAGTATTAATTTATCTGTAACAAAGATATTTATTAGTAAGTAAAAATCTTACTAGAGAAAAAATGTAGGCCTAGGTAGCTCCATTAATGAATACTATCAGACATTTAAGAAAGAAATACCAAGCCTTCACAAACTCTTCCAGGAAATAGTGGACAAAGGAACACTTTCCAGCTCATTTAATGAGGGCAGTCTTTACAAATGACTTGTGAAAGGTGAAGAAATCTGAGAAAGGGACTGATTCAAATAGTTGCTCTCTCAGTGTGATATCAAGAGTCCCTAGAGTGGTGGTAATGGGAGGGTTAAAGATGGGGTATTATAGTGGCCACACTTATCTCAGGGATCAATTGCTTTTCATCCAAGTTTAGATTCTTTTGGACACACATGTCCATCAGCAAATCTATACATCATGGAAACCAATGGTATGATGATGGTTGTTTCTTTGTTTTGTTTTGGTTTGGTTTGGTTTCCAAACTGCATTAAGGGCCTGAGCACATAAAGAGATGTGGAAGAGCACCTGTTTCTCTTTCCCGGTTCATTCCTAAGTTAGGAGTCGGCAGCACCTCAGAGTCCTCTAGAGGGTAGTGTTGCTTAATTCCAAATACCAAGTCTTGGCAGTCTTGGGTCTGAAATTCTAGTCTTGGACCTTGGAAATGGAAATAATTTAACACAGTTTTTGAAGGTGGTGCTTGGGAAAATTTCTGTAAAAAGATAATTTCCCTTAAACATGTGCAAGGACAAATGAAATACATGAGGTTAAAGTGTTCTTTCTTGCTCATTTGCATACATCATCTGTCAGGTTCTCACAAAACCAAGCTCTCTCCCAATGGTTCCCACTAGCCCTTGTTCACCTTCTGCTCTGTCCAGGTAACACTTACTCATTCTTCATATTTCATAAGTCTGTATGGGAGTCTTCTTGACCTTTTGTTCCCTGACCACACCTCCCTTAACCCCCAATTAATGATGAACAAATCCTCATGGAAAACAGAGGGCATAGAGGTGAAAGTAACAAAGGTAAAGAAGAAAACATTTTAATACATTTTTGATGATAATCTTGTACATTTCAGGAAACAAACTGGAAATGCCCGAGACTAATGCTTGAGACTAAAGTTAACAATAAGTGAATTTTTTATATCCTTCTGGGGACAAAAGAACAAATATTGCATCTATTATAGTGGTGCTATGTGAGACAATAAAATCATATTTCAATTCTAGAATCTACCATAATGAATTGTACTTTTTTGTACATATCACTCCCTTTAATAAATATTTGCTCAATTGAGTTGACCTAAGTTTGAAAGAGTAGAGAAATGATTTCCACCTCAGGGCATTTTGAAAATTTTAAAAGAAAAGTTGAGTTTGGGATAAAACTTACAAGATAGGGAATATATTTTTAGGTAACAATGACAGAAGAGTGTGTTGGAGGGAATAGAAGAAAGTGGAAATGTCATATAATAATGATAGCTGTCGTTTAGTACTTACAATATATCAGGTAATTTATATACATTGTCTCATGTAATTCTCACAATGACCTTAAATCCCCATTCTGTACATGGGGAAACTCAGGTTCAGAGATTTTGAGTAATTTGCTGAAGTTCACACAGCTCCTAGGTAACAGAGGCTGAATTCATTCCTCAGAGCTCTCTGACTCTTAATCACCATACGCAAGACTCATCCACATAGTTCTCTTGTTACTGGATTAGAATTTATACTGGAGAGAATTAGATTTTAAGACTAGAAAATGACTGTAGAGAAGCTTGTAGGTGAACAACTACATCTGTCAGTAGCTAAGCAATGTCTTGTTTCAATGACAGACATGATATTTACAGTGAAACTGACCTTTTTTATATGTAAGAAGTTCAACACAGGATTCCATTTACTATGGCAGGATATGAAATTGACTCATGAGAGTTGACCTTCCTAGTACTTCCAAACCTAGACTTTAAAAAAAAAAACAAAAAACCTGAAATTGACAGCAGGCATTTAACAACTAGTGACTAAATGGGATACTGGGAGAAGCATAGTTGGAACACAAAAGTTTAGATAACTTTTTATTACACTGGACTGTCTCCTGCCTTATTAGTTCAAGGTTCCCATATAGATTTCACTGGGGAAAAAATGAACTGGGATTACATCAAGATAAAGTAGCATATAATGAAAATTATGCATGGAATATCTCTATGAAATTAGATTTTCCCCATCACTTAAACTAGAGCTGTATTAGAGGTTTAAAAACTTCATCTCATAAAAATACATAAATTACAGTCTGGCTAATATAGGCTTGATTGTACTTGCATCAGCTTTGAGTTAATCTGGAAGGTAAATGTAGGTGTATGCAAAACTCTGAATTTAATACTGTGGTGATTATGGTAACCTAAGAGTTCAGAGACCTCCAATTTAGAAAATGACCGAAGAGTAGAGAAGCAAAGGAAATCTATGCTTTACTCTGACTCACATTTTCTACACAGGAAACTTCCATTCATCTCATGTATACACACACACACATGTATGCACATGTACACGTACACACACACACACATACGTCTAAGTAACCTTTATATTCTACTAGGTAGATGCCTGCTGGATTTACTTACTTTTGTCAGCCAGACAGCACAAATCAACAATCTCAAATTATACCTTTCATTCACACACAAAGGACCTACAATTTGTATTGTGATCTTTTTGTCTCTTTTTATAGACACTATGATGAAATTCCATCTATAGTGATGGAATTCATTGCAATATTAGGAAAGCATATTTTCTCTTTTGGAGATGAGTTGAAAATTGATATTTTTGAGTTTCACTGGATTTACACATAACCAGCCAGGGGGGGAAAAAAAAAATAGTTAAAAGTGAAAAGTGGAATATAGCAAGTTCAGAAAAGCTATACTTGAGTTGACAGCTGAAAAAATTAATTTCCTTAGTTTTTAAAATTTAACTAGAAAACTTTCAGTAGAGCTCTAAATTTAATTAAGTGGTTTTATATATATATATATAAACTAAGGTGCAATACCTAAAGGCTAATTTTTAAACTAATCTGGGCAATATTTTCTTGAATCAAAGAAAAATGATATCATTAAATATAATTTAACAACTCCTTTATCATGAAAATTAAAACTAACATTGTACCAACTGCAGTTATAATGGCTTATAGCACAGGAAGATATTTTTCTTGGATATGCATGTTTTGTATATTGAGTGAATCAAAAATGATTTCTGTACCTGTGATCCTATCACTGTATGCAGGTATTTCTTTTAGAGTAATGGCTTCCTGATATAATTTAGTTAACATTTAAACAGCACAAACTTTGTAGAATAAACTAGGTAGATTGGAGTGATCAAAGAATAGATACAGTTTGTGATTTCAGGGGATATTCAATCTCTTGTTTTAGAATCAAATTCAGTGATTTTTCAGCTTTTTGTGAGTATCAGATTCATGTATATTCCAGTCTTGGATTTGATTTTACCTTTTTTATAAGCTATTATATTAGCATGTTACTTTTTCATGAATGCTAGTAGAAGATACAAGACTCCAAGGTCAGAGACAAAGGACTTTATTACTCACAATACTACAAGCAGCATGTGAGCATCAATAGATGCCTCATTCCCTTGTCCTCATCAGCCTCCAGGGCTGATGTGGAGTGCCTAACTAGATTCCAGGTGTCTGAACTAGAATTATGTTTGAATCTACTAGCTTCTCTTTTGCCTAAGCTGCCACTCAGATAGTATACCAATCAGGCCCACTGGAGCTAACTAGTAGAAAGATAAACATCATGCCCAGGAATGGTCAAGGAATAATTCTGAATTTTCAAGATAGTTTTATATATTTATCCTCCCCTTTTCCCTGATCATTACCCAGGAGGGAGCCAAGAGGAGATCAGCTCATTCTGGGATGGTCACATTCAGTGACTAAATCGTCTTACTAAGAAATATAGACCAGGAAGAGATAAAGTACATAGAAATAGTTTTTAGGTGATTTCTAAAAAATCCATTCTACCTCTCAGTGATATCAGCAGCCTAAAAATGATAAGGGGCATGAATGTCTCTCAAATACCATAATCATCTGCCTGTTTTTTGGTGGCTTTTAAAGGGCAAACCACTGCCAGACTATAGATGGTTTGGAAAGCAGAACATCGAGCACAGTCTAGATTTAAGAATCATATTTGGGTAGCCAGAGTTACCTGATTAGACTGGAACAGTAGCACTATGACCAGAAAAAGTGTTGACAGTCATAAAATACCATAGATAGCCTAAAAAAGAGGGATAAAAAATTCCATATAGTCCTTTTTCCAAAGAAGGCAGGAACAATTACTTCTGCAATGTACCCTTCACTGTGAGTCAAAGGAGTCAAGTTTTAGCAAGAGCCATGTTTTGGCATGATGTGGTTTCTGCACCAGAAACATATAGTCCTTTACTTTATTCCCTGTCTATAAAAGTGATGTGTTGTCTTGTCTAGTATGGTGATGAATTTAGGTAGTGATGGTTGCCATCTGAGCAGGCTTGATCAGCAGCTTGATTTTAGTTGGTCTCATCAGAGAATGGGCCTGTACAGTAAACATCCACATGAGTGATGAAGTCTGTCTGAGCTCCGGCTGAGATTTGTTTCCACGGTTCGTGGCTCCAAAAAGGGGTGTATTTAATCTGCTACTCTGTGGTTCTCCAAGTGGCAGACAAGACACCTGGGACACTGGAAGCAGCTCAAGTGTTAATAAAAATGTACAAAGATTCATGAAGGGTAGTATTGGCCAGAGCTATTAAGACGGTCTTGAGTTATGCCCACTGACTGGAGTAACCCATCCACTTTTGTTTACAAGTAGCTGGCACAAAGACTGAACATCAGTAGTGGTTCAGTGGACAGCATTGAGTTTTAATTTAGCTGAGCCATCAGTAAATCAGGCCTAGAAATTTAGAAGAACACCTGTGAATCAAAGACCCTCATTGAGCCAGCAGTGTTGCTTCATGAGGGCAGTGAAGTTAAAGTTTCCTTCAAAGATCTAGCTGCCTCATGAAGGAAACATATGTTCTGGCCAGTCTCACTGTGCTTTTGACTGTACCATTTCCATTTGACAAGTGAGGCTTGCTGAATTTCCTTGTTAATGATCCTGGACATCTTTTTATATGTTTATTGGTTATTTCTATTTGTTGTCTATGTGTGGTCTGTTTCCATTATTTGCCCAGTTTTTTATTTACTTGTTCATACCCATATTGCTTTGTTAAAGTTCTTTTTATGTTATGTTTACAAACATGTTACTTGTCATTTATGGTATCTTTCACTATACAATAGTCTGTAATTACTGCATATTCAAGTCTGTCACTTTGTACCTCTATATCTTCTGGGTTTGGTGCATTACCTCAAAGGTATTCTTCTACTCTAGTATTATTAAAATATTTCTGTATGTTTTCTTCCAAGCATTATAATGTTTGAATTTTTAAACCATCTAGAATTCCTTTTTATATTTGAAGATTAGTAATCAAACTTTATTTTCTTCTAAATAATTAGTCAATGTCCTAAGAGCATTCATTGTACTATTCTTCCATTCACCATTGATTTAAAATGCCTCCGTTTTTTCATGCAAAAATTCCAAATATGCTAGGATATATATTTTGGACTCTTCATCTGAATCTAAAATACTAGCATAATGGTGCTGACAGGACAGGAAAATAATTATGTGATATTGTTTGGAAATGAATAGTAATTTTTAGATATTGCCTTGTAGCTCATAATATCATTGCATTTCTCAGATCATGCTTAAATGTGCATTTTTTTTTCATTTTTTATAATGTTACAAGAATTATTAATAGATCTTATATTACACTTATATTACATTTATGAAAAGATAGAATGAAATTTAGTTTTTATAAGTAACTATTCAATAGCAAAAATAGATTTAATTTTAAAGCATCCCAGTAACTAGGATCATCTTTTTCAGTAAGGAAAACCATCACTTCGTTCTATATTTATACCTACTCCGTTGCCAGAAAACCAAAGATGTGAGTGAGGTTAAAGGGGATAAGGACCTACATCTTCTTTTTTGGCAATTTTCTTTATCTTTGTGTCAAGACCAAAATCTACTGAAGTCCATGTAACTGACTTTTCAGTCTTATGTGAGGGAAATCTTGAATACTTACTATATTTAATAATGGATTACAGAGGTTTCATCATCACCAAAACAGTAACCTCTCTAACTCCTGAATCTTGGTATATGAAATCCCCAAAATAAATCCTACATTAACTGAGACATTGATATGGAATTCTACTTCAAGCTTAATTACTGCTACTTGGTTCTTGGGTTTAGCCTTCAATCATGTATATGGAGTGTAGTCATTCATAGTTTAATGTTGGATATACTAACCATTCTACCAAGATGGAGACTTGATTGCTTTTCTTTTTTTAAGACAAGTAGGGAATGCATGCCTAGCACTCTTTGCCTAATAATGTCATTTAATTTTTATGACAATCCAGTAAATTAGATTTTATTGTGTTCACTTACTGATGGGAGAAATCATACTCAGAGAGATTAAGTGATCTGCCCAATGCTAAGAGCTAACAAAGAACAAATTTGGAATTTAAAACTTTGTCTGTAGGGTTCCAAAGTCCATGGTCTTTCTGCTATATCATTCAAATTAAGCTTCAAGGAGCTAACTTAAAGGTGCATACTGATAGCCCTAGGCAGTGACCCTGCTGATTGAATGAATGGTGGTGGAAAGCTTACAGTCAGGATGCATATTTTGGCTACTTCTGGGCTCCAACACGTATATTAAGAAGAGTTAGAGATTTGTCATTATTTTGTTTTTAAATGTGAAGCATGTATTTAAAATACAATTTCAACTGTTACTTAGATCATTTCTCCCCACACTCCTTTTTTTAGGGCAATTATGTTACTTACTTGAGTACAGCTTGGCTCCTGTGTTTCTGTTTGTATTCATTTCTGAATATGTAGAAATCTCACAGGAAAGTGTTATTGACTTCCCTTTTTCTACCTTGTTTCCTTCCACTCAGTTGCTGTAAGTCAGCGATTACTTTAGTTCTGATTTCTACTTTCAGTTCTCTTTTAGAAAAAAAAAAAAGATAAAGCAGATACACGTAGTTTTCTTATTTCAAACACTATCTCTTTAATGTAAATTGTGTCACTCTACGCTTAAAACCCCCCAGTGGCTTCCCATCACTCTCCAGATAAATCCAAGCTCCTTATATGATCTTACAGAATCTAAATTATCTGGTCTTGGCTAACTCTTGACTTCATTTTCCAGCATTCTATGCTTGGTTATTCCACTACATCTGCTTGAATACTGGTCCTTGCCTCATGGTCTTTGAACTTGCTAAACTCTGCCCGGAGTGCCCTCTACACAGTTCACCCTCTTATGTTATTGCTTTTATCAGCTCAAATGTCACCTTTTTAGAGAGACCATCTCTGGCAACCCGATTGTCATTCCTTCTCTTCCTCTTACTTTGTTCTGGTTGTTTCCATAGCATTTGATACTACCTGATATTATTTTATACATTCATTTGCTAATTGATTATTGTCAGTACCACTCACTATAATTTAACCCATATGAGGCGAGGACATTTTCCTGTTCACCGTTCTATCTCCTAAACTTGCAACATGCCTTTAAATAGTGGGTGCTCAAGATATATTTTTTAAGTGAATTGATAAACTAATGAATCAATATTTCCTCTATGTCTCTTTTTTCTGAGTTTGTTTCCCATCCTTTTTTCTGAGTTATGTTTTTAAAAAACTATTTTTTCTAATCATTATTCTAGTTGTCTGTAGTATTCCCATTGATATTTGCTGTTTCTACTGCTTTTTAAAATTTTGCAATCATGTTTTCCCTTTCCATGCAATTTTTCCCTGATGCCATAATTTCCCTTTCTGTGCCTGTCTTCCTCTGGCAACATCTTGTGTCTTATTGAAAATAAAGATTTTCTAATATCCTAGCCTCTATCTTGTAGAAATCTCGTTTCAAAGAATGGGAGTTTTTCATTCTTCAGATTGATTCCCCTCTTTTGAATTGCTGAAGCATTTTTCATCCCAGTGATTTTCTTCTCTCTGTACATCTTTACAGAGGCAGATCTGTGCTCATGCTGTATTGTGTCTTGAGGGGGTTTCTCCAAAGAGACTGTGTATGTATCTCGGGGAGAGTCTGCTAGGGGGAGATAGAGAGGAGAATTTTTGATTTACTGTGATTTTACTTTGCCAGCTTTTAGGACATCAAGGTATCGTATGGGATAGAATATGAAAGGAGGAACTGTTCCTTCTACAGGCTTTCTGAGTAAGGAGCAGCATCTCTTTGCTGAAGAAGGTCTTACTAAGTTTGTTGGGGTAGCTCGCTGTGCCATTTTCTAAGTTGGATGGTCACCCTTATAGCAATTGAATATGCCAAGCCTCGAGTAAATATTTTTTAAAGTCCTTGCTCTTTTATCTATAGTTCTCCCAAGGTTATCAGTAAAACACAATTGTTCCCCAAATACACACTAAACTGTGTGGACCATTTTCACCACATAGGCCTGTGCTTCTGACTAAGGGTATACCATCGGGGTCCATTTCAGATACTGCAGGAGTTCCTTGCATGTACTTTTCACTTTCCTGATTGACAGACTAAAATAAATTTCCCTATATTTTTATCTATCTTTCCCAAACTTGGAGAATCTGGAGGAGAGGTGTCCATGAAAGACTATATTCAAGCTACCATTACAGAAAGTTAGTTGCCTATGTTTTCATTTTTAATGTTATATAAAAGTACAGAGACTAGTAGGATCGTCCTAGGTACCTACCTCCCAGTTCATTTGTGTATCAAATATAACTTGATATTTGATATTTTTGTTCACTTAACATATTACAAGACTGACATTTTTAGATCTATTTTCCTATACCTTATTTGTGATAGGAATTATATTTTCATGGATCTTGATTTGTTTTTCACCTTCTATCCTGAACCTATCAATATCTCAGAGCCAAGATTTGCTTTTATCAAAGGAACAGTCCTAGAAAAAAAAAAAAAAGAAGCAATTTCCCGTGTAGGGTGTATCCAGAGTGAATAGTAATTTTTAAAATGTTAGAGGAAACATGTTAAGTTGATACATCTGTTTTCCCTCTTGTCCGATTTCCTCACTGTGCTCTAAAAAGCTGAGGGAAGGGAAGGAAATTCACAGGAGGAAATTTTCCTCAAATTCTACTTTGTTACTTTATTTTTTTGACACTTTTTTTTTTTAGATTTTATTTATTTATTTGACAGAGAGAGACACAGCGAGAGAGGGAACACAAGCAGGGGGAGTGGGAGAGGGAGAAGCAGGCTTCCCACTGAGCAGGGAGCCTGATGCGGGGCTCGATTCCAGGACCCCGGGTTCATGATCTGAGCTGAAGGCAGATGCTTAACGACTGAGCCACCCAGGCACCCCAGGGCTAATTTAAAGTAAAAAAGTAGGGGTGCCTGGGTGGCTCAGTCAGTTAAGCACCTGCCTTCGGCCTGGGTCATGATCCCAGGGTCCTGGAATCGAGCCCCACATCAGGCTCCCTGCTCAGTGGGAAGCCTGCTTCTCCCTCTCCCACTCCCCCTGCTTGTGTTCCCTCTCTCGCTGTGTCTCTCTCTGTCAAATAAATAAAATCTTAAATAAATAAATAAATAAATAAATAAAATTAGCCCCATCCACCCATGACACAATGGCTAGTAAGTCTTATCACAGTATGTAAATCCTTTCTTGGCCATTCCCCTGGACTCCCTTACTTTACTACTATTTCATTTTTCCAATCCTGCCTGTTTCCTATCTCCTCTCCTTTTAGGTTATGGTCACATACCCTGGGCTCTCGTGGTATAATTGATTTCCCAGGGTTTGATCCCTCTGTGTGTCTAAGCACTCAAGACATCCTCATCCTCTGGCACCTGGTGCCAGAGTTGAGCTGCTTCTGTTACATTTTTATTTCTGATTCAGGCAGCTGAGTATAATATGTAAAGGGATAGATTAAAGAGCCAGAATGTTTGGATTTGAAAGCTGGGTTCATGTTTAGTCAGCTGAGGGTCCTGGATAAGCAACTTTACTTCTCTAGTTTCCTTAAAGTTTTCTAAAAAATTGGGATTATAATAGTATGGACCTTACAGGCTTATTTCAAGGAGGAAATAAGTTGCTATTGGTATCAACAGTGACTGATGCATGAAAATTGTTATGACCATCTTGTAAGTAAATAAAATAAAATGATCCATTAGCCCAGCCTAACTCCCACGGGGTGAGAAGAAAACTAGGTATTTCTTGGTTTCTGTTTTCCAACAGAAAGCCCTGGTTCTTAAAGCTAAATCATTCTCTGCTTTGGATTTATCATCTTCCAAACCAGAATCTTGGACAGCTGCTTCTCTTTTTGGCTCTTTATGTCATGTTTCCAGAAAGCCCCCAATTTGGCACTGAACAGCAATAGAATGAATGTTTGCAGAGTTTAGGGCCCTGATTAACATAAAATGCTTAAAAACTACAAGAACTTTGCATTTAAGGAGATATAAAATTTACAGACAACATATAAGCTGGACATTTTGTGGGCACTTTCTTCAAGTGGACCTGAAAGCCTGGGCAACAGGACTATAAATGTACTTGTAAATGAATAAGACCTGGGTCCAAGTTAAAAGATTAACTCTACTCTTTTTTTTTTCTTTTTTGAGATTTTTGAAGTTTTTATTGATCTTTTCACCTCCTGTGTTCATAGATGTGGCCTGCAGTAGTGATAGTATATACCTAATTTTTATTCTTTTTTCTTTTCCTTTTTAATTTTAATTCCAGTGTAGTTAACATACAGTGTTATATTAGTTTCAGCTGTACAATACAGTGACTCAACAATTCCATATATTACTCAGTGATCATCAAGGTAAGTGTACTCTTAATCCCCATCACCTATTTCACCCATCCCCCTACCCATCTCTCCTCTGATAACCATCAGTTTGTTTTCTATGGTTAAGTCTATTTTGGGGGGCTGTCTCTCCCTCTCTCTCTTTCTTTCTCTCTCTTTTCCTTGTTCGTTTGTTCTGTTTCTTAAATTTCACATATGAATGAAATCATATGGTATTTGCCTTTCTCTGACTGGCTTATTTCACTTAGAATAATACTCTCTAGATCCATCCATGTTGTTGCAAATGGCAAGAATTCATTCTTTTTATGGCTAAATAATATTCATTTATATATCTATATCTATATCTATCTATCTATCTATCTATATATATATAATCTCACCTCTTCTTTCCATTCTTATCCATTCATCTATTGATGGACACATAGGTTGCTTCCATAATTTGGC
Source organism: Neomonachus schauinslandi (assembly GCF_002201575.2). Taxonomy (NCBI): domain Eukaryota; kingdom Metazoa; phylum Chordata; class Mammalia; order Carnivora; family Phocidae; genus Neomonachus; species Neomonachus schauinslandi. The sequence goes on along the minus strand of NC_058407.1, from coordinate 55,382,273 downwards.
TATTATAAATAATGCTGCAATAAATATAGGGGTGTATGTGTACCTTTGAATTAGTGTTTTTGTATCCTTTGAGTAAATACCCGGTAGTGCAGTTACTGGATCATAGGGTAGTTCTATTTTTTATTTTTTGAGGAAACTCCATATTGTGTTCCACACTGGCTGCACCAGTTTGCATTCCTACCAACAGTGCACAAGTGTTCCTTTTTCTCCACGTCCTCACCAACATTTGTTGTTTCCTGAGTTTTTGATTTTAGCCATTCTGACAGGTATGAGGTAATATCTCATTTTGATTTTGATTTCCATTTCCCTGATGACTTATTTGAGTATCTTTTCATGTGTCTGTTGGCTATCTGGATATGTTCTTTGGAAAAATGTCTGTTTGTGTCTTCTGCCCATTTTTTAATTTGATTATTTGTTTTCTTGGTGTTGAGTTGTATAAGTTCTTAATATATTTTGGATACTAACCCTTTATCAGATATGTCATTTGCAAATATTTTCTCCCATTCAGTAGGTTTTCTTTTAGTGTTATTGGTTGTTTCCTTTTCTGTGCAGATAGTATAAAAATAGACATGTAGATGAATGGAACAGAATAGAAAGCCCAGAAATAAGCCCACAATTATATAGTCAATTAATCTTTGACAGAGGAGGCAAGACTATATAATGGGAAAATAACAGCCTCTTCAACAAATGGTATTGAGAAAACTGGACAGCAACATGCAAACGAATGAAACTGGACCATTTTCTTACACTATCCACAAAAATAAATTCAAAATGGATTAAAGACCTAAATGTGAGAACTGAAACCATAAAATTCTTAGAAGAGAGCATAGACAGCAATTTCTCTGACATCGGCCATAGCAACATCTTTCTAGATACCTCTCCAGACAACAGCAAATAAAATATTGGGACTATCAAAATAAAAAGCTTTACTCTTTAATATCTCGGATTCATCTGGTTTATTCAAGAAAATCACTTTCAATGTTCTTTTGATTCATCTCTTATGTTCTTATCAGTTAGGAACCTCCAAACATTTTTCACATTCTCACCTCATTCTCAAATAGCGTAATTCTTGACTGAATTTCAGTTTCTTCGTATTTAAAATTTCTGATTGTTTCTGAATTGCTGGAATCTTATCCACCCAGATGATCTCATCTGTATTGCTAAGTTTCTGTTAGGGTCAAGTTGACATTTTGTTTTTCTCCAAGTTCAGATACTATCCAAAGATTGAAAATAGCTCCCCACATTTCAAATTAGCTTAATTAACATTTATTTACACCTAATTCTCATTAATTCCTTTTAAAAATTCTGTCAAATATTTTAATTCTGGAAGATTTTACTCTCACTTGTCTTTGATGAGTTTCTATTTTCACTTGAGAACATCTTTTATTTCCAGGTTATCTCTTGAGTTATATTGATTTGAGGAAAGAACATCTGTCTTTTATCATCAGTTTGGAAGGCATTGTACAAATACTGGTTCTGTTTCCATGACAAGAAAGAACAAAAACATGTGAATCAAAAGATTCAGTTTGAGTCCTGTATCATATAACTACAATCAAATGTTATGTCTTCTTAGCTACAGGAAAGAGAATGGTAGAAAGAATGAGAAACCCAAATCTGACCTTTGAAAAGACCTTGTATCAGAATGAACTTCAGAGTACAAAGGTAGGCCAGCATAAAAAGGTTAGAACAAATTCTTCCAAAATGTAATAAAGAGACTCATTTGGCTCAGTGGAGTGATAAACATTGGAACTTATCTGTTCATTTGATGTCCAAAAGAATCAACAATATTCTGTTTTGTAGGTAGTAAGCAGATTTGTTAAGTAATAATGCTTCCAAATTGTTCATATATAATGTGAATTTTTTGGTATAAGAATTTGTTTGAATCAAAATAGCTACTTTGTTCTCTTGCCTTATTAACTCCCCCCGCCAAAACTGGTCCCCAGTCCATTTGGCAATATTTGCCAACATTTGTGACTTTTACAACTGGGTGTGCTGGTGGCTACTGGTGTCTGGTGAGTGGAGAACAGGAACACTGTCAAATATCCTACAATGCACAGGACACTCTCCCACAACAAAGAATCATCCCACCCAAAGGGTCAATAATGGCAAAGTTGAGAAACCCTGAATTATGTGTTTAAAAATATAGAAAGTGAAGGTTATTCATAACCAAAAACTCATGCCATTTCAAGAAACTTGGAGAAATGTTCCTCACAGTCCAACAACAAAATGAGACAGAAATTTCAAAATGCCTTTCCAGAAATAGAACATATGTAGCCACAGTTATGTTTCCCTTTCACTTGCCCCCTTGATTTTCCTGATGTAGGATTTTAGGGGACGGAAAGGAGGTGGTAGTTGTAATGTGTTCTAAGTGTTCATAATCTGTAGAGAGCTATATAGTTATAAGGAGCTATTGTAAAGATAAAAGCCTAGGGCATTCTTTGTTGTCCGATGCTGTTGCTGACTTTGTATAGCCACTACTCCTGGATATTTTATTTCCCCTACAGGTCATTCCCTTTGAGCATAATCTTTATCCTTACTCTTTTCACCTAGTACTGCCTTGTGTTGTTTTCAGCACAAAACATACTGATGCAGTTTTAGTATTAAGCTCTATTTTTCTGAAATGTCAGAGGTTGAGTTTCAAATTCTATACAGATGACTAAAACCCAGTTATTCTACAGTAAAAAAAAAATAAATAAAATTCTGCAGCTGTATTTCCTGGCAGCTGTAGGGCAGACAGCCATTGTTGCTGCAATCTGATCAAGTCTTTTGAAAGACTTTAGTAACACCCAATTGTCTCTGGGCCTCAGAATCATGATTTATTACAGTAATACTTCCCATTGCTTACCCTAGGAGCTTTCAGAAATAGCTTCCTTGATAGTTCCAAATACATTTGGAAGATCAACTGGAGGAGCAAATGTTAGAGGGAATCCAAACCTTTGCTTTACTGATGAGAGGGATCAAAGAATATATTATCATTGCAGCTGGAAACAAACATCCTTACTGTTTAGAAGCTGGAGTATTTTTAAGATAGAAAGAATGCCCCTGCAGCCTGTATAAACAAGTAATTTTGTAATATTGACCCTAAACCCCTTAGTAGATGCAAAGAGGGATTTCTCTCCTGTCTACATGTTACTTCATATACAGAAGATGACCCCTATCCTTGGTTAGTAGCTGAGTCAAACCATTAACTCTGGTGTTGCTAAATCTGGCAACAAGATACAAGAAATATTTTGTATATGGGCCAGATTTGGAATAATTATACCTCCTAGCTCTAGATTTTGACAAGGTATTATGAATTAGAGCTGAAAAACATCAAGGAGCCATTAAGACTGATGTGTTTTTAAATACTTTCTCCAAAGCATTCTCTGGTAAAAAGTGACTATTTGTCTTTCTTAAAAGCTAAGGCAGTGTCTCTGGTATTCCTCTCATAGAGCTGTCCCTGACTTTTCATGAACCAGCTCGTGAGGATTTGCAAGAAGACACTCCAGATGGTTCTACTATCCCATCTTCTAGATCTGAGAAAAGTGCTTCTCTGTTTTGGAAATTCTTGACTTCCTTTAAGGCCCACCATTCGAAGAGGATATAGATTGATCTCTCTCTCTCTCTCTTTTTTTTTTCCAGTAATGGATATAGTAAATAGATATTTAATTCAAAATTAGATGAAGATTTCTTTATGTTTTATAGATTCCAAACAAATGATTATAGAGATCCTGTCATTTCAGTACATTAATATAGAGCACTGTATCTTGATAATACTGAGAGAAATGCATCAGAACAGGTCACAAGGTTAACATCAGCTGCCAAACTGCCATTGTGAAGTGTTGGTCCGATACTGGGAAGTCATTTTTTGAGATCCTCGATGTGAGTATGACTTTCTAGGCTAGTCTTGAATCTTAGAGACATAGAGTTTAGGGCAGAAATGAAGGGAGGAATAACTGTCAAAAAGTGAAGCAAAATGGAAATTTGAAGTAGCTGATGAGAATGCTGTGGCATCACATGTCTTCTGTGCTTTGACCATAACTAGTACCAGATTAGTGCAGGGGGTGGCTAATTCTGCGCCAGTAACCTCCTGGGGCCATAGGTTTTCTCTGATTAATAGTTTGAATTCCTTACATCTCTCACTCCTTTTTACTTAAAGCAAAATCCCCCCAAAACTGATATTCATATTCATGCTTATCTCCTTCCCTAAAATCTCAGAGAAAGTGGTAGCATTCCTCCTTTTCAATGCGAATCCTCCACTTGTACTTTAAATCCCATCCCCTTCAGCTACCTCCAGGGCCTTGTTCTAATTATTCCCTAACTCCTCTATTTTATTTTATTTCCATTTTCCTTCCTATTGAGATATAATGACATATAGTAAAGCATCAACTTGATCATAGCTGTACAAATTGACATTTTTCATATACATATATATCCTTGTATTCAACGCATTATATATATATGTATTATACACATACATTATTATATACATATATATATGCATGTGTGTGCATGCATAATCAACATTTCCAGCACTCCAGCAGGCTTCCTCATGCCCTAACCAGTCCCATACTTACCCCAAAGGTAATTACTCTTCTGACTTCTATTGTCATAGGTTGTTATTGCTTTCTTTTTAATTTCATTATTTATTTATTTTTATTTTATTTTATTAGAGAGACACAGAGAGTATGCGTGCATAAGTCAGGGGGAGGAGCAGAGGGAGAGGGAGAGAGAGAATTTTAAGCAGACTCCATGCCCAGCATGGAGCCCAATGTGGGGTTCAGTCTCACAACCCTGAGATCACAAGCTGAACAGAAATCAAGAGTCAGGTGCTTAACTGACTGAGCCACCCAGGTGCCCCTAATTTCATAATTTAATTTCAGTGGAATCATAGATTATGTACTCTCACATCTGCCTTCTTTTGCACAGCATTATGTTTGTGTGAATCAATTGTATTAGTGTGTTTGTGGGAGTAGTCTGTTCTTTTTCCACAGCTCTGCATAACTGCACTGTATGGATATTTTGTGATTTATTTATGTATCCTACTGTTCATGGACACTACTATTGTTTTCAGCATGAGGCTTTTATAACTAATGTTGTCATGAACATTGTAATATATTTATTTTGGTGAATGCTTTCATTCATTTCTTTTGCAAATCTCAGAATCAAAAGTTCAAAGGTCTATGGGATGTGTGTGTGTGTGTGTGTGTGTGTGTGAGAGAGAGAGAGGGAGCTTTGGTACACACTACTAAACAATTTTTTAAAGTTGTGTCATTTTTACTACTGTGTAAAAGTTCTAATTGCTTCACGTCTTTGGTATTATTAATTCTTCATTTCATCCATTCAGTTGAAATACAGTGGTATCGCATTGTGGTTTTAATTTGAGTTTCCCTGATGACCTTTTATGTTGAGTATTTTTCTGTAGACTTTTTGACTATCTGGGTCCTCTTTTATAAAATGTCTATTCAAATTTTTTTGCTCACTAAAGAATATGATTGTCTGGTTTTTTTTCTGATAGTTCTTAATATATTTTGGAATTAAGTTTGTTTCAGATATGTATATTATGAATATCTTCTCTTAGTATGAAACCTGCATTATCATAATCTGAATTTTGTCTTTTTAGAAACAGAAAGTTCTTATTTTAAATGAAGTCCAGCTTATAAAACTTTTCTTTTATGGGTTGTGCTTTTGTGCTCCATTTAATAAAACCTTATCTACCCCAGATCATAAAGATTTATCTAGAAGCTGTAATGTTTTACCTTTCTCATTTCAGTCTATGACATATTTTGAACTGTTTTTACATATGTTGTGAAGGTGGAGGTCATGATTTAGTTTTGAATATGTATGTCTAATTAGTCCAGTAAATGGGTATCTAAAAATTATTTATTGTAAAAATGAGTATGTTACAGAATTACACTGATGTCCTAGTTGTATATCAAGTGAACATGTATGCTTGGTCTGGTTCTGGAAACGCGATTCTTGTTCCCTTAGTATATTTGTTTATCTTTTAATCATTACCATTCTGCCTTTACTACTTTGGCTATAATAATTTTTGATACTTGCTAATGTATATCCTCCAATATTACTGTTCTTAAAGATTTCCTTGGATAGTCTAGGCCCTTTAATTTCTATATAAATTTTAGAATCAACATTTCGATTTTACATGTATTGCAGTTAACATCAAGCTAGAAAGAGTGGGCATTTTTAAATCAGTGAGTTTATACCAATATATGAATATGATACTTTCCCCATTTATCAAGATCTTCTTGGATTTCTCTTAATAATAACATGTAGGTTGAAGTCACATCTTTTGTTAAAGTCATTCCTAAGTATTTGATGGTTTTGGTATCTTATAAACAACATTGATTTTTTAAATCTAATTTTTAAATTATTTATGTCTAGTATCTAAAATATATTTGATTTTTATATATTGACCTTGAAGCCAGTAACGTTGCTAATTCACCTCATTAATGCTATAATTTTGGGGCCCTTTAAGAAAAGTACACTTTTTCTAAGTACAATCAAGTCATCTTAAAAAAATAAGTTTTACTTCTTCCTTTTCAATCTTTATACATTTATTTATTTTCATTATCTTACCTCATTGGGTAGAACCTCACTAATGCTTATCAAAGTTAGGTTTCTGTCCTCCCATAGAGATGGGAGACATGGGCCTTATTTTCAGGTGTTACTTGTAACAAACAACAAATTATTTTGGCATCCTTGATCTTTCCCAGGTAGGCATTTTTTAAAAAGATTTTATTTATTTATTCATTCATTCATTCATTTATTTTAGAGAGAGCAAGAGAACTAGTGGGGGAGGGGAGAAGGCTGGGGAGGAACAGATGAAGAGGGACAGGCAGACTCCTGCTGAGCAAGGAGCCCAGAGCAGGACTCGAACCCAGGACACTGAGATCATGACCTGAGCTAACTGAGCCACCCAGTTGCCCCTCCCAGGCAGGCATTTTAAAGGCACTAGGGTAACCCTACAGACAAGGCATTAAGCTGCTAGAAACCATGCTGGAATTTGGAGAGGGTCTTTATTATTTCCAAGAATAATTCATGCTTGCATCTTTACTTTTTTGAATTTTTTTTCCCCAAATGACCATAATATAGTTTGCATTTCCATTAACCATTCAGATAATTTTTGTTATGTTGTGATTGCCAAAATAAAATTAACATATTTTTGTTTTAATATTGTGACCTTTCTGCAGATGTTGTCTTGTTTAGCTACCACTTTCTTCTTTAAATTTTCTTTTTCTTTCTTGCCTACAGAAACAAGTTATTCTTCTAATTCTAGTTCTTCAAACGCTTCTTTTCTTTTCCCCTTGGTTAGTCCTCTGCTTCTTTCCATCCCTTAAAGACCAGTGTTTAATCCTCAGCACTTGCTGAGCTCCTTATCACTCTACTACTGCCTTAACTTCCCCAAATCTTAATTTTGAATCCCTCCCAAAATCCAGACATATTTCCAGGCACCTGGTAGAGATCTTCTGGCTGGGGGGAAATCTCTGTTAGACAGTAACTGACAACACCAATTTCTCAATGCTGCTGTTTGTAATTACTATACCTGCTTCTTAGAAGTTTTTCTCTTCCATCAGTTCATGCCTAACTTCATTGTTTAGCATTCCAGAGTTAACTCAAATATCATCTCTTGTGAGAAGTCTTTCTTAACCCTGTTTTAGTCTTTTCTCCTTTTGTCTTATCATATTTGTTCATATTTCAATTATATGAATTATTATAGTTATTGAAATTATTGGCTTTATTTTTGCCCTAATAAAAATTTGTGGTAGCTTGCCTTTATTTAGCATGTCTCTTTGAGAACAGGATTCAGTCTTTGGATATTGAGTTAGACTATAATTTTCTTCTAATTCCTTGAGTGTTAGGACTTTGTTCATATTTCTCTCTCTGGCACCAGATTAAGTGTCTTCCATTTGGAAGATAACCTATACCATTTTTTTTTAAAATAAATGGCCACTATGTAGCCTGTGAATAAGAGAATTTATGTAAGGGAATTTTCTCATACTACAGTCTTGTCTGAATTTTATAATACTGGAATACAGAGAAAAAAAAAGAGAAAGTCACGGTGTAGCCACCCTTAACATCACTGAATAGTAAGACTCTCTCTTCTGGGGAAGGGTTAGGTAAGTATAGATTAACACTACTGAGATACTCCTGAAGACTCTGGTTTTCAGGTGAGTAACTATCACTTATTGGAAAAGACAAGAACATTATATATTTGGAGAATCCACACATTTTTAAGTCACTAATTTCAATATGTTTCTAAGTTCAGTTTGTCTTTATTTAACATACTCTTTTTAGAAGAGAATTCAAGCACTGGATATTTAATTATACTAGTGTTCCCTTTCAAGTCTGAATTTTGCATTTCATTCATAAGGCCACAGTAAATAAAATAAATGCATTTATTCACACATGAATGAATCAATTAAAGAGTTATTCACTGATTTCAGTTAATTTGCAAGTGTTTGCTGATTTATCTTCAAGTTCCATTTTTACTTCCAATTTTAATAGCACCCAGACTTTCTTTCAGAGATATTGTCAGTAACATGAAAATTTAAAAGTCTTTTGTTGGTGGTGGTTTTTTTAGGAGTAGAGTACCATATTCCTAGTATTTCTAGCTCAAAACTTTATTTTTCAAAGTCAGCAAACCTTTCATTTCCAACTACTGTCCTGACTTCCCCTCCATTCTGGAATTAATAATTAAACATTTTCTTTCTTTTCCATCATTCAACTCCTACCTTCTTACAAAGGCTTTGCCACTCTTCTTCTCTTGAAATATTTTATTGCTGACATATCCTAAACAGCAAATGCACTAATATATCCCTTCTTTCAATCTGAGTTAAATCATATTCATTTTCAATTTACTTCATTACAGATTTTCTTCGTATCATTATTGTGTTCTATTCACTTAGCAAACTTATTAGCATGTTTAAGATCAATATTTATATTTTAAAACTGCATCCGCAGGAAACCACTTATGAAATAATATAATTTTCTTTTCAGCAGATGAATTTTAAAAATAAAAAAATAGTTTAAAATGTCATATATCTTCCAAATCTACAATTTAGAGAATAAGTTATTCATAAAGAAAAGTACAAAATTGTAACAGTAATACGGTCTGATATCTATGAAGTGATTAAGATGTGTCAAGAACTCTGTTAAATGCTCCCAACGCATTCTTTCATTTAGTCTTCAAACCAACTTTATGAAGTTAGTACTTCTGTTATTCCAATTTTACAGATGAGGTTACTAAGACTTAGAAAAATTAAGGAATGTGTCTAATATCCCACAGCATGTAGGAGGAAAAGCTATAGACCTTAAATATTGCTCATGATATGACCCTTGCCCATTTTTCCAGTTAAATAAATGTGAAATTTAAACAGGCTGTAGAAGGCCATCGTGATACTGAATGAGGATGAAACTATCACTAACAGTTTTCATTTTATTATTTTCCATTATTTGACTGTCATGAAATAAGGATGTCCTAGTAGTTTTTAAACTAAGTACATTCCCCAGTTTCCTTAGTTTTCCTTCGGAGAAAGTGGACAGTCTATCAGATATGGTGTCAGCAAAATGACCTCAAGATATGTACTCATCAAAAGAACAGCCTGCCACTTCAACAAGAAAATAATGGACCCTCTCTAAAAGGCCAGCTGGTAGTACAGTACTCAGACATTTGGGAAACAACTTCGGCTGAAAGGAAGGGAATGTTTTCATGCAATGTAAAATGTTTTCACTTCTGTATAAGTTTACCCCATAGCATATCTTCTTTTATAAATTTGTATGACTATATTTACTCAGAAAATATGTCATGCTAAAGTCTTCATTTATTCTAAAATTAACTATATTTCTAGTCTTCCTCAAAGTTCCTTGGAAGTTCACATTTTATATCTCAACTGTGATGTTCTTCTTTAATCTTAGCCAGGATTTTTAAGAGTGCTTTTTTGTTTTTTTTTCAAGTTGTAAAATACTTCCAACTGTATGATTGCTAGTTGAGCTAATCAAATATTATCAGAGATGAAAGTAAGATCAGGTTGATTTAACTCCATGGGAATGGAATTAATGAGACTTTTGAATCGATATTCCGTTTATTTACCTGATCAAATCAATAATTTGAGAATGGATAGGCAGTTTTAGGAAGACTCTAAAAAGAGTGAAAAGGTTAGCAAACTTTATTCTAATATTGTTGCAAAACTTGCTTTTGTCCATTACATGTGGTCTGGGGAGGCAGGTCTTAATTGGTTATCATGAAGCAATTCATGAGGATATGGACACCTAATGGTGGTGGTAAGGGAAAGGGGAATATAAAGGTCTTCTTGCCTTTCTGTATACTGTTTTCCTCAATGGAAGATGCACTGCCTCTTTCTGTCTGCTAAACTCTTACTTCTGATGAGCTGCTATTCTGGTAATTGGTTCAGAAATGTGCACTCTCTGATCTATAACTCCTCTGAGGTTTCTGTAATCACTACCCTGGATCAGGGAACTAGGCCTAGGTCATCACAGAGATCACTAGCAGTGTCTAAATCCATAGTTCTCTTATTTTTACCCTTTTTCTTGCAACCTAGAGAGTTACCTGTTATTTTTAAAACTACTCTGAAGTTGAGGAAAAAATTAGATCAGACAGTCTTCCAAAACATTGCATTTTATATCTCAGCATGAATTTAATGCCTGTTTTCTGATGAAACTACCTCTTGGATCAGTGGATGCTTTACAGTTAGCTGTCCATACGGAAGAGGTCCTTAGGATCAAAGAAAGTACAGTGCCATTTTCAAAATACTTATTCTATTTTGGGGTTAGTACATGTTGATCTGATAAGCATTTATTTACACTAATTTTGAAGAGCTGAACTAATTAATAAGATAATTATCAAACTTAGTGCTAAATAGAATTCTGTATGATAATTTTTTGCCCTTTCCTAAGACCACATTTAACCTCTACAACGCAGACAGTTATATTTTCTACTTCTAATTTTACAGCTTCTGTTTATTATCCAGCATAGGCATTCATTTTTTTAAAGATTTTTTAATTTATTTATTTGACAGAGAGAGAGAGAGAGCACAAGCAGGGAGAGCAGCAGAGGGAGAGGGAGAAGCAGGCTCCCCGCAGAGCAGGGAGAGCCCAATGTGGGACTCGATCCCAGGACCCCGGGATCATGACCTGAGCCAAAGGCAGTCACTTAACCAACTGAGCCACTCAGGTGCCCCAGAATAGGCGTTCCTTATGCGTAACTACATGACCATCTCAAAGTTGACTAGAGTGGAAAGGGTAGAAAATAGAATTCTTGATTCATCTCTTTTGGTAACTACATGCTAGTGAAACTTGATTCTTTTTTGTTACAAATCTTTTATGATCCCAATGTGTCTTCCAAACTACTCACATTGTCTTGTTTTAAAGAAAAAATCTAATTATCAGTAGCAATAATTAGTCATGAAACTCAAAAATTTTTGAGCACTTATGGTCTAGCTATTATGCTAGTTGCTAAGAATAATTGGTGAGGAGGACAGACCTGACCCTAAGTACATAAAACTTAAAGTCTAAAAAAAAATCTTTAGAAAGTCAATTCTCATGCAAAAAAATTTAAACAGTATGCCAAATATAAAAGCATTTTGGATTATCTGCAGTTTTGGAATATATTAATCAGTCCACTCATCTGAGCATGGATAATGAAAGGTTTTTATTTACTGAAAAGCAAATAAACATACAAACCATGATATGTTAGTCAGAGTTCTCCAAAGAAACAGCACCAATAGGATATTTATTTATTTATTATGGGGATTTATCATGGGGATTGGCTTATGCAGTTTATGGAAGCGAAGAAGTACCACAAACTGTCATCTGCAAGCTGGCAAACCAGGAAATCCCATGGTATAATTCAGTCTGAGTGCAAAGGCCAAAGAACCGCAGGAGCTGAACATGTGTTTCCCAGTTTGAGGCCTAAGACCTGAGAATAGGGGTTGCTGGTATCAGTCTCAGAGGATGAAGGCTTGAGAACCAGGAGCTCCAATGTCTGAGAACAGAAGAGGAATCCCAAGTCGAGATAATTCACCATTTCTCTGCCTTTTTGTCCTATTTGGGCCCTCAGTTGAGCAGGTGATGCCTGCCCACATTGGTGAGAGGTGGATCTTCTTTACTCAGTCTACTGAGTCAGATGCTAATCTCTTTCAGAAACACCCTCACAGACACACCCAGAAATAATGTTTCACCAGCTCTCTGGGCATCCCTTGGCCCAGTCAAAATGACACATAAAATTAACCATCACACATGATAAATACAATGTAGTAAATGGCAATATAATTCCGTATCAGGTATAATTGATAAAAGTTATAGTATCAGTCTTGGTAGTTAAGAATCATTAATTCCTGATGCCAAAGACCTCTCCAGCGAACAGGGTTGTGGGGCAGTGCCTTGAGGCCGTGACTCTGGAGTTAAACTGCTTGAGATGGAATTCCAGCTTCACTACTATACTAATTGTGTGAAAGATTGTGTGATGCAATCTTTGTCAGTTGGTTCAGTTTCCTTGTTTCTGTAGTGAGGATAATGATAGAATCTATTTCGTGGATTGCTGCAAGGAATACATGAGGTAATATAAGTAAAGTGCGTGGCAAAATAAGCATTCATGTTTTAACCATTTGCCATTATAAATATTATTATTCACTTAACAGTTATTTACTGAGTAGAAGTTATCTAGCCAGGTTGTAAGATGTGTAAGGTAAGTAAGACCAGACCTCTGTGTCAGTGAGCTTACTTTCCAATGAAGATGGTGAATATGCAATCAGCCATATATCACATTAAGTGGATAGTAGCGATGTGCCAATCTGCTGTGGAAATGAAGGAATAAGATCCATGGGGCAGAAGAGATAAAGATGTGAACACTAAAGTTAAGTCTGTTTATCTGAAACAAGATAGCTTTTTGGTTCTCTTGAAATAGAAGGATTCAACATTTCATGGAACTCCAACTTGAGCTTTACATCAGAGTAAAGAAATGATGCTGTAAAACCAAGTTTATTGGTGTGTAATAGATTAAGAATGGGAGTGGGGAACTTAAAATTTTAGCAACACTATCTCATCTAGGGACAAGAGTAAGGCATTATGGAGAATATTATGGGACCGTGTTTACTGAAAAATATGTTTTCCAAATAGCAAAAGAATTACCTGAAAATCATAAGCAAGGAATAATTTCAGGAACAGCACTGATGAGAGTGATCTTCCCTCAATACCAGTGTTAATCTCAAGTAACTGACAAGTCTAAACACATGTATGCAATAGAAATGGAAAATCACTGATTTTTTTTTAGACTGAGGTCTTTAGCAGGCAATGAACAATGTTTAATGCCATATGGAAGTAATTTAATATGAATTTTGCAATACTTGAACAAGCATCATCACCAAATCTGGTAAATGGAGTTACTGATTTTGTTTCTTTCTAGCGTGATGATTTAGTTGTGCAATGGTACTGTCACCAGATGAGATTAATCACAATAATGATGCATCTTTTTGCTAAGGACATTATCATAAATCATTTGAATACAGCCCAAGAGAAAAGGTTTCTAGTTAAACTTTCTAAATGTTATAAAACGGTTATAAAGCATGAGCTGTTGGAAATAGACATTATTTTTATTTCACTTTGGGAGCATATGGCAAAATGATTATTCATTGATGCTGAAGTGATTTAGCAAACACACATACACATGAGTATCTTGAGATATTGAAAGTAATGGCATCCTACAATACTGATTTCATGTCATTCCGTTTCATGTCAGTTGCGTTTATATGACCTTAGGTTACTCATTTAAAAATTGGGCCTCAGTTTCCTTGTGTGTGAAACAGAAATGATACCCATTTCATAGGATTTTTATGAGGTCACATATCTTATAAATGCTCTATGACCTAAAAGTAATTCTCCCTTTTCCCCCTCTCCCCCTTCCCTTCTCCTTTTTCTTCCTCTTGCTCATTCTTTCCCTTTCCTATTATTAATTAGCCATAATTTACCAGGGCAGATATATATGATGTATACCCTCAGAAATATGTTATAGATTCACTTCAGCATCAAAGAGCTAAAGCTACACTCAAGGAAATTCTTATTGTGTTAAAGTTTTAGGTTATAGTTTATTCTATTTTCGTATCATGAGATTGTTTATCCTAAAAATCTACATACCAATCATAACAGTACAGTCTCAAGTTGACAGTATAATCCTTTAGTTGGAGCTTAGCACATGAACTTTAATTTCCTTATCTTTTAATGATAACTAATTTGAAACTATTGTGCACACAATGTGGTTTAAAATATTCAACTGGCACCTAATTATAACCAGACAATACGTAACACCTACTTTCTTCATAGCACTTTTGTGGAAATTAACTTTAAAAAATTGCTAAGCTTATTTCTAATTCTAAATGCTACTGAGATACTATATAATAGAAAAGCATTGAAAATATTTTATTTTTCAAAATTTCAATTCCAAAATAGTTTAGTTTTCAAGTTTGGATTTTTTTTTACCAGTGCTTTTCAGTTGAGCATTAATTACTAACGACAGGTATAATGCTTAATGTAGCCACAGATAGTGACTATTGGAAAGGTGAAGAGAGGATGAGATTATCCTGAAAAAGGAAAGGGTTAATTTTTTCAATATTCCTTAGAAAAACTGTTTTTAAAATCTTTTAATCATATACACCCTACATCTCCTGCCTCCTAATCAAATAGAAAGAATGAAGGTAATTTTGGTACTCTCAGAAACATTCTAAATATCCAGTGGTTGCATTTTTATAAGTAAGATGAGACCTATGAATTGATTGAGACCGAGTGGTTGATCACGCTACAAAATGCCGGAACTGAAGAATGTGGTTTTCTGAGGCGCGTTGCCTATAAAGTTTAATAGTGAAGGACAGGCTTAAATGGGAGAGGTCGGGGTTCCTTCAATGGGATAAAACCTCTTGAGGGGGACTTGGCTTGATTATCAGTGAGGAAAGGGGAGACGCCAGTGTGTGCTTCTTCCACTTGCTTACTATTTCTAAGCCTAACTTCTCGTCTATATGGTAATCACAGTAGTATCTACCTACCTCATACTGTAAAGAATAAGGAAGTTGAAACACTTAAAGACTATTGCATGAAAGCAAGGATAAGAAATAAATGTGCTGTCCCTGTGTGGCTTCATGTGGTTTCCAGAAAAAGCTTCTTCTGAGCATCTGCATTCCACCTGTCTTCTCTTCCCTGCTCTTCTGATTCTTCTCTCCTCTCCTCTTGTGCTCTGTCTTGTACTTATGACCATTCTGTTTTTTCTCTCTCACTCACTTTCTGACACCAAATTTCAGATTTTCTCTCTGAATTCCTATCTCCCATTCTTTTTCTCTCTCCGTCTCTTTCTTTCAGTTCTCATCTATTTTTGCCGTTCAAAGATTTTTTAAAATAAAGTAAAATTCTTTATGATCCATGTTTTGGTGTGAGTTGGAATCTGATGGTCACTGGGAGGTTGACCTTGGAGTATGAATGTTGTCAGAAGAGGGTCTTCCAGAGAGATGCCCTTGGTGTTGTAAAGGATGCTCTTCACTATTGTGGGTAAAGGAATGACAGTGGAGCCCCCAGGGCTGCCCCAAGAGAAAAATTACTGCTTTCATAGGTTCCTATCACCCGGGACACCTGTACATCAGTAAATATCCTTATCCGACCACATGGGGTGCTGGTGAGAAGTTTAATGCCAGCTATGTTCATTACTGCACTACTCCTTATAGTTGGTGAGGAGCCAAAATACAAATGAATTTCTGTCTTTCTCAGTTGAGAGTCACAAAGCTGAATTGAAAGTTTTTTTGCAGGCTAGGATCCAGTTGTTTGATTGTATCCCACTCTTTTTCTCATTGTGGTTTCATTTTTATTTTTTAACCAAATAAGTTTGAGTCTTACAATTTAATCTTATTAAATGGCTAAAACTTGTTAAGTATGTACTCTGTGTACCATGTCCTGAAACAAATATTTTAAAGGTACCATCATATGTGATCTTTCCAGTGCTAGAAGGTATTCTTTTTATTTTGCATATAAGGAAACTGAGGCTCAGAAAATTTATGTCATTTTCCCAAGTTTATACAAGAGATAAGTATCAGATTAGGGATTTAAACCCAAAATAGTCTGCTCCCAGAACTCAGATTCTTAATCATTATAGATTGATAGAGGGAATGAGATTTGTGTGGCTGCAGCTACTTGGTTTCCTGCAGGACATACAGAGTTGCATCTTCAATAGGATTTCTATTTAACTGGAAAATGTAGAGATATTGATATAAAATACTGAGTAGCTCTATGTTGTGAGCTGTGA
Source organism: Neomonachus schauinslandi (assembly GCF_002201575.2). Lineage (NCBI taxonomy): Eukaryota > Metazoa > Chordata > Mammalia > Carnivora > Phocidae > Neomonachus > Neomonachus schauinslandi. The sequence goes on along the minus strand of NC_058407.1, from coordinate 55,365,979 downwards.
AATGCACATATATTTGTGCATATATCTTCTTTCTCATATGAAAAAAGAATTCTTTAACTAGATTCTCCCTTTTATTCTCTCTTCGTTTTCTTATCTAAATTGTTCCCAGCATATGTACTTAGTTTCTTGTCAAGATGTGTATACAAATAGCACTTAAATAGCAATCCATTGTTGAGAACTACTATTATATTCAGAGCTGTATTAATTTTTAATGAGCCAAATGCAAGCAAGTTCCTAGACATTGCTGAGTCATCTTAAATCCGGAGGTTCATACCAAGGATGTCATGGCTTTACCAGGCAGTAAACCAGTTCTCTGCAGAATGACTGCTTTTGTGTGCCAGTGTAAACGATGACCAATAAAATCGTTACAGAAAAAGAAAGCTTTACTTTAAGATAGGAATGGCTTCTTGTGTGTTTGTTTTGGGGTTTGATTTTAAGTGTTCTGTTTATTTTCAAGCACAGACTTTTATTCACATATTATCTGAATATAGATATAGACTGTAAAATCAAAAAGACCTGTGGTCATGTAAAAGATATTCTTGGAGGGAAACAGAGAATGAGAATCAGTCACAACATCTCTAAATTACAGACAAGACTCAAGTACCTATACTTTTTACAGTCATTTTTGTTTCATCACCTAGCTAACCCTCTTGAGGAAATCGGTGGCATTGACAATGCAAAGTTCTGTTTTATCTGTCTTCCCTATGTGAAAGCAATCTATTTGAATAGCAGAAATATTGGAAAATGGGGCTCCATTTTTTAATAGATTTAGATCTACAGAAGTTATCACCGAGGAAATCCTTTGGATGCTGTGAGGACTTCGTTATTTCTTTGGTAAAACTGAAGTATCACCATTGAAATAAAAAAAAAATTGAGAAAATCATTAATAGCTCACATTTTAGGAAAATAAACATTAAATTTCTTTTTTGCATATGAATTCAAATGCATATTTCACCTCACTGAAAAACCTTATAAAGTTTTTAAATAGCCCACAGTTCATTAATATGGCAGAAACAAGTAGAAATTGTGCACTATGGTGATGTGTTATATAAAAATACAATGTTAAAAACTATAGGTAGATTTACAAACCAAAAGAGAGGTAGACTAGACATCAAAAAGGGAGAAATTTTAGGGGCGCCTGGGTGGCTCAGTCAGTTAAGCATCCAACTCTTGATTTTGGCTCAAGTCATAAACTCGGTCATGATCTCAGGTTTGTGAGGTCAAGCCCCACATCAGGCTCTGCACTGGGTGTGGAGCCTGCTTGGGATTCTCTCCCTCTTCCTCTGCCCCTCCATCCTCCCTCCACTTCCCCTCTAAAAAAGGGGAGTGGAATTTTAACTCACTATACCATGAAAAACTGTATTATTTTCGGGTACATCATGATTACTAATTGTCCCAATATTTCTCTCTTCCCCTCCTTTCCTTCCCCTTCTCCCTCTCTCCCCACACTTAGTCCCTCTCAATGAGGACATTTATATATCATAAATGTATGAAAGTATTCATTATGAGAAGCAGAATGAGAGGGACAGATTTTAAGAGGGTGGCTTTCTTGTTCCTAAGCTTAAGTCTTCATCATTCAATTAGCTGTGCTTGCAAAATTGAATGAGAAAATAATTTTACCTGAAACTAATTAATTGCATGTCCTTTAATTTGAATGTTCAAATTATCTAATTCAACAATTGTACTACACATGTAAAAAGGGGGCTCTAGAAAAGATGTCTTTAAAAATCTACTTCACAGTCTTTTCTCTGTTCATTTCTGATCCGTGTACGAAGAGAAAATGCTATTAATTGAGCCATTTTTGTGACACAAAATAGCTTCTGTTATGCTTACAATGAGAAAAGAGTAGATTAACATTGCATTTGTAAAAGCTACAAGGCTTTTAGAAAATTATTCATTATATAAAGAAGAGTCATTAGTTTTATTTTGTTTGTCACAAGTAAAATATTCTATGGTTGGTATTAAACATAATCTACTTGGATCCTTGTGAGTCTAGAATCAGTACTTTAAAATATTTATATCTCTGTTTATTCCTTATTATATTACCTGATTTGAAATACCACATATGAGAATCCTAAGGCACATTATGATATTTATAACCCTTCAAACACCAAACCAGATGCATTTTTATCTTAAATGTGTGAAATGTCTTTTTCCTTACCTAATAGGAACTGGATGTCTTGGCTTAGCGTTGAAACAACAAATTTAACAGCCAATAGATGGCACTGGAAGTATTCAAAACATATTCTTTACCTTTTCCATTCCACTGAATGATTATTTCTGAAAGTAAATGACAATTTATATAGTTAAATTAAAAACAAAGGCATATCCAGAAAGCCCATTGCTGAAGAAACTCAAATATTTAGTTGTTGAAATTTTAGCACCCTAATTTTAGTCTTCTTTCTCTATCATGTTGTAACTTATTAGTGTGTCATTCAAAGATATTTACCACCACCTGCTAGGATTTCTGAGGAAATCTGTAAGCTCACTTGGTATGTGTGATGTCTGCAGAGATTTCATTTTTGGTACTATTTCCCTACTTATGTGATCCTGGTGGGGTGAGGATTACTGAGAGATGTAATTAAGTCTTTTCATTACTGGTCCTCACCTGGATTTCTATAAAGCCAACTTCACAAGTAACCTTTTCATTCTCTGTAGTAACCAAGCCCATAATATGTTCAATGAATCACACAGAGTAAAATAGAAAATGCTTGCTAGCACTTCAACACAGACGGCAGTGAACAGAGTAATCCATTTATAGGATGGGACTAATTTCCCTCTAAAATTGGCTAACAATGGGCTTGATTATGTACACATGGTACGGAAAGATCCCATGTGGAGTTCAAATGGAATGCCACACACATAGGAAGCCAAACTAGCACTGTAACTGTTTTAAGTGAGATCTGGTGTCTGTGCCCTAATCTTTGCCTTTTTTTCCCCCCCAGTTACATTGAGCATCTCACAAAGCCAGGTGATATTTTCAGAAAAATGTTATCAGTGTGATGTAGCATCAAACATTACACCTATTCCATCTTCAGATTATATCCCACCACTTTTTCAAAGCTCTGTCTTAAAACTATTAAAGAAAGCATTGCTTTCATCTAGAACAGTGTAAATCAGTGCTTTATGAAAATTCACTACCAAGTGAAACTTACACATAGCTAGAGAAAGACCACATTTCAACCTATTCACTTATGCATAAAATTATAAAACATATAAGTTGTTAATGTGTTGATATTTTGTTAATACTCTTTCTTTTATATGGGACGTTGTCATGATATAAATAAATGCATTCATATGTTTATGTTTGTATGCACATTTCATGATGGCTCTTATTATGTACATATGAAATAAGGCAATGTATCTGGAGGGTCTAATACTGTGCCTATTTATTTTTTTGAGTATCTACTAAAATAGGCTGCAAGACAATTAGTTGAAATAATCTGTTGCCTGTTCAAATGCTAAATATTTATTTATAGCAATAATGTTCATACAACTCTCTGCACCTCACTTTACTAAAACCATTCTTCTTTATTACCTGGCTCTAAGAAATTCTCTATATATGATTTCTCATAAGAATACTCAGTGCTCTAGAAGTCATTGTATAATGTGATAATTTTCCCCTAACTTCCTATAACCACACTAGCTCTATGTATTATAAAAGAAGTAGGACAATTTTTGAATTCTTCCCAACAAGATTAGATGTATTTTCATGAGCTCCGTGACACCTGCAATTGAACTAAGGCAATTCTTTAATGTGCCTAAGGATGTTTGAAGTTCATATATAAAGGGGGTGGGGGGACACATAAAAGAAGTGTACACAAGTGATACTCAGAAACTTCTGGAATTCTAGAAGTGGAAATTCATATAGAGTACTGCACTGTGGCCTGCAGATACTCGTAATATACGAGTGTGACTTTGATGCCTGGGAGTCTAGAATGATAACATTCATCTTGATGTCTGCATTTGAGTTTCAATGACATTTCGTTCCTTCTAAAATTGATAGGTTCTCTTCTCCAGCAAAGAAACAAATGGGCCACATCTCTTTGTAGGTAAAATTAGGTTAAAAAATTAAGCAAATTAGGTACAATGTTTAGAACAAAGAGTATGGAATTGTATTAAAGTTTAACAGTGAATATTCAGCTATTATGCTGCAAGGTTGTCAAATAAGTGTTTGTTGCAAATGAATGAAAGAATTAATAGGTGCACTATATATTCCAAACAACTTTAAACTATGCCAAAATTGGTAACAAGAAGTAACTCAAACTAAGAGGAAATAGGAAATTTGATCTGGACTATTTAATTCAGTTTACAACAACGAAATAAATGTCAAAATAAAGCTATAAGGGGTCTTCATGTCCCAGGGAAAAAACATGGGTATCAGAGATGTTTCCTATCTGTGTTTAGGGACTCAGCCTTATGGCTAATGAGCTCCAAGTTTAGTCAGGTAACCAACAAATTATAGGTGGTGACCTGGGGTAAATTACCTAACTTCACAAGCCCTCAGCCATCTTATCAACATAATAATTTTACCTACCTTGTAGGGGTGTTTTGAGAATTATATTTAAAACATACATGCAGAATGTAAAGTGGTACAACTGCTGTTGATTGACAGTTTGCCAGTATCTGAGTAAGTTAAACATAGCTAGACACGTGACTCAATAATTCTATTCTTAAGTATTTATCCAAAATAATTGAAAACTTGTATATGAGTGTTCATAGCAGCATTATTCACAGTAGTCAAAAGAACAGAAACTAACCCAAATGTCCATCAGCTGATGAACAGATAAACAAAATGTGGTATATACATACACTGGAATATTATTCAGGCACAAAAAAGGAACGAAGTATTGATACATGCTATAACATAGATTAACCTTGGAAACTTGTCAAATGAAAGAAGCCATATACAAAAAGCCAAAAATTATATGATCTCATTTATAGGAAATATCCATAATAGGCAAACACATAGAGACAGAAGGCAGATTAGTGCTTGACAGGGGCTGGGGGTGGAGGGAATAGGGAGTGACTGCTAATGGGTACAGGGTTTCCATGCGTGATAATGAAAAAGTTCTGGAATTAGATCATGGTGATAGTTGCACAACATCATGAATGTTTTAATGCCTGTGAACTGTACGTTTTAAAATGGTTAAAATGGTAAATTTCCTGTTATGTGTATCTTGCTACAATTATAGAGTAGTAAAAACAAAACTAACAACAACAAAAAAGTATGTGCTAAAAGTTCTGAGCTCTCGACATTGACCAATGGATGCAGTTTTAAGCTTGCCAGGATTCTTTATGATACTCTGCATATGCAAAGAGTAAGAATCCCTCAAAGAAATATTGATAAAAGACTCTAGCTTGGGTAAACTACAATGATGCTATAGCTTCAAATCTTAATAATACATCAACTAGTCAAAAGTTGATGTATTAATACATCAGTAGTCAAAGCTGCACTATAGCGAGTTCAAGCTCTAGTCTGGTAAAGTTTTGGTAGCTGTTAATATTGCTAAAAATAATAACAAATATCCTATGGCAGAAAAGATATTTTATCCATTGTAGTTGGTCACATAAAAAGTGGACTTTAAGGATCATACTCAAGATCCAATTATGTTTTGTTTACCTTAAACAATTACTGTTCCATAGTCTTTTAGAGCCAAAGATAACTTAGAGATAATTTCACCCAACTGTTTTAATTTTTAGATGAGAAAACCAAGACAAAGAATGGACAAATAGCTTGCTTAAGGTTAGTAAATGGGATATGTGACATTTTGATGCTACTAGCACCTTTTATTGTCAAAAATATGATCAAGTAACCCATACCTTTCTGATTGTTCCTGATCCCCACTTACTTCATTATTCAATCAGGCTTGCAGACAATGATGCTGATCAAAGAGGTCTGTTACACATACATTACTTGGAAATATATTCTAATATTTTTACACTCTGATGCCAAAATATCACATTTTACGCTGATAATTAGTAGCAGATAGAATAAGAAATATATCTGCTGATTTTCAAATGGCTTTCCCATATTCCCAAAACTGGTGTAAATATAGCTTTATAATTAGAGTATGCTATTTGCCCTTCTGCCAGGTTCCTGTCCCTTTTAACCCCACCACTATGCCCTGTTTGTTTAAATGGCACATAGTTAAAAGGACTGATCTTCTCAGAGCTGGCTCATTTGGAAAAATAGTCTTGCTTTACATCATTCCTTAATGGAGAAACTTCTCAGCTAGCATCTCAAGGACATCCTAACTCTGATTTTTACTACCTTGCAGCTATGGAGAGAATGTCTAATAACTGATTATGATCTACTCTCTGATTGTCAGATATTAATAATTGGATTATTCAAAGAACTGTGGATTCTGCCCTTATCATTACCGAAGGCAGTGAACTATTTCTGAATATAACAGGTTATGGAGTAGGGATGTTCCTATATCCCCACCTCTGTCCCTTCTGCTGGCACTTTCCTTAGTGCCTGACCTCTTGCCTTGCACATAGCTGTCCCTCAGTGAAGGTTTGCATAATGTACACTTGAACTCTGGATAGAGAATCTCCTCTGCAAGAATATAGCCTATGATGATATCTCTCATCTTTAAGTCATCTCCCAATTTCCAGTGAGTTTATAGTGCTCAGAACTGTGCAGCCTTCTGACTCTGTCTCGAAAGATATTCTTTAGGTACAACATTAATAATAATATGTGACTAGTATCCATTTCAACTACTGCCATATTCCTGGTGTCAGTATATCTGAAGTTGAAAAAATTCTTGCTCATCTTTACCTACTGACTAAAAACCATTGGCTTAATTCTATTTGATGTTTTCACTATTACCTCCTAGAGGCTAGATTAAGTATACTTCAGGTATACACTGGTTGATAGTTTGGGGAATGATTACCAATTATCTTAGGAACCATGATCACGAATGTCTCTTCTGAGTCATTTTGCTTTTAAAGAAAATCTAGGGCACCTGGGTGGCTCAGTTGGTTAAGCGACTGCCTTCGGCTCAGGTCATGATCCTGGAGTCCCGGGATCGAGTCCCGCATCGGGCTCCCTGCTCGGCAGGGAGTCTGCTTCTCCCTCTGACCCTCCCCCCTCTCATGTGCTCTCTCTCTCATTCTCTCTCTCTCAAATAAATAAATAAAATCTTAAAAAAAAAAAAAGAAAATCTAAATATTTTCCAATAGAAGATTAGAAAAATTTGGCTATACCATGTGAGTAGCTGATAAATATTTTCTTGGCTTAACTTAATACTACCTTTACTTTAAAGATAGAAAACAGATGAACAAAGATAAAGAAAAATGCATACACACATATCAGTCAAATTTTCCAGATATCTTTGACATATTTTGGCATATATACTTCTTGTTTTCAAAAAAAACAATCAACTGCAGAAACCATATTTCATATAGCCTTAACTAGAATAGCTTCATAAAAGTAAATGCATACTGAATTCAAGCTTAAAGAAAACATGTGCCTGACTTACTGTCTTAGTCCATTGGTGCTGTTATTACAAAATACCACTGACTGTGTGGCTTACAAACAGCAAAAATTTATTGTTCATAGTTCTATAAGCTAGGAAGTCCAAATCAAGGCACCAGCATACTCACTTTCTGTTGAGTACCCTCTTCCTGGTTGATAACTGGCACCTTCATGCTGTTTCCTCATATGGTGGAAAGAGCTAGAGGTCTCTATGGAGCACTTTTTTAAGGCATTAATCCTGTTCATGGTGGCTCCACCCTCATGGTTTAAGCATCTCCCAAAGGTCCCAACTACTAATATCATTACGTTGAGCATTAGTATTTCAACATATGAATTTGGTGGGGGGGACATAAACATTCAGATTATAGCATCTACCGAAATTAAATGGTGGAACTAGGACTAAACCCAGGATTTAACCAACATTCTTATATTTATTCCTGTATTAAGTTAATTACAATACATTAAGGTAAGAATTACCTGTCCTGATTAGGAAAATCGCAAGTGCCAATTTATATAAGTATATTGAGTTAGATTTTGTGTGTGTGTGTGTGTACACGCACAAGTGTTTGATATCTATAATGAAGGTGAGGGAGGAGAGACACGTGTGAATAGGTCTGAATAAAACCAACATTTTTGCCCTCAAAACTCTTTTTTTGCCTTAGAAACAGTTAAGAAGACTTATTTTCATTTCTGTATAAGTGGTTTTGATTAATATTTGCTTAAACACTGAAATAGAAAAACTGTCATCATATGAAAAATTCAGTTGCCTTCAGTGCAACTCAGCAGTTCTTTACACATATCTAATTGACTCCCTACTAAATTTCTTACCAAAGTAATTTCATATTTCCTCTAATCTTCTCAAATGGTCTGATCTACCTGTTTTTCTTCCCTCCTAGCAGACAAGCCCTGCATTGACTTTCTTGAAAGTAAGGTCACCAGATAAGAGCTCTCTTAACTATCTTTCCCTTCCACCAAAATTGTCTTTGAATTATCACCCTTGAGTTTCTGTAGTTCATTTCTGAACCAAGCTTTCTCTGTTAATAACAGTCCTGTGCTGATTATTCTGCACTTGCTCCTCCCCAACCCTACCTGATGTCTCTGCCTTTGTTCTGCTCTGAGTCGCAGAAGACCAGCCTTTCCAGACTGTATCACTCAGCCACTCATGCCCACTCATGGTTTTCTGTTGGGTTTGGACAATGACAAGAAAGAGAAGGAAGTCAGAGGATGGGAAGAAGAAGATACCAGGAGATTTATTTCCCCACTCCTGTCTTCAGCCCATGCCCTTTTCCTGCTTTACTGCAATGTTAGCAGGTTCTGCATATGAGCTCTGGCTCTTGGGGTAACCCCTCTAACTCAGCTTCAACTCTCCTCGGACCTGGCTAAGCCATTCATTTTCTCCCTTGTCCCTTCAGGCCAAGGTGTTGTAAAGACTCCCTGCTGGGGCGCCTGGGTGGCTCAGTTGGTTAAGCGACTGCCTTCGGCTCAGGTCATGATCCTGGAGTCCCGGGATCGAGTCCCGCATCGGGCTCCCTGCTCGGCAGGGAGTCTGCTTCTCCCTCTGACCCTCCTCCCTCTCATGCTCTCTGTCTCTCATTCTCTCTCTCTCAAATAAATAAAAAAAATCTTTAAAAAAAAAAAAAAAAAAAAAAAAGACTCCCTGCTGTTACAAGTCCCTGGGTACTTCAGCAGTCCTTGTTTCTTTGGTCCTGTTCCCTCCTCTGTAGATACTCCATCTCTTTCAAGTGAACCCTTTTGGACATGCCATCTCTATCCAGATGGCACCCTGACTGACCCAAGCTGCTTTCATCTTCTCTAGTTCCAAGATGCAATTCTCTTTTCCTTTTTACCTTGCTCAAAACTTTCCATTTTTTGCTTTCATTGATTTGTAAATATGTTCAAATCTTATCAGTATCTCTCATCTTTCTTTTTCTTTCAAAGTGTTGCCCTGTGGTAATCTTTCAACCCTTTTGTCAAAGAGTTGTTAACAGACATTAAAATGTGGTATTTGCTGGGATGCGTGGGTGGCTCAGGCAGTTGAGCATCCAACTCTTGGTTTCAACTGAGGTCTTGATCTCAGAGTTGTGAGATCGAGCCCTGCATCAGGCTCTACACTCAGTGGGGAGTCTGCTTGAGATTCTCTCTCTCTTCCTCTCCCTCTGCCCCTTCCCCCACTCATGCACTCTATCTCTAAAATAAATAAATAGAATTTTTGGTAAAAATTTTGTATCTGCCTCCATAACTTTTAATATAATGACATCTTATTTTTTATTAATATATATTAGAATTAAGAAAACATGCCTAACTTAAGAAATTGATGGAGGACAAACCCCCTATATCCTCTACTCAGATCAAGACATGAAACATAGCAGGTCCCCAGAAGCTTCCTACACAGGCTTTCCTGATCATAACCCTCCCTACTTCCTGCATTAATAACTATCCTGAATTTTATAGTTTTTACTTTCCTTCTTGACTTTAGAGCTTTACTAAATACACATCAGTAAGAAAAGATTAATTTTGTTGTATTTGAATTTTATGTAATGAAATAATACAGTACTTTTCTTAACTGTGTTGGCTTCTTTCTTTTAATGTTTTTAAAATCCATCAATGTTTTTGTATCATCTGTAGTTTTTTATCATTGATCTTCAGTATTCTTTCATATAAATACACTATAATTTGTTTATCTACTTTACAGTTTATGGACACTTGAATTATTTGTAGATTTGAACTACGCACTATGAACTTTCAAGTACAGTATCCTAGTGAACATAAGGAAGCCTTTCTATGGGGTTTATGCCTAAACATAGCCTGTGTCATATGTCAGTCTTCCAAATTTACTAGATATGGCCAATTGTTGTCCAAAGTGATCTTCACAGTTTACACTCTGACCAGCAAGTTGTGAAAATCTTTGTCCTTACCAACACTTGGTGTTATCACACTATTGGCTTTTGCCATTCTATTCATTGATGAGTTATATCTTATGATTTTAGGTTACATTTATCCCTGATTACTAGTAAGATTGAACATTTTCTGAAGTGCTTTTTAAGATTTTTGCCCATTTTCCCATTTTTACTTTTTTCTTATTGCATTTTAAGAATTTTTAACATATTCTGAATATGAGATTTTATTGGTTACATGTATTGTAAATATTTATTTCCTATGTGTAGGAAATAAATTTTTTTTTTACTCTTTAAGTACTCTGCTTTGATGAACATGAGTTCTTTCTGTTTTTGCCTACTTCTTTTGTGTCTTGCTTAATAAACCACTCCTTACCCCCCTAAAGATTTTATCAAGCGACTACTATATAATATCCTAAAACTTTTATTTGGTGCTTTTCACATTTAGGTCTATAATTCATCTGGAATTGAGTGTGTGTGTGTGTGTGTATTAGGTGAGGTAGGGGTTCATTTAATTTTGTGTTTTACTTGTGGATATACAGTTTTTGAAACAATATTTTTTGAAAAGACTATTTCCTTCAGTGTTTCACAGACCTACCATTGCTAAAAATCAAATTTTTATATTTGTGGGTTTTTTTTCTGAGCTTCTATCCTGTTCCATTCATATGTTTGTCTGTACTTCCACTAATACTATCTGCTTTTAATTATGGCATCTTTTTTTTTTCTTGTTTTTTTTTTAATGTTTCAAGTTCTTATTTAAATTCTAGTTAGTGAACATATAGTGTAATATTAGTTTCAGGAGTAGAATTCAGAGATTCATCACTTACATATAACACCCAGTACTCATCACAAGTACCCTCCTTAATACCCATCACCCATTTAGCCCATCTTCCCTACCCACATCCCCTCCAGCAATCCTCATAATTATAGTATCTTTATAATTTTTCTTGATAATTGTAGAGCAAGTCCTATGACCTTGATCTTTTTCTTAAAGATGTCTTAAATATTTTTTACCCTTTGTATTTTATACAAATTTTAATATTTGCTTTCAAGTTCCTCAAAAAGTAAAGTAATTATTTGGTATTTTGATTATAATTGTAATAAATTTATATTTCAATTTGAAGAAAGTTTATACAATGCCAATATTAGATTTTCTGACCCATGAACATAAAAATAAGAAACACTTTGTGAATTTATGCATTAGCCTTGCAAAGGACATGCTAATCTCCATACTGTTCTAATGCAGACTTAACTATGAAATGGTTAGAATTAGATAGAAGTGGTTGTCAAAAAGTGAGATACTTGAATTTGAGCCTTTGAAAGTGATTGGTGATGAAAAAGAGGGTAAAACCAGGGGAATGGATATCTGAAAGAGTGTGGAAAAAATAATCATTAGAGAGGAAAGGTCTGAGCAGTTGAGAGTACAAGATCCATACTCCAGGAATCATTTTTGAGTTGTAATGAGGATAATAGAAGTACCTACCACTAAGTATCATTGTAAGGTTTAAATGAAATAATCCACATGAAGCACTAAAAATGTGTGTGGTATATTGTAAGCACTCACTAAATACCAGCTACCTTTTTTTTTTTTCAATTTTATTAAGTTCCTCTTCTGTTATTAAGGTGGATTTGTTTCTCAGAAAGCTTCATGAGCCTATGTGTACTATTCACATTTACATTTCCTCCTTTGACCCTGAGCTGGATGGCCATTTGAAAAGGTACAACTGAAATACATGCATATGAACTATATATTTTAAAATATGTATTTATGCAATAAAATAAGGGATAGAACTAGGTATAGCTTCTGAAGTTATGTGTTAGACAAATATACATTTTATGTATGGTCTACTTTAGTTAACCATAAATAACAGTTCAAAGAATATTAAAAACTATGAAATATGACATAGTGAATCATTTACTTTTCAATGTATTGCAAAATACCTCTTTAGATATTGTTCTAGAATAAGCATAATCTGTGTAAACAGGACACTACTAGTGTTTACTCTCCAAGTGAGTCAGTTCTTTTTAAAAATTATAAAACAAGGGCGCCTGGGTGGCTCAGTTGGTTGGGCAACTGCCTTCGGCTCAGGTCATGATCCTGGAGTCCCGGGATCGAGTCCCGCATCGGGCTCCCTGTTCAGCGGGGAGTCTGCTTCTCCCTCTGACCCTCCCCCCTCTCATGCTCTCTCTATCTCATTCTCTCTCTCAAATAAATAAATAAAATCTTTAAAAAATAAATAAATAAAAAAAATAAAAATTATAAAACAAAAAGACAAAAATCAAAATTCCCAACTCCTCTGAACACCTCAATATAAAGACTAATAGTAAACAGCTGATGTGATTTCACTTCACAGTAATTCTACTCTAAGCATTCTGATTCCAGGTAAGATTAATGGATAATTCATGCAGTACACGTCTTAGAATGATGATCAAAGAGACAGACATGCTGATTAAATGTGTACCACCATAGCAGCCTACAGCCACCTTCTAAGCACCCATTCGTTGTGAAAATTTAGTGAAGATTCAGAAAAGCCCCTAAGAATTATGTAGAAAGGTGGACATTCTAAGTTACAGCAGTACAAATAAAAAAAAAATCAGAGGAGGCAAGGATATAAAAATATTATTCATAATCTATCTAGAAGAAATACAAGTAAGAAGTTAAATTTGAAATCACTGTGCAAATAGAAAATCTTAAAGAGTTGAGTGTCTCAAACTAACTGACTGAAACCTCCCAGTCATTCCTGAGATCACCAGGGGCAAAAATAACCACTGAAAATTCTTAAATCAGAAACAAATTCGTGAAAATTAATGCAAATATTTTGGGATTAAATTATCTAGGAGAATGCAGGGATGATAATTTTGGTAGTAACAGTTTACCAGTGTGCATGCTTATTAGCCTGGGTTTTCTTTCCTGAGCACTTTCAGGAGACCACCTCTGAAGCAAATAGCAGCCCTGCCTGTGGCATATGCTAGGACCTTTCCTGGTACCTGCAAGGAAGGGACTCTGTAAATGTCCTTCTCACCCACAAGTGTGTTAATATCAGACTGCCAGCTACATTACCCTCGATTCACTGGTAAGGGCATGTTTGAGCCTTATTTAAATATGTAATTGCTTTCTTTGTTACTTATTTATTAAAACTTTCAGGTTGGTGAGTAGCATGTGACTAAGCACTTGACCCTTTACTGGGTTATCCGGACTTTTTCAGTCCCTTCTGACATTATTTCTTCATTCATTCACTCACGAAATCTTTATTAGGCACCACCAATGTGTGTAGACACTATGCTGGTTGTTATTTTGTCCATGAATGAAATAGACATTCTTCATGATTTTATAGAATTAATAGTTTGGGGATAATTCCTCAGTTCCAATAGTTTGCCTCCTATCTTATCCTCCTTAGTAGTATACCCCATAGCACTTATCACTTCTTTGCAAACAATAAATGTTTCAATAAATGTGTGTGCAATTAAGGAAATAAAAAAAAGAAATTGAAAGGACCTTTGGAGCTCAGAAATTCAAGTTACTGGAAGAAAGTTTAAATTATTTTTCTGTAGCTAGGGTTTATCCCTTCTTTCTTTTTCTTTTCTTCTTTCTTCTTCTTCTTCTTTTTTTAATCATTCTCTGAGGTTTGGAAACTGCTGTTACTGTAAGAAAACTCCCAAAGGGATGGTCATCTGTTCTGTATTAGGGATGTTAATGCTGCTCTCCATTAGTGTGGAGAACCATGTGCTGACTCTGTGCTCAGAGAGGGAAAACCAAACAGAAGTGAGCATGATTATGAATTATTAATTTATTATTAGGACAAAATAGTCTCATTATTTTTGCTGCCTGCTGCATGCATCTGTTAGCAAGAGTCCAAGACCCTATCATTTATTCTTCCAATAATCCTTAATTTGACTTTGGGTTTGTTAATCTTTTAACATTTACTGATCGCATTTTAAAACAAATTAATTTTTGTTATGGAAGAAACTTTTATGAATAGAAAAAAAATTGCAGGATAGTGATTTTATCTATGGAGTATATGAATTACTTTGCCTTTGGAATGAGTTTATTGATATGGTCCTCTGACTATACTACTATATATTACACTCAGGTCTAATAAGATTTTGAAAGTGAAAAATAATTTAAATGGTTGTCCTCTGTAATTTTCTGTCTGAATATATATAAACATAAAATGAGCTGATTTCATTTTATATGTTAAGTAATCTGCTTTTGTTAGAAAAAATCCAGTTTACATCAAATTGAATTAGAAGACACAATCTCCAAATGAAGATGATTTCTTTAAAAGATTTTATTTATTTGAGAGACAGAAAGAGAGAGACAGAGAGAGCACAAAGCGGAGGGAGGGGCAGAGGGAGAAGCAGGCTCCCCACTGAGCAGGGAGTCCGATGCGGAACTTGATCCCAGGGTCCTGGGATCATGACCTGAACCGAAGGCAGTTGCTTAACCGACTGAACCACCCAGGGGCCCCTGAAGATAATTTTTTTTAAAAACAAAGATGTAGGAAGGTAATAGAATGCTAAGAAAAATGGTGATTCTATACCCAAAGACTTACCCCTGTGATTTGTGGCCTATCCCTGCATGAACATTCTATAACCTGGCTGGTTACAGAGCAAGGTTAGTCCTGAAATTTAAGTCAAGTTCAATTATGCTTGGAGAAGAAGAGAACATGCTCTGGAGAATTTGGGAACGTAAGGTAGTTTATTTGCTATGTAAAAAATGTCCAACGCATACTGGGGAAAGAGTAGGAATATAGGGAAGCAGAGAAATAGAATAAATTAATTTGTAGATAAGAATTTGTGAAAGATTGAGAAATAAAGCAGCTTATATTTTTGCAGAACCAAAAATAACTAGGGTGTGAGGCACAGAGGGAATATCTAGCTTCAACTTTCTAAGTAGAAGTCTGACACATATTAGGCCCTCCATAAATATTCATTTCATTTCGTGAATGAATAATGTCAATTCAATTGTAATGTCAACCCGGACAGTGGCAGACCACAACTTTTGACTGGTGGCCCAAATACAGTGTAAGTTAAATGATGTAAAATGCTAAGAATAGTGTCTGACATGGAAAGTTCTATAAAAGTGTTGGCTATTAGTATTATATCTATTTTTATTATCATTATTAATATTATTAGTATTCTTTCCTTGGTTTGGAAAAAAAATTCTTTCTCAGGTGGTAAATATGGTCTCTCTAAAAGGAGCTAGGCTTGATCTCGATGGATGGCATACAGAAGGAAAACTGGACTACTTTGGCAGTATTAGCCAATTCTCAGGACCCTTTCCTACATAGAAATAGCACCCTAAATTTCAACACTTAGAAAAACTGAACTTGACCTTCCCACCTATATAATTACCCCATAAGATACTAGAAACAGGTATTTTCTACCATGTGTTAATTCTTTCCAATGCCACTTTAAGATCATTTTGAGCAAAATAATATCAATTCAAGTAATATAATACCATCTTATATTTATGTATTCAGATTAACAGTTTGTGAAAGCTCTCAAATATCTGCATATAACTAAGGTCTTAATTGTCCCTGTTTTAGAGATGTGCGAACTAAGGCTCAGAGAGGTCCCCTAGTTTGAACAACAAGAGTAATAAATCTGGGGGTGCTGAGACTAAACTAAGATCCTTTGCCACCTAGCCTTTTATTCTTAGTTAGTGACAGGTATTTGAGGAATCTTCTCTAGGGAATTTACTCTCATTTGAGAAATAGTTTTTTTCTTCTTCTTCCCTAACTCAGCAACACGAAGAGGAAAAGCCACAAAAGAGGACAATACATGTGAAATAAATTTTTTTTAAGATTTTATTTATTTATTTGACAGAGAGGCACAGATAAAGAGGGAACACAAGCAGGGGGAGTGGGAGAGGGAGAAGCAGGCTTCCCGCCGAGCAGAGAGCCCAATGCAGAACTCGATCCCAGAACCCTAGTGTCATAACTGGAGCCGAAGGCAGACGCTTAACGACTGAGCCACTCAGGTGCCCCGTTATATAAATTAATTCTTTGCAAAATGACTGTTTTAGTCCAATCAGGCTGCTATAACAAGAATACCATAGGCTGGATGCTTATAAAAACACATACACCCCCCCACACACACACAGAAATTTATATCTCACAGTTCTGGAGACTGAAAAGCCCAAGAAGATCAAGGTACCAGCAGATTTGGTATCTAGTGACACCATTTCCTGATTCGTAGATGGCCATCTTCTGTGTCCTCACATGGTGGAAGGGACAAGGGAGCTCTCTGGCATCTCTTTGATAAGAGCACTAAACCCATTTATAAGGGCTCTGCCTTCACAACCTAATGACCACCCCAAAGTGGTAGGTACCTCCTAAAACTATAGTATCAGGGATAAGGTTTCAACATAAAAATTTTGTAGGGACACAAACATTCAATCTATAGAAATGACGGAAGTTTCATCTTGTATTAATAATGATAATAACAGCAGTTAAACATATAACACTTACCATGTGCCAGGCACTGTTCTAAGTATTTCACATGTACATTTATTTAATCTTCATCAGAAACCTTTAACACAAGAACTGGCATGATCTCAACTTTACATGTGAAGAGACTGAGAAACAGAGAGGGCCTGATTTTTCCACTGTCACACAGATGGAAAATGTCAGAGCCAGTATTCTAACCAAAGGTAGTCAACTCCAGAGTGCATGCTCCTAGCCACGAATATGAGAAACCAATTCCTTAGACCTGGACTCTGGTCTAACATAATCAGAAACTGATCCTGGGTTCCAGAACACTATTTTACTTTAAGAAAGCCAAATTGTATCTTTTGATAATTCATCTTAATCATTTTGTTTCCTTTGAATGTAATTGAATTTTGCATTTAAACTGTCCTGAGTTGGCTACAATGTTATATTGTTACAAATGTCCAGAAATTATTTCAAAACATAATATTTTAAAACAAAAATTAATGTTGAGAGAAGATACACTTTTATTAGATTGTCTTCAAATATGGATGTCTATAGATTGAATAAATAATTATAAATTTTATCATGTGGGAGTCCACACTGTTTTTTATTATAAAGATAAGATGTGCTCAAAACACTGAAAGGTCACTCGTGTAGGTCAACACTTTAATCTCTTATTTACTGTTTAATTAATAACATCTTCTAAGTATGAATTGGGGGTTCATTCCTCTACTTCAGAGATGTAAGGAACTACAAGTTGAATAAATCCCTTATCAACTGTTTATAAAACAATAATCATATGGTTCAACTTAATAAAATCATGTGTACTAAAATATAAACTCCCTGTGGACAGGGTGTTTTATTGTTGTTTTTGCTTTTTTATTACATACTCAGCAACATCTAAAACAATGCTTTGACATAATATATAATAATTTTCTTTATTTGTGGAATAAATGTTAATAGTAAGTAGAAAGAGAAAACGAAAATCAAGTTTAATGAACAAACTTAGCAGTGAAAACAATGGCTTATTCTTAGATTTTTTTAGAGCAGTTTTAGGTTTGCAATAAAATTGAAAGTAAGGTACAGAGATTTCCCATACACCCACTGCCCTAAAACATCCATAGCTTCCCAATTATCAACATCTACCACTAGAGTGGTACATTTGTTACAATTGATGAACCTACATTGACACATCACAATTACCTAAAGTCCATAGCTTGCATTAGGGTTCACGCTTGCTTTTGTACATTTTATGGGTTTGGACAAATTTATAAATGACATGTATCCATTATTATAGTACCATACAGAATATATTCACTGCCCTAAAAATCCTCTGTGCTATTCTTCTTTGTCTCTCTACCCCCAAGCCTCTAGCAATCAATGATCTATTTTATTGTCTCTATAGTTTTGCCTTTTACAGCATGTTATACAGCTGGAATGATAACAATATGTATCCTTTTTAGATTGGTTTCTTTCACTTAGTAACGTGTACTTAAGGTTCCTCTGTGTCTTTTCATACTTTGATTGCTCACTTCTTTTTAGTGACAAATAATATTTCAGTGTCTGGATGTACCACAGTTTATGCATTTTCACCTACTGAAGGACCTCTTGATTGTGTTTTGTTTCGTGTTTTTTTTAAGGACCTCTTGATTGTTTCCAAGTTTGGTCAATTATGAATAAAGGTACTCTAGGCATCCATATGCAGGTTTTTCTGTGGAAATAAGTTTTCAACTCTTTTGGGTAAATACCAAGGAGCACATTTGCTGGAATATATGGTAAGAGTATGTTTCATTTTGTAAAAAAAAAAAAAAAAACCACAATATCTTCCAAAGTGACTGTACCATTTTGCATTCTTGTGGTATCACTGTTCTAGATTTTGGCCATTCTAATAGGTATGTAGTAAGATCTCACTATTGTTTAATTTGCATTTCTCTGATGACTTATATGGAACATTTTTTAATATGCCTATTTGTCATCTGTATATATTTTGTTTGTGGAGATGTCTGTTAAGAGTTTTAGCCAGTTTTTGAATCAGGTTGTTTGTTTTCTTATTGTTGAGTTCTAAGTTGTATATTTTGGATAACAGCCTTTTATCAGATGTGTCTTTTGCAAGTATTTTCTTCCAGAGTGTGCCAGGTCTTTTAATTCTCTTGATACTCTTTCACAGGGAAGTGTTCAATTTTAATGAAGTCCAACTTATCAATTATTTTTTCATGTCTTTCATGTTGTGTCATTGGTGTTGTATCTAAAAAGGCACCACAATACCCAAGGTCATCTAGATTTTCTGTTGTTATCTTTAGGAGTTTTAGAGTTTTATCTTTTATCTCTGATACATTTTGACTTAAATTTTGTGAAGGATGGGGTGCCTGGGTGGCTCAGTTGGTTAAGCGACTGCCTTCGGCTCAGGTCATGATCCTGGAGTCCCTGGATCGAGTCCTGCATCGGGCTCCCTGCTCAGCAGGGAGTCTGCTTCTCCCTCTGACCCTCCCCCCTCTCATGTACTCGCTCTCTCTCATTCTCTCTCTCTCAAATAAATAAAATATTTAAAAAAAAATTTTGTGAAGGATGTAATGTCTATGTCTAGATTCACTTTTTGCAGGTGGTTGTCCAGTTTTCTAGCACCATTGTTGAGGAGCCTGTCTTTGTTCCCTTGTATTGCTTTTGATCCTTTGTCAAAGATCAGTTGACTAAATTTATAGTGGTCTATTTCTGGGCTCTCTGTTCTGTTCCATTCACACAGTTGCCTATTCTTTTGCCATTACCATACTGTTTTGATTGCTATAGTTTTATAGTAAGTCTTCCAACTTTGTAATTTAATATTGTTTGGCTGTTCTGGCTCTTTTACCTATCCATGTAAGCTTTAGAATTAGTTTGTCAATATCCATAAAATAATTTCCTGGGTTTTGATTGGGGTTTTATTGAATCTATAGAATAAGTTGGGAAGAACTGATATATTGACAATATTGAGTCTTCCTAACCATGTGCATGGACTATCTCTCCATTTATTTAGTTTTCTTTTAATTTCATTCATCAATTCTGTAGTATTCCTCACATAGATCTTGCATATATTTTGTTAGATTTATAACTATGTATTTCATTTTTGAATGTGCTAAAGAAAATGGTATTGTGTTTTTAATTTCAAATGTCACCTGTTCATTTTTGGTATACAGGAAAGCAGTTGACTTTTGTGTATTAATCTTGTGTCCTGCAACCTTGCTATAATTGCTTTTTATTTCCAGGAGCTTTTTGGTAGATTCTTTTGAATTTTCTACATAGACAATCATGTCATCTGCAAATAAAGATAGTTTTCATGTCTTCCTTTCAATCTTTATACCTTTTATTTTATTTCCTTGCCTTATTGCATTAGCAAGACTTCCAGTACAATCTTGAAAAGGAGTGGTAAGAGGGGACATTCTTGTCTTGTATCTGATCTTAGTGGGAGAGCTTCGAGTTCCTCACCATTAAGTATGTTAGGTGTAAGCATTTTGTAGATTACCTTTATCAGGTTGAGAAAGTCACCCTTTGCCAGCTTACATTTTTTTTGAGCACTTATTATGTACCAGCCACTGAGTTCAGCACTTTTTGTGTACTGTTTCACTTCAGCCCTATGAATTTGGTAATATTATCTATCTTTTACAGTTACTCAGAGATATTCAACCACTTTCTAAAGATGACAGAACTGGTAAATTAATCTAGTAAGCTGGCAAACAATACCTTCTCTACATTACAGTAATCACTGTCTGTTACTTTATTGTTCTTTATCTTCCACTTTTTCCTGTGTCCTCCCAATAGAATATTAAAAAATATGAGGGCAGAGACTTCTCTGCTTTGCTCACTATTTAATCCTCAGTGTTCAAAATTGTGTCTGGCCCATACATAATTGCGAATGAATAAATGAATTAGCAAATTGCATCTGAGCTCAGGTATTTAATTCTGGTGCCTAAGCTCTTAATTATTGTATGTCACCTGTGAAACAGAACCATGAGAGTTTCACTGAATACCCTCACCCTCTGGACCAGAGGTGATCAGGTAATGGTGTCCTTTTTTAGGTTCCTTTGGCTATGGGTATGAAAGAAAATAGATGGGTCCCTATTACAGAGCCACAACCCTGGGTTTGACAATATAGAATTATACCTAACTACGGGTATCATTGATCAAACCAGATTGTAAGAGTCAAAACATAGAAGGAAAACCTGAAATTAAAAAAAAAACCGCTTTATATATTTACAAACTAATTTAAACTGAAGAACAAAGAGACTTTGCTATGACTCTAAACTTGTTGGTTGCTGTATATCATTATTACTCTTGAGATCTTCCTATTATTTCAAAATTGTGAGCTATAGGAAGTTAAAATTAGTAAGGGGATTTGAGTGTCTGTATTTCCCAGCAGGATTTCTTTTAACCTGAATAATTTGCATGTACACACTGAGGGTTTTGATTCTGTAATTTTAATGCCAGCTACAAAACGGTCAGGTTACAGCACTGAGTTAATAAGTAGAGACCACAGTAGTGTTAAAACAACAGGGCCTTGGTGGCATTCCAAAGAAATCAAAAACAAAGGTAATAATGTTTGGTTAGGTTCAACTGTGTGACTGTTTAGAGTGAGTTCATTTTATAGTCCTTGTCTAAGGTCAGTCCAAGTATTTCCCCATTTGTGTGTTCCTGGATAACACCTTACAATCATAATTAGCTCTGTACTCCATGCAGTTGCTGTTATACAGTTTCCTTCCAGCTGATACTGTACTGATAAGTTTGTTTAGAGCTAGTTCCATAGCAAAGAGATTCAAGAAACCATATTAGTTTTGCAAAGTAATACAGGCCCTGAAAGACATAAGTGGGAGAAAAAAAAAGCATTAATAAAACTGGAAAATATAACTCATATTATTTATGTGCTTCCCCAGACAGTTATCCATGGGAACATCTTGACAAACTTAAAGTCTCATAGTATAATTCAAATATATCTTATTTTAAAAAACTCACTGTTTTCACAGAGCCAGCCAAAGAGGACACCTCCTTTGTTTTCCACCACAGTAAATACCAATTACTGAGGACTTATTTGCCAATAATTTGGTGATACTATTTCTAATCCTTATTACAAACACAAAAGTAGCAATAATTTTGCCCATTCTTAGGAGGAAGCTAAGGGATTTGCTGAGAGTAACATTACCGGGTTTAGAAGTCTGACTTGTCTGACTCCAAGCCATATACTCTATTTAACATTCACTTAAAATGTGGAGTGAATAGGTTGTGATTAGTAGAGAGTGTGTGTGTGTATTTATTTATTTATTTTTAATAAGGTCTGCTTTTGGGTTACCTGAAAAATCTGCTAATGAATATCCTTTGATAATGATGAGCTTCATGTCTATCATTTGGGATTCTTTTCTGAAAATGAACATGCATTCTCTTCTATGTTTGTTAAGCTATGTTTTAGTATATATTTTTCTTTTAGTAGTCACAGTAGAAAAGGATGAAGAAATCAGGGATCATCTTTCATGAAGAAGTAAAATACAACTATATCCAATAGCCTGGGGAGGGGAGTGTGGATTATTCTGTTGCCAGCAATGCCAGTTCTTCTATTCATTCAGAATATTCAGTGCCTACTGTGAACCAGACACTATGCCAGGAAAGAGTGTTTATAATCTAACATAAGTTATCTCATCAAAAGACCCCTATGATATTATGAAAATAAAACTTCATGCTTTCAGGAAAAATTAGAGGAATATCATTCATTTCAACATTTAACTAAACATTTATTATTTTGCAAAGTACTATGGAGTAGTGTAGTATAATTTTCATAGTCTTTGGAACCAAACAGACCTAAGATCCAATCACCTGTCTGTTACTCTTTCTTTTATAAGGTCGACTGAAATAAATTGCTTAACTGCCCAAGGCCTCAATAATCTCATCTATAAAATGAGTATTAAAGAAATTAACTATTGTGATCATTACATGAGATAGTGTATGTAAAAAACCTGGCACATAATCAATGCTGTCATTATTGTAATTGAGGTGGAACATGGGTGAATTTTAGTTAAAAATTTTCTAATTTTTTGGCAAAGAACAGTGAGAACCAAAGAGTTTTGGGTGTCATCTCTAAGTTACAAAGCAAGGCAGAGATAGCATTGTCTGGTGCCCTTGGCTCCTGATCAATGAAGAATATTTTTATTAAAAAAAAATCTTCTGGAGGGGCACCTGGGTGGTGCATTTGGTACAAGCATCTGACTCTTGGTTTCAGCTGGGGTTGTGATATTGGGGTCATGATCTCAGGGTCATGGGATCAAGCTTGTGTTGGGCTCTGTGCTGAACATGGAGTCTTCTTGGGACACTATCTCTCCCTCTGCCTCTCCCCCCTGCGCGCGCTCTCTCTCTCTCAAATGAACAAATAAATCTTTAAAAAAATCTTGTGGAGATAGTATGCCTTTAACTAGGGCCAGTTTCTGCTTTCTTCCTCTCTCCCTCTCTGTCATCTCTCCCCTACCCCCATAAATAGCATTACTCAAAATTGAATGTTATGTCAGAAAATATCAAGAGAATGTGAGTGCTAGAGTGACTTTTTAATTGACAAACTAATGAATGACGCACAGAGAAGTAGCTGGAATTAGCCTGTCTCTAAAGTTGGTAACTCCTGCCTTTCTATCTGCTTTTTCCATCTCATATTAACAAGAACAGGCTGGATCAGAAGACCATTAAACACAGAGGTAATTCATAACTACACACTATCACTTAGATCTTCTACTTCACAATCCAGGAATGGCCGTCAGCTGATGTTAAAAGACTCTGGACCATTTGGAAATGTCTGCATAACTTTGATCTCTCCTACCTCAGGGAGATATTATCACTCTATTGTCCCTGAATGCACACTCAATTTCTGAGACAGTTTGACTCCTGGGGAACTGGGGAGGTCATGGCATTGGAGAAGTCATTCTTTCAGAACTAAAACTTCTTATCCCCAGACCTCCTGCTTCCATCATTAGGAAGCAGAAACCCTGATAATTCCACAGTAGAGTCTATTAGGTGCTGCCTTTTCTCTAAATGTCATTAAATACATCCTTTCCTTTTTGGATTTCCTTTTGATAACCCTGATCCATATCTTATTTATTGTAATTATGCATATCAAAGATTCAAGCCAGGCTCATCAGGCCATGATACGTTTTATTGCAACATGATGTGATGAAAAGTGATGTTCCAAAATTCTGAATCAATATACTGCATCCAGACTTGATTGTTAAAGTTGAATTGGATACTAAGGCTAATTTTTCATCTGAAATGCTAATATAAATGTAAGCTCCAATGAATATTAATGTTGCCAGATCAGAAAATTGTTTCTGGATATAATATCCCCTTTTGGTATTTATTTATTTATTATGGATGAATATTAAGATATAACTAAGACCCATATTTCAGACATGTCCTAGTCTTTCAATCTATCATTTTTAAAAAGAATATGATAAGGAGACATTAATATAGGCTGCTTTGTAGTGTTTATAGTTATTGAGGACAATTAAGTTAATTATTTTAATACATTTGTCAGAAATTTTGGAAAAAATACACTCCAATGCTTTAAAGGAAAAATTGAACAGAAGAAAATAGTTTTAAGAAGCTTACATTATATTTAGATGGATAGCATACCATTATAAAGCAAAGAGAATTCACTCATATATCAAGTGATTTGGCACCCAACATAAAAACCACAGGCCACCCATCTGCAAAATACATTTCTCCATTTTATCTGGAAGCTCTGTCCCATTATGTCTGATACAGAACTATAAAACTATTTCTTATGGAAACTCTGTAGCCTGAGCCCAATAACATATCTAGTGTGTGAAAAAGTCATGAGAGAGTAATCACATTGTATTCTCAGAAGAATAAAAAAAGAAAAAGTGTTTTATCTATTAACATAATAGAATGTTGTAATGAAAGTAGCATAGTAAATGGAAAAGAGCCTGGATTTTAAAATTCAACTCTGCCACTAAGAATTTTGTGACCTGGGAAAAAATATTGAACTCCTCTCAATATCATTTTCTTTATTTTTAAAAATGCAGAAATCAATAATCACTGTTATCTGCAACTATATTATACTATGTGCTTTTAGGATGTATCATTAAGAAAAGAAGTCAAGTCTATTTCTTAGGACTTGGAGCAGCCAAACTGAGGACTTTGGCAGCCATCCTTTGAATTTGAAATGTAGGAGTCCCACATCCTCCTCTAAAGTCAGCTCTGTGTGCAAGATGTGATTATAGGGGACTAGGCAATGTGGCAAGGATCCATGTCCTTACCATGTCACCTTCATTATTGACCTTTTATTTTCATTTTTTCCTCTCTTATTAGTACCCTCACCATTCAAGGATTTTTTTTATAGAAGGAAGACATTTAAAGTAGTTTATCTCACTGAGCCAGTGACTTCAGTGGCTACACATGACAAAGATTTTATAGAATTAGTGCAGGAAAGTCACTAAACAAACAACAGCAACAGCAAAAACAAAACAAAACAAAAAAAGCACGGAAAGCCCTGGGATGATATCTGATTACTAGAGTTGCCACATTATTTTATTTAAAATGTCCAATTTTCAACAGCAGCAAAAAAATAAGACACAAAGTATAGTTTGTACCGAGGACAAAAAGGAATCAAAGAAACTGTTCATAAAGAAACAGAGACATTGGACTTAATAGACAAATAATTCAAATCAGCCATTTTTAAGAATGTTCAAAGAACTAAAGGAAAATGTGTCTAAAGAATTAAAGGAAAATATGAGAATTATATCTCACCAAATGAAGTATAGCAATAAAGATATAGAGATTACTTTAAAAAAAAAGAACCAAATAGAAATTCTGAATAACCAAATGAAACATTCACTAAAGGCATTCAAAATCAGCTTTGAACTGGCAGAAGAAAGGATCAGTGAATTTGAAGATAAGTTGCAATTGTCCAATATGGGGGAACCAAAAGATAAAAGAATGAAGAAAATTAACAGGACCTCAGAGACCTATGGGACAATATTTACTGTACCAACATAACTATAATGGGAGTCTTCAAAGAAGAGGAAAGGAATGCCAAAAATAGTATTTAAATGAATAATGTCTGAAAACTTTCCAAATTTGGTAAAAAGTATTAGTCTGCAAATCCAAGAAGCTCAACAAACTTCAGTAGCATAATTAGAAACATCATAGTCAAACTGTTGAGAGTCAAATCCAAAGAGACTCTTGAAAGCAGTAAGAGTAAAGCTAATCATCATGTATAACAGAACCTCAGTAACAACTGACTTCACAACAGATATCATGCAGAATATAAGACAGCAGGATGACATAGTCTAAGTACTAAAAGAAAAAGACTATAAAACAAGAATTCTATATCCAGCAAAACTATCTTTCAAAAATGAAGGAGATATTAAGACTTTCCCAGAAAACCCCAGGCCCTGATAGCTTTATGGTGAATTCTACCAAACAGTTATAGGAAAATTAACAATAACCCTTCACAAACTCTTCCAAACAGAAGAGCAAGGAACACATTTCAACCCATATGGAATCCAGTATTACCTTGATATGAGGCAGACCAAAGCATTAAAAAAAGAAAACTATAGACCAAATTCAACACCTATTGAAGATAAAAACACTCAAGACTAAGTGGAACTTTCTCAACTTGGTTTAGGTTATGTATAAAAAAGCCACAGCTACCCTCATACTTAATGATGAAAGACTGAATGTTTTCCCCATAAGATAAGGAACAAGATGAAGATTTCCACTTTCATCACTTCTATTTAACATTAGACTAGAGGTTCTAACCAGGTCAATGAGTCAAGGGAAAGAAATAAAAGAATA
The DNA here is from genome assembly GCF_002201575.2 of Neomonachus schauinslandi. NCBI lineage: Eukaryota > Metazoa > Chordata > Mammalia > Carnivora > Phocidae > Neomonachus > Neomonachus schauinslandi. Next base: position 55,339,352 of record NC_058407.1, on the reverse strand, counting down.
CAATTAAAGAGGAAGAACTTAAATTATAACTATTTGAAGCTGACATAATCTTGAAGTAGAAAATCATAAGTAACAAAAAAACAGTTAATAAATTAGTTCAGCAGGTTTGTAAGACATAAGTTCAATATACAAAAATCAATTGTATTTCTCAGTATCAGCATGTACAATATTAAGAGGAAATTAAGAAAACAATTTTATTCATAATAGTATCAAAAAGTAAAATACTTATGATAAATGTAACAAAACTCAGCACTGAAACTACAAAACAACCTATCAAAACCCCTACTGTCTTTTTTTGTAGACACTGACAAGCTGAACTTAAAATCCATATGGAAATGCAAGCAACATAGAGTAGCCAAAATTTTCTTGGAAAGAAGAATAGAGTTGCAGGATTTATACTTTCAGGTTTCAAAATTTTCCAACAATACTACAGTAGTCAAAACACTGTGATACTGGCATGAGGAATAGCATAATTAGAAACATCATAGTCAAACTGTTGAGAGTCAAATCCAAAGAGACTATAGATAAATGGAATAGATAAATGGAATAGACTTAGAAGTCAAGAAATAAGCCCTTACATTTATTGTCAGTTATTTTTTGACAAGGATTCCAAGACAATATACAGAGGAAAGTATTCTTTTCAACAAATGTTGCAGGGCAACTAGATTTTCACATGCAAAAAAAAAAATGAAGTGGAGCCCCTACTTCACACCATGTATGGGAATTAATTAAAAATGGATGATAGACATAAGTGTAAGAGCTAAAAGTATTACACTCTTATAAGAAATGATAGGTGTAAATCTATGACTTTTGATTAAGTAACAGTTTCTTTAAAATGATACCAAAAGCATAAGCAACTAAATAAAAAATAGATAAATTGGACTTTATCATAATTAAAAATTTTTGTGCTTCAAAGGACACCACAAAGAAAATGAAAAGACAGTCCAGAGAATAGGAGAACATATTTTTAAGACATCTGAAAGGGTCTTATATCTAGGATATATAAAGAACACTATGATAAAAAACAAATAACCCAATTAAAAATGGGCAAAGGATTTGAATAGATATTTCTCCACAGAAGATACACAAATGCCTGATGAACACATAAAAAGATGCTCAACATACTTACTGTTAAGGAAATGTAGGTCACAACCACGGTGAGATTTCACTTCACACTCACTAGGATTACTATAATAAAAACATACAACTGCCAAGTGTTGGCAAGGTTATGGAGAAGTTGGAACTTCTGGTGGGGATTTACAATGGTACAACCACTGTGGGAAACAATTTGACTTAACATATTAAACACAGAATTACCGTATAACCTAGTAATTCCACTCCTAGGTATATACTCAGGAGAACTGAAAATATATGTACACATAAAAGTATGTACACCGATGTTCAGAGTGGCATTATTCATAATAGGGAAAAGGTGGAAACCACCCCAATTGTCCTTTAACTGATGATTAAAAATACAAAAAGCAGCATATCCATACAACGTAATATTATCCAGCCATAAAAAGCAATAAAATACTGAGACATGCTGCAACATGGATAAATCTTGAAAAAAGTGTGCTAAGTAAAATAGCTCAGACACAAAAGGCTACCAGCAAATCCATATGGACAGAAAGTAGTTTATTGGTTCCCAGGGACAAGGGTGGGAGGGGTCACTACTAATACGGATCTTTTTGAGGTAATGAAATGGCTAATGGGTCGTTTATTTTTTTTTTAGTGTTTCTTTTTGAGGTGATGAAAATGTCCCCAAATTAAATAGTTGTGATGATTACACAACTTCTCAAGTATACTAAAAACACACTGAATTGCACTCTTCAATAAAAAGAATGAATTTTATAGTATGTACATTATGTCTCAATAAAGCTGTTATTTTTTTTTAAAGATTTCATTTATTTATTTGACAGAGACACAGCAAGAGAGGGAACACAAGCAGGGGGAGTGGGAGAGGGAGAAGCAGGCTTCCCGCGGAGCAGGGAGCCCGATGCGGGGCTCGATCCCAGGACCCTGGGACCATGACCTGAGCCGAAGGCAGACGCTTAATGACTGAGCCACCCAGGTGCCCCTGTTATTATATTTTTTTAAATCATGGGCACAAATAATATCCTACCAGTCGTGTCTTTTTGTAAACCACTATACACCTTTTCAGTATAGGTCATTCAGGAAGGAAAGTGGATAAGAAACATGAACAGAAATCGATAGAGCTTTTAATAAAACAGTGACTTCTTTTAAGATGAGATTTTAATAAACTACAAGTTCCATCTGTGCTTCCTATTAGTACAATAGTCTTAATTTTGTTATTTGACCTGCAATGCCGTTAGAAGTTGACAGCGGCAATATTCTCAATAAACCTATTAACTGATTCTGCTGGATTTTAGTTAGATATATTCCTACATATAGCTAGTTTCATTTTCCTACTTGATAAGTAATTATAACCTCAGGCAGTAATGCTTCTAACAAATATAATTCCTATCTCCATCAATCTGTTTCTTTATCATCCTGTATATTGACACCTCACAATAATACCATTGCTTCTTAAGCCACACTAAACACTTACATTCAAAACTAAGTTTTATTTATAGTGTATCTTTATCAGAAGATTAGTTGTGGTTTATTTAGGAGAAAATAGAAGACATAAGTCCTACACTCTCTTTTATGATAATATGACACTGTTTCTATTTCTTTTATGTCTACATTAAAATCTAAGTACTTTAAATCTTAGGAGAAAGAAAAACTATCTCATACTATATATCAGGTAAGACTGAGAAACCCAGCTTAAGCAAAAATAATTTTTTTTTCTCTCACATAAAAGAAGTCCCTGACGGGTATAGTGGCTCCATGTTGTACACTCGTAGTTTTCGGTAGTCCATCCCTGATATGGCCCTCACCTTCTCCGTCCAAGGTGGATGCCGGCATCTCAACCATCTCATTTCCCTCCCTCTTCCAAGTGCCAGGACAAATAAAAAGGCAAGGAAGATCTATACAGCTTCCAGGGAGGCTGAAGTTTATAGCATCCTCCCTCCTCCAGGAAACAGACCAAATTGGGATTCTTATTACTAAAAAGAAGAGGGAAGGGCACTGGCTTAAACTAACAGTCTGTACCATACATATGTTCAGTCCTTTGCTATTGTTTGTATGACAGTTTTTCAAATATTGTGGCTATTTACTCAGATTTCTGTCCAAAGAGTGCATAAAGGAATGCATTTCAGTTTATAAACACCAGAGTAGACTGCCTTAAATTCAGTTAGATCACAAATTCTATGTAAAAAAAAAAGGAAGTGCTTTTTACCTGAAGCTAGCTTCGCAGTACTGAAATACTTAATTGTCTTTCTTTCAGTTCACAATTTTACAAACATTTCCAATTTCAAGAATCAAAATGCTTTATAAAGGGCAAACCGTATTGAAATTATTACCATCCTCAATAAAAAATAATTGAAATAATGTTCCTGGTTGTATATGCAAGAGCTGTATATCATTGTTCTCAAAAATTAATTTTTAAATGAAAATATTGTGTCTACCCAAGTTTAAAAATTAAAGATTATTAATATGTTTATAATACAAATAGTAATAAAATATTGATGTTAAAAATTGTCTTCTGGAATGTTCCTTTCTATTTACCTGTATTATTACCCAGAGGCAACCACGTTCAAGTCTTTTAGCTATTTCTTCTGGTATATATATCCATTTATCTTAATAAAATATTTATACTATTTCTTCTTAATTATTTTCTCATTATCTATTACCTTCCTCTTATGGTCATTGAGAAGACAATTCTCTATTATACTTCTCCAACTTCACTTTCCCCATTACGTCAAAATATTTGTATTACTTAGGGTGTTTTGTTTTTTGGGTTTTTTGTGTGGTTTTTTTTTTTTTTTTTGGTTTTTGGGGAGCTTTTTGCTAAAGCAATAGTCAGAGTTTACATTATTAAAGACAATGTTTAATCTGCTCACTCCTTCTATCTCCTTTCTTGTCCAACTTTTTTGTTTCTCCTATAGTTAATTACTTCATTTTCTTATTGGTTTAGTATTCTATGTAATCGTTGGACTTTTTTTATGTTCTATAAATTTGTCAAATATCTATTGATAATTTTCTCCAAATATTCAAACATAGGAAGTAATCCATCATCTGTGCTTACATTCTGGAGACCTCCCTGCCTTCTTCCTGCAGCTTTCTGCTCACATTTGCAGAGATTGCTCCTAGACTGAGGGATCGGTTGCTTTCAAAGAACTTTTTCTGATTCCCTCTCTTGGATCTTTGTTTTCTGGACCCCATGCTTTACTTTCTTTGGACTTAAACCCTCATTTTGCCCAATGAAGAACATCCTCTAGTGACTTCCTAAGAAAAGATGCTTGGGTGATTGTTGTTGATGTTGTTATTCTTGGATATCTAAAAATGTTTTTATTTTACCCCTTACATATGATTGATTTTTTGCCTGGATATGGAATTCTAGGTAAAAAAAAAAATTCTTCTTAGCAGTTTGAGAGCTTTTGTTTCTAATATCTAGTGATGTTGATTAAGTCTGATGACATCCTGAATCCCATATTTTGCTGCTTGATCTATCCTATACTTTGGAAGCTGTTAGTCACTTCTCTTTGTCTGTGTTTGTCTTGGTGATGTGACTTTGTGGAGGTCTTTTTATTCATGTTCCCAGGACCATCAAGATGCCCTTTCAATTTGATCAATGATATACTTTCCTTGACACATCTCTTTGATAATTTTTGTCTGTTCTGTTTTTTCTGTTCTTTTTATTGGACTTGCTCCTACTCTTAGTTAGATATTGGACCTCCTACATCAGAGAACTCATTTTCTTATCATCTCTGAACTGTTTTCCATCTTGTTGTCCTTGTGTTTCCCTTTGGATGATTACCTTGACTATTTTCCCTGTTTTCAGTAACTTACCTCACACCATCTGTTTCTGTGCCTGAATAGTCTTGTCTCTAGTTTTGTATGTGTGTGACATATATGTATGTAAATTAATATACATATGTAATATATTAATATGTAATGTGTATAATTCATATATGTATATTAATATATGTACATATATGTGTGTATATTAATATACATATATGTATATAAATTAATTGAAGATTGGCTAATGTGATTGTGGTTGCTGGTAAGTCTGAAATTCACAGAGCAGGCCAACAGGTTTGCAGGCTGGAAATCTGGGCAGGATTTGATGTTGTGTTTTGAGTCTGAAGGCAGTTTGGAGGCAGAAAAAAAGACCTCAGTCTATTCTACTAAGGCCCTCAACTGATTGGATGAGGCCCACCCACATTGTGGAGAGTGACATGCTTTACTCAAAGGCTATGGATTAAAATACTAATCATATTTAAAAATGTCTTCACAGCCACATCTAGGCTGGTGTTTAACCAAAACACTTGGGCACAGAAGCATAGCCCAGTTGGCACATAAAATTAATCATCATAGAGTGTATCAGGAAAATCATCTGTATAGAGAATTCCCCCTTCCCCCTTTCCAAGTGTCAAACCTGTCAGGTTTCTCCAGGGATTTCACAGAACCTTCAGTTCTTCTCTTGTTAGTATCTTATGGATCTAAAGGTTTAACTTCTACATTTAGCTGAGTCATCCACTTTTCTGTCTTCCAAAATGCATTTAAATTTCTTTTCTGCTCTTTTCTCACCTCTTTTACTTAAAAAAAAAAAATCTCTGTTGTTATTACAGCCTGGCTGTAAGAGAAAGAAGAGATTACTTCATGTTATCATTGTTCCATGTTTAATTTGAATTCTTTCTCACTCTTGCTTTAATGGCTCTCTCATTAATCTCTCATATGCAAAGGAAAAAATATTTTTCAAAGATCTCCATTTATCCCTCATGCAAATATTAGTTATGTGAATACCAAGTCAATCTGGTTCTACTTTTCGTAAAGGTTTTCTGATTTCAGCTTAAATAAAGCTCTTTCTCCTTTTGCACATCCCCTTATCTTTTGATATCATCTTGGAAACATCTCATTTATTTTAGTATTCTTGTGGAGTGATGTTCTAAGCATTTTTAAAGAATATCAAACTTTACCATATTAAGCAAACAAGAGCTCCACAAAACCACTTTTTTTTTTTTAACATATTGCATTATTTGTTTCAGAGGTACAGATCTGAGATTCAACAGTCCTGCACAATTCACAGCGCTTACCAGAGCACATACCCTCCCCAGTGTCTATCACCCAGTCACCCCATCCCTCCCATCCCACCCCCCATTCCAGCAACCGTCAGTTTGTTTCCTGAGATCAAGAATTCCTCATATCAGTGAGGTCATATGATACATGTCTTTCTCTGTTTGACTTATTTCGCTCAGCATAATACCCCCCCAGTTCCATCCACATCGTTGCAAATGGCATGATCTCATTCCTTTTGATGGCTTCATAATATTCCATTGTATATATATACCACATCTTCTTTATCCATTCATCTGTCGATGGACATCTTGGCTCTTTCCACAGTTTGGCTAATGTGGACATTGCTGCTATAAACATCGGGGTGCACATACCCCTTTGGATCCCTACATTTGTATCTTTGGGGTAAATACCCAGTAGTGCAATTGCTGGATCGTATGGTAGCTCTATTTTCAATTTTTTGAGGAACCTCCATACTGTTTTCCAGAGTGGCTGCACCAGCTTGTATTCCCACCAACGTGTAGGAGGGTTCCCCTTTCTCCGCATCCCCGCCAACAGCTGTCATTTCCTGACTTGTTAATTTTAGTCATTCTGACTGGTGTGAGGTGGTATCTCATTGAGGTTTTGATTTGGATTTCCCTGATGCCGAGCGATGTTGAGCACTTTTTCATGTGTCTGTTGGCCATTTGGATGTCTTCTTTGCAAAAATGTCTGTTCATGTCTTCTGCCCATTTCTTGATGGGATTATTTGTTCTTTGGGTGTTGAGTTTGATAAATTCTTTATAATTTTAGATACTAGCCCTTTATCTGATATGTCATTTGCAAATATCTTCTCCCATTCTGTCGGCTGTCTTTTGGTTTTGTTGACTGTTTCCTTTGCTTTGCAAAAGCTTTTTATCTTGATGAAGTCCCAATAGTTCATTTTTGCCCTTGCTTCCCTTGCCTTTGGCAATGTTTCTAGGAAGAAGTTGCTGCGGCTGAGGTCGAAGAGGTTGCTTCCTGTGTTCTCCTTTAGGATTTTGATGGACTTCTGTCTCACATTTAGATCTTTCAACCATTTTGAGTATATTTTTGTGTGTGGTGCACAAAACCACTTTTATTTGGAAATAATTTCAAACTTACAGAAAAGTCACAAAAATAGTGTACAAAACAACTTTGTACAATTTCACCAAATTTACCTATTGTTAACATTTTGACACATTTGCTTTATCATTTGTTCTTTCTTCATACATTTTGTTTCTGTTTAAACCTTTTAAGAGAAAGTTGCATACATTGTGGCCCTTTATCTCTAAATACTTCAATGTACTTCCACAGAATAAAAATAATCTCATAACCATAGTAGAATCATCAGGTTTATCATTTATTATTGATGCAATATTTTTATCCAGTAATGTTATTTCTAATGTTTTTTATTTTCCAGTGCCAGATTTAGTCCAGGATCATGTATTTCATTTAATTGTCAGGTCTTTTAATCTATATAATTCCTTAGTCTTTCTTTGACTTTTATGATGTTCACATTTTTATTTTTATATTTTTATTTTTTCAAATTTTTATTTAAGTTCTATTTAGTTAACATATAGTGTAATATTGGTCACAGGAGTAGAATTTAGTGATTCATCACTTATATATAACACCCAGTACTCATCATAACAAGTGCCCTTCTTAATTCCCATCACCCATCCAGCCATCCCCCACCTACCTCCCTCCATCAACCCTCAGTTTGTTTTCTATCATTAAGAGTCTCTTATGATCTTTTCCCTCTTTTTTTCTGCTTCCCATATGTTCTTTTGTTTCTTAAATTCCACATGAGTGAAATCATGAGGTATTTATCTTTCTCTGACTGACTTATTTTGCTAGCATAATACACTCTAGCTCCACCCACATTGTTGCAAATGGCAAGATTTCATTCTTTTTGATGGCTGAGTAATATTCCATTACACACACACACACACACACACACACTACCTCTTCTTTATCCATTCATCAGTCGATGGACATTTGGGCTCTTTCCGTAGTTTGGCTATTGTTGATAATGCTGCTGTAAACATCAGGGTGCATGTACCCCTTCAAATCTGTATTTTTGTATCCTTTGGGTAAATACCTAGTAGTGCAACTATTGGGTCATAGGGTAGTTCTATTTTTAACTTTTTGAGGAACCTCCATACTGTTTTCCAGAGTGGCTGCACAAGTTTGCTTTTCCACAAACAGTGTAAAAGTGTTCCCCTTTCTCCACATCCTCATCAACACTGTTGCTTCTTGTGTTGTTGATTTTAGCCATTCTGACTGGTGTAAAGTGGTATCTCATCATGGTTTTGATTTGTATTTCCCTGATGATGAATGATGTTGAGCATCTTTTCATGTGTCTGTTAGTCATCTGGATGTCTTCTTTGGAAAAATGTCTATTTATGTCTTCTGCCCATTTTTAAACTGGATTATTTATTTTTTGGGTGTTCAGCTTAATAAGTTCTTTTTAGATATTAGGTACTAACCCTCTATCAGATATGTCATCTGCAAATATCTTCTCGCATTCAGTAGGCTGCCTTTTAGTTTTGTTGATTGTTTCCTTTGCTGTGCAAAAGCTTTTTATCTTGATGAAGTCCCAGTAGTTCATTATTGCTTTTGTTTCCCTTGCCTCTAGAGACATATCTAGTAAGAAGTTGCTACGGCCAAGGTCAAAGAGGTTTCTGCCTGTGTTCTCCTCTATGGTTTTGGTGGTTTCCCATCTCACATTTAAGTCTTTCATTCATTTTGAGTCTATTTTTGTGTATGGTGTAAGAAAGTAGTCCAACTTCATTCTTCTGCATGTTGCTATCCAGTTTTCCCAACACCATTTGTTGAAGAGACTATCTTTTTTTCATTGGATATTCTTTCCTGCTTTGTCAAGGATTAGTTGACCATATAGTTGTGGGTCCGTTTCTGGGTTTTCTATTCTGTTACATTCATCTCTGTGTCTGTTTTGGTGCCAGTACCATACTGTTTTGATGACTACAGTGATGTTCACATTTTGAAAGAATACTTCTCTTATCTTGGTAATAGGATGCCCTAATTTTTTTATTTGTCTAATGTTTCCTTATGATTAGACTTTGGTAAAGCATTTTGACCTGAAAAACTACAAAAGTGATAGTATGTCCTTTCAGGGTATCAAATCTGGAGGCTACTGGTGTTATTAATTTTGATCACCTGTTCAAGATATTATCTAATTTTCTCACTTCATAGTTACTATGTTTCCCTGTAATGAGTAAGCAATCTGTTGAGAAACATTTTAAGATCATCCACAGACCCCACTCCTCATCAAATCCCCTCCCTATGTAGGTTTAACATCCACTGATACATCTTGGATGAAGCAATCCAAACTATAATGGTTTGACATAATGATTTTCCAACTCCAGCAACTTCCTCCAAATTTGCCAGGTGACCTTCTCCCCAATTAATTTTTTTAGTTATTTATCTATTTAATATTGATATGGGTGTATGAATATTCATTCCTCCATTAATTTGTAATTACTTAGAATCCTGGGTTATTTCAGTGCCCAAATACCAGATTTGAACAGTGGAAGAAATTTTGGGCTCTTGTGTTCTTGTGACATAACCCTATCATATTTTTAGACAGTTTTTTCATACATAACAATTGGTTTCCAGCTCATCTTATTCCTTCTCTGCCCGAGCCCTGGAATCTGTCATTTCTCTGAGGAGCCCTAGTTCCTTTTAGTGAGGAATGTTATTAGAAACCAAGTTCTGGGCACTAGGTGTGCTTATTGTCATTAATGTGTCTTCAGTGGAAACAGCTAGAAGTTTTATATAAAAAATATGTAATATAGGGGCGCCTGGGTGGCTCAGTTGTTGAACGTCTGCCTTTGGCTCAGGTCATGATCCCAGGGTCCTGGGATCGAGCCCCACATCGGGCTCCCTGCTACGCGGTAAGCCTCCTTCTCCCTCTCCCACTCCCCCTGCTTGTGTTCTCTCTCTCACTGTGTCTCTCTCTGTCAAATAAATAAATAAAATCTTAAAAAAAATATGTAATATATTGCCACATAAATACATGTATACATACACACGTATATAAGTATGTGAAAATATATGTGTAATTACACACACACACATTTTATTTATATATAACACACATTTATATATATAAATGATACCTTCAATCCTACTTCATTGTCAGGTTTTTTCCTTGTTTTCCCTCCCCATATTTGTGTCTCCCTTTTTCTACAGTAGGAACCTGGCCCCTAATAACACCAATATCTGTATTCATTTGCTCATACTCCTATAATATATCTAAAATAGGTTCTGAATATATGGCTGCATAGACATTCTCTTGCTACCCTGTAAGTCAAATTTCAAAACTAACATATTTACTTTTTTAAGACACTAAAAATGGTTTTATCAATTAGTATGCTTTCAGCTACAAGTAAGAGAAATCCTGATTCAAGCTATCTTTAAAGCAGCATAGTTTGTTATTTACTTATTAATTTGACAAATATTGGTACCTACCATGTACTAGCCACTGATCTAGGCTTCAGAGATACAGCTGTGAACAAAATAATGTCTTTACTTCGTAGAGCTTATGTTTTAGTGGGGATGGAGACAGTAAGCAAATAAGCAAATGAGTATAATACTATATTATGTAACTGGAAGTCCAATGTAGGGTATGTTCTCCAGAGTTGGTATTTGAGATGTCAACTATGCTTCCACTTTCCTTGATCTGATCTGTAATCCTTGATTACTGATTATAATGTACTTGCTTCATATTCAGGTAGGTAGAAAGATGGTTGCAAATGATAAACCATTTCTTCTTGTTGCTCCCATTTTAAGAGAGAGAAAACTTAATTCCAGAACTCTCAGTTAACTTTTCTTTACTTTTAATCCACAATATTTGGGTCACATACCTATTTCTGAACTAACTGTCGGCAGAACAAAAAGAAAGGAATTACCAAGACTGGCTCAGAAAAAAATAATCTGAGATGAAATGGATGTTGACGACTCATAGATTTTAAATGTAAAGATTGTTTTTAGTAAATGGTTTTTTAAATATTTTCTTTATTTTAGAAGTCCCTGGAGAGAAAAAAAACGTTTCAGAGAATTTCATTACCCCTCTTTTATTCACAATGAACAAACATCAAATAGCTCTTTTTGAGAAGCCTATTTGTGTCTTATTTTATTATGATCTCCTGGATAATTTTTCCTTCCAATTTCAATTAATTTTAAAGCAATCTAGTCATAAATTTATTATAAGAAGTCACAGATTCAACTAACTTTTGTAATATATTTCAAATATTAGAAATTATGTGGAAAATACATCCACAGAAGGGAAGTCATTTAATTTCCAACATGTAGACCATAAGGCAAACTAATTAAATTCAGTCTGATAAACCTGAAATATAGCTGTTTTATAGTAGAAATGGGTAAGTTTTCTATATTTGTTGCTGAGGATACATCATTTCTTTTATGTTTATTTATTAGAGCCCATGCCAATTGAAATAGTTGAGAACTTCGCTTGTTTTTCCTGAGCCCACTTTTCATAAATAGTAAGGTTGGTGTCTAGGAAATATTCATTACTAACAGTAGTATTTTTAAGTAACACTGCATTGGTTGCATCTAAGTTATACTACACTGCTGTTCATGGGGGGAAGGCAAAGAAAACATTGGTAATGTTGTCTAAAAGCAAACTAATTAATTTCTCACTTTTTAAAAGAGAGTGTCTAGTATAGATATTTACCATTTAACAAAAATGTCACTCATCTTTATTTCTGGATTTAACATTCATGAAATATGCTAGTGGGCTTAATCTAAGCGACATACATATTAAAGATTGTAAGAAAAGAAGTAGGGTAGGAGAATATTTCTGACTTTCTGAATAACCTGAATTTCCATCTAATTATTATATGCCTTTTGAGTACTGTAAATGAGTGAGAGCCAGAAATAGCATATGAGTTCTGAGGAATTGAATCACATACGGATTTCTTTCTAAAATCAAGGCACAAATGAAAATCAAGATAAGACTACTATAAGTATAAAGCCTTCAATGCCAGCAGTATTCAAGTATCTTTGTTTTAATTTGTCATGTGTTATATCTGAACTGAGAAGATAAAGAATAATATTGATCTTATCAAAAATTTCTATCTATGTTAGTGGTATGTTCTACCAAGTAGATATCTTGAAAGGCAATGCTTCTCCTTTGATGATGCTGTTCTTTTCCATATTACTCTTTGTTATGCCTCTTTTTAAAATCCTTTTGGTATACATAAGAAGCCAGCCTCATCACATTAAAGTTATATCTTCAATTTTTCCCCCACAAATGTTATTTTCCAGTTCAATTACCACATAATCACAAAATCATTTAATCCCAAACCATTCATTAGATTTGGATCCAAGTGACAGTCATTCAAAAAATAGAAGAAATCTGTCCTCAATAGAGAAAAAGTTGCTTATGTTGGTAATTATTTTGAAGAGAAAATATTCATTTGAATCTAATAATATTGAAAGTTGTGGCAAAAAGACTCATTCTCAAGAACTTAAACACTGGAACATATAAAAAATCAGTGCCTTAAATAAAAATTATATCCCTTGGAATATTAAATATATGTATCTCATTCTTAAGAGCATCAATTATGCTGATAAGGAGGATTCGGTATGGTTTTAGTACTTAAAACAAATACTAAATACATATGACAGAAACAATGCATTTGCAATTCTCCCACTTGGTGTCTTATTGGACAATCTCTCAGCCTTTCCAGGAGCAGAGATTTTTTTTTTTAATACTTTTTTATATTTGTGGCATGGATAGTTGGAGAGATATTTTATCTTAGGACTTTTTATTCTATAACACATTATGTTGTGTCTTGAGAAGATAGTGTAACAAGATGCATAATCGAAAGATTTCAGTCTGCTTGGCTAAGTCCCCAGGTCAGAGTTTCTACAAGAAGACTGCCTATGCAGGACCTAGAAAGGAGATGGTGCAACACTAATTTTTGACCCTTGATTCCTCACTCACTCGGGGTTTAAAGTATAGAAGCTAAAACATTGGATATTAGAAGATTTGTCCAGAGGAAGTTACCTGTAGGCTGTGAATTCCATCTTACCCCCATTATAGGACAGTGAAGGCATTTGAAATCTCATTCTAAGCCCAGAAAAAGGTGCATCAAGAGACCATGTGTCTCTCAGACCTCTAGTTATGTACTCATTGGTATTGGACTCAAATCTGAAAAGCCTAAAGTTTGAGGGTCTGAGAGCTGAGTACGATATTGAAGATGGCCTGCATTCCCAGAGTTTGTTGGGTTAAAAGATGTCTGACTACTTCCTGTGGAATGAAAGCAGGCCCCTGGAGCAGGTAAGGAAAACTGAAACTGTCTGAAATCTTGTCCAAGATGGCCACGTGGAATTGGAGGGGACTCTGATGGAGAGCAGCTGGGACCATACTGCTGGGTGCTGCAGGGATGAGCAGAACATATAAATGGCTAGTTGAAACAGATAAAGTAATTCATTTCAAGAAATCTGCAAGAAGGACATTCCCAGTATTGTAGGGTCTCTGGAGAATTCCAAAATCACCCCACAAGAAAAAGTGTCCGTTTTAAACCTCTATTAGACCCAGAGAACACTAATGCAGGCTTACAACAATCTCTGTCAAAAAAGAACTTACCAGCCACTCCACTCTCCTGAGCATCAGAGGCAGGCAAACAGTAGGGAGGTAGGGTGGGGGAGACACTGTAGGCAGGAAAACAGTGGCAAGACCACCAGGCCCTCGCTTTACATTGCACTTAGACCCTGTGACACAGGAATGTGCTAGAAGTGACCAGAAAAGGCCTGGAATTTTCTCTAGGTTTTATTCAATAGGAACTGGGCTGGGGGGGGGGCGGGGGGGAGGTGTTCCATGGAACAGGTTTGAATGTGCAGTGGGAAAAAATTTTAAATACTTTTTAAAATTATTATCTTTTATGTTATTATCTTATTATCTCTGTGAGTCCAGCTTATTCTTTATAACTATTTCAATAGTCTTTTTGTTGATATAATGCCAGAATTCTAGTTCTTTTACTCAAATCCAAAAGTTATTTCCTGAAAAGATAACGTCTGAACTGAAATCAGTGACCGAGTGCTAGGCAGCTGAAATAGACAAGTGAAGAAGACAGCTTGTCACAAAGCCTACCTTATACTGTGCCCGGTGCCTAACAATTTACATACAGGATCTGATCCTAGTGGTAATTTTAGGAAAAAGGTGTCATGATGCTCATTTTATCATTGAAGAGATCAAGGTTTGGGAAAGTTAAGTCAGATTTTTTAGGTCAGATAGTTCGTTGGTGATAGAGACAGGATTTAGTCCAAATCTGTCCAACCCTGTCTTGTCTTCTCACTCTCTCAGGGAACCTGTGGCCATTAGCCCACAGTCCTACTACCTACCCATCCTGTAGAATCAGACTTCTACTTCCTTCCCCTCCCCTTCCCTTCCCTTTATTTGTGATGCAGCCTATCATGCTGGTCCCTTCCTTTTAGAAGTAAGGGAAAAGAGACTCACAGAAAAGGACATAAAGAGTATAGGGAAGAATCAGCCACAGAGAGACAGCCCTGCCAGTTCCTCTCTGACCCTGTGTCCACATTCCTCTCTCCAACTCACTTTACTCCAGACACCGACACTTTCCTACAAGAAAGCCATCCATGGCCCCACTTTATCTTTTTTAAAAAAGGTTTTATTTTATTTATTTGTTAGAGAGAGAGGGAGAGAGCACAAGCAGGGGGAATGGCAGGCAGAAGGAGAAGCAGGCTCCCCGCTGAGCAAGGAGCCTGACATGGGGCTTGATCCCAGGACCCTCGGATCATGACCTGAGCCAAAGGCAGACCCTTAACCAACTGAGCCACCCAGGCGTCTCTTCATGGCCCCACTTCAGAGCCTTTGCACTGACAGCTTTCTCTTCCTCCAAGTATCTGTATGGCTAATTCTCTCACTCCCCCAGTGCCTTGAAGGAGGAAGTATCACCTTCATATCACCTTCTCTTTTAGATATGTATGAATCATCCCACTTAAATTGTAACCTTAAGGCATCTCTGATTCCTCTTGCCCCACCCTGTTTCTTTGTTTTGTTTTATTTTTCCCATAGTGCGCATCACTTTCCAACAGTTACGTATTTGTTATGTTTATTAATTATCTCTTCCCTTCACTATGATGTAAGGTCCATATGGACCTCTACCTCAAGCCTCTAAAAGATTGCCTGGTACACGGTAGTCATGCACCATATATTGAGTAAAAGAATTTCTGAATACTGACTCAGATCCCCTACAGGAATTATCATATACTACTTTGACTTCCTGGCACCCTTCTTTCTGGTTTTTGCTCTGCCTTACTCGTTGAGCTCCCACTAATCATCTTGGAAGGGCCCATTCTTCAGTTTCCATTTTGTCCCATCAGGCCTGTCTGGGTTTCAGCTGTAGAATTTCTTGATTTTGTCCATTCCAACACCGACTGAGCTCTTGCCCTCATTCTGATAAGTCTTTTCAAAGTTGAGTAACATGAAAAAGATCTTAATTCTTTATGGCACTTACCTTGTCAACATATTTTGGGGTTTATAAATTATAGCCACTGCCTTTGATACTCATGTAAATTTCACTAAAAGATACTGGTTTTAACCATAGTGAGTTTTGATATGTGAGTATATTCCAGTATTTACTAGGTAGGCTCTTTCCAAAATTTTATATATTGATTTCTGATTCTACTTTGTAATTAAGATATAAGCATGAACCAACATTTGCACATAATATATGGTAGCTGATTTTGCATAAAGCTCAAAAATAAATATGTTTATCTGAGATTGGAATAAAATAAATTTAACATTGTCTATGGCTGTGAAATTCATAATCCTTGATCCTACAATGAAAGATTTGTAGAGAAAATTATCTATTCACAACCATTCCCATGTGGATCCATTTAGTGAAACTTTACTTGCCAGAATCTGTAAAAATGCTAATAAACCACATTTCTCACCAGCTTAGGCCTAGCTTTTTATTTGTTTCTGGCTTTGAGATAACTTTGAATAGGCAATATAGTGTCACCATGGGTAATGAATGATGCATGCATGAAATAGTGACCTTAAAACTGCACATTTCTCTTAAAGGAATCAATTTACACACCATTGCTTCTTAAATTTTATGAGCAATTATGTATCATGTCTTTCCTATATAAATGATAGAAAATCTATTTTAATCAACATTAATGTTCATGAAATTGTAAATTTGCTAGTGTCTATTAACAAGGATGAAATAGATATGGGAAATAGCTTTAAAAAAAACAAAGAATTTAGGGGAAAATACAGCAAAAAATAGCAAATATAGGAAAAATGCACTTCAAAAGTTAAATATTTTAGAAAAAATACAGGAAATCTCAGCCATGTGCTTGGGGCATAATATTACTAGCAATCCTGGTAGATTCTCCAAATGTAGGTACATCCAAACATACTGTTGTAAATCAGAAAAATTTCTAGTACTTCCCTAATTACAGCAAATTATTTATTATGGGTAACTAGCTATGTAACATTTTTTGTTCCCTCTTCTTAAATACTTTCTTCCAGTTTTAATCTTACAGAATCACAGTTTGATGCTTCATTATTAATTTTTTGTTTACTCATAGTAATCCAGTAATTCCTGGTAACAATGCAGTGGGGGGATGGATAAAATGTAGATAGATTTAGCTTTACACTCTTGGTTTGCTATTCCTTTGCAAATATTGTCAACCTCCAACTTCTTGCCAAAACAAAATAAAACCCAAAACACTCTAGCCACCTTGAGTGAACCCAACTATCGACTTTCTTTTACCTGGATTCATACAGCATATTATGGAAGGGATTCAATCACAAAATCAGGCTGACTGGTATCACTATAAATAAGTCCTCACAAAACTCAGTTAAGTACTGACCACCACATGAGAATCTCACCACAGTCCTGTAAGCTTGCTCTCTCATGTTCTTTAGCCACTATTTCATAAACTTTAAAATCTCCTTTTATCTCCTTCACCACTACCACTATAGCAGTTAGTAGATGACTTTGCTTTATGCATCATGTAGGAAGAAGTACTCAGACAAGAAGGGATTCACTTTCCTACCAGCAAGTCTGCAGTTCTCAGCTTATAGGGCCCCAGGTCAAATCCCATTTCATCATTCCCTAGTTGTGGACCTGGGCAAACTGCTTATACTTCTTGTGCCCCATACATAAAATGGTGAGAAAAAAATACCAATCTTAAAAAGTTATTAGGGGCACCTGGGTGGCTCAGTCGGTTAAGCGGCTGCCTCCGGCTCAGGTCATGATCCCAGGGTCCTGGGATCAAGTCCCGCATCGGGCTCCCTGCTCTGCGGGGAGCCTGCTTCTCCCTCTCCATCTGCCTGCTTCTCTGCCTACTTGGGCTCTCTCTATCTCTCTGTCAAATAAATAAATAAAATCTTAAAAAAAAAAGTTAATATATTAACTGAATTAATATATATTAAGATAACATTCATATAACATACACACAGACATATATATACATCAGAAAACAATATAGCATATAGTAAAACAGTTAATATTAGCTATCATCATCATTGTCCTTTATTATTCCTATTAGAACAGGAAAAGTGTCCCTCTTCTGCCAAAGGTCCTCCACATGTCCTCGTCTTCTCAAAAATGTTTATCCTTCCTTTATTATTTTTGCAGATCATTAATCTTCCTCTTTTTTGTACCCTTTCCATTAATATGTAAATAGGCTCTACTACAGAGCTCTAGAAAATATCCTCCCCTAACTCCAAATCTCCAGAGTTTACCCTGATTCCGTATTCATTTTTACTGCCAAGATTTTTTAAAGTCAAACAGGCCTGAAACTGTCCTTGGGGTTTGACCATGTAGAGAACACTTTTCACTCCTCGCCTTGTCAACCCTTTCTGAAACTCTCCAAAACTGACCATCCCATCCTTGAAATTCTCTCTTCCCTTGGTTTCTATGACACCATCACGCTTCTGATTTCCTGTCTGTCTCTGGCTTCTCCTGCTCAGTCTCACTTCCTGGCTCCTTTCCTGCTTAACCTCCTGCACTTTCTTTGTTTCTCATTCTAGACTGTCTCCTTAGGTGAGCTCTATTATTGTCATGGATTAAAATACCATCTTTATGCTCAGAAAGCCCACACATATGTATTTCCATCCAAGCCCTCCATTCTATATTTCAAACAGCTCCTCTATAATTTTCCTTTCTTCAGCATGTGGCCCTCTATTCTCTCTTCATCCAGTTGCTAAAGACAGAAAACTTGAAACCATTTTCAGCATAGCTTTGTCCTTATGTCTTCACCCCATCCGTATGAAGTTCAGACAATTCTAAACCCAAACTTATTTTTAAAAATCTCTCTCCATTTATACATCTCTATTGCCATTCTCAATTAGTTTTATCCATCTTTCTCATTTGAACTATACCATTACCAAGCTGGTCTATCTACAGAACACCCAGAATGATGTTTTAAAATGTAAAATGGGGGGCACCTGGGTGGCTCAGTCGTTAGGCATCTGCCTTTGCCTCGGGTCATGATCCTGGGGTCCTGGGATCGAGCTCTGCATCGGGCTTTCTGCTCAGCAGGAGGCCTGCTTCTCCCTCTCCCACTCCCTGCTTGTGTTCCCTCTCTGGCTGTGTCTCTCTCTCTCTGTCAAATAAATAAAATTTAAAAATAAAAATAAAAATAAATAAATAAAATAAAATGTAAAATGGATCTCTTTCTCTCTCTTTGTTTTGACGTAGAAGGATTGCCAAGAATCTTTGATTTTACCATCAGAGACCTCAGTTATCTGGTCACTTATTCCAACATCATACTGTACCACTCACCCTTTTCCTCCCTGCTGGCCACATTGCCCTTTCAGCTGCTAAAGGACCAAGTTTTTTCTGCCTCATAGACTTTTCACGTGATATTCCCTCTGCCTGGAATGCTTTTCCTTTCACTTTTTACATTGCTAATTTTACTCAGACTTTGTATCTTAGCTCAAATGTCACTTCTCTGGATAAGCCCTCTTTGGGTTCCAACTCTAAATTAGATTTCTCTGTTGCTTTTTTTCTGACAGCATTTATCACAAGTTGTGGTATAGATCAATTTATCTATTTGTCTCACAAACTAGTCTACAATCTCTGTGAGGGCAGACACAAGGCATGCTTTGTTTGACCTCATATCCAATCCTATGTAGCCTTTTAATATGTAAATAAATACATAAATAAATGTATGAATAAATGTGTGTTTATCAGCAAGCTACGTAACCTCTCTGTGTAAGTTGGTGTATGGATTTCTTCCTTACCAGTTTGTTCTATTAACTGAAAGAGCAAATGCTTATTGGTTAGCATGAATTTGTTTCAGAAAAGTATTGCTTCCTCTGCCCCATCCAAGCCAGCAACCTAATATAGTAGAAAAAGCTTTAAAGTTTGATGTAACTAGATTTTTTTTATTTTCCAGTTATTATTTGTGTAACTCAGGTAAAGTTATTTAACATTTCCGAACTTGTTCTCTCATCCATAAAACTGTTATAATAATACCTATTCCCATAAGATTGTGGTTAGGATTATATGAAATAATATGTATAAAGCATCCAGCATGTAAGCATTCTATAGATATAAATTCCCAGTTCCTAAATACCCAAGATACCATATATAGTACAATTTCCCAACATTTTTATCCAAATCACATCTGGTTTTCATACTTTTAAGCTAAAATGTTACTTTAGAAGACAAATAAACCTGAAAAGTGTATCAAATCTCTGTCTTCAGAAGGCATATGAAACACCTGAGGAGCTTAATCAAAATGCAAATTCCGGGGCCCCCACTCACTGACATTTGCTTCACTAGATTTGGAGTGAACCCAGGAATTTGCATTTTGATAAAGGCAACAGAGTGAATCAGATGTTTCATTAACTTCATTCTGAAACCCAGTTTTTTTAATGCATCTAGGTTTGGGACAGAAATATTTTCAGCCCTCCTAGTATTTGAGTGAACTACGAGTGACAAATGAGACTATGCTTCCTCAAAGGCACATTTATTTCATTAAGCATTTCCTCAACAAAAATCCACTATTTTTATAAGCCTGGAATGTAAGTTTATATTTTATAAAGGACATCCATTAAAAGAAATATTGCTGTACAGTAGTAGTCATGGGATATAAAAAGATCAAGAACAAACAATGGAATAGTGACGTTAATAGACAGTTCATGTAATATTTCAAAAAAATTCAAGAAAGTCGCGAACATCCCTTTATAAATCAGTACCAAATACACCACCCTATTTTTCTTTTAAAATGATTTATATTAAATCATTTAATAAATATTTAATATTTAATAAATATTTATATAATTAATATATAATTAAATATTAATAAATATTTAATAAGATATATTAAATATCTTAAATCTCAGTGGCTTCGCATGTAAAAGCTATTTAGTTGTTTCTTTTTAAAACTAAAAGTAAAAAAGAAAATTGAATGTCAAGTTACTAAGACACTCAAGGCATAAAAGCCTATAAAAACTGTAAGAAATATCCCACAGGTGCCATATGCATGCAACAAACACCCCAGAGTTCTTTTGGCTTTTGTATAAATATATGATTGATTTTTGCTTACTCTATAAAATATTTTTAAAAGATGATTAAATGCATAAATGTATAATACTTACAGTGATAAGTATAAATTCCGTTCATAAGACATGAATGATGATATTTATATTCTTCTACCTTACCAAATAGGTATGTTTTCCTCCAGGGATGTGAAAATGGTGTTCTGAGTTTTGCATTTATAACTAAGATGACTCAAAGACACATTTTTGGTTCTTTAGGTGTCAGAATAAATATTTGAACTTTGAGAGGCTATCTTAGATTTTTACTTCTTGATCCTGACACTGGGGCAGATTTTCTCTTATGTCATTTAGAGGAATTGTAAAATAGGGCTGAAAAGAACCTCAGTCTTTGAAGTGTCTACTCCTTTCCATGATTTCTGGCTTTAAAAATCTATCTGTTCTTCTGGAATTAAAAACCAACCAACAAACAAACGAAACAAACCAGAAAAAGAAATCCACTTGTCCTTTAGGATCCAATGTAAAGGCCTCTCTTCTATGAGATCAACCCAAAGTGTCTCCAAACACCTTTGACATTTTTTTAACACAAATGCCAATGCATGGTTTTGAATATCCTATATCACCCTGTTCCCATCACGTACCATATCTAATTGTACCTTAAGTTCCAAATCTTAAAAACATCTCATTTATCCATTTTCAACCTACCATTCTCACTAGGACACCCAAGATTTTTTGTTGTTTTGTTGTTTATTCTTATTTTTTTATGAATGACCTTGCATATTATATTTTCTTTTCCTGGAATGCCCTTATTTACTTTATCATCTGTCCCTAAGTTGTCTTGGGAATTTTCAACTAATATTTCGAGACCAACTTCAGAATTAGTCACTTGCCTTCTGAGAAGCCAGGGGACTTTGATCAGTGAGGCTTATAAACCAATAGTATATACATTTATGAAATTATGTTGGAGTTTACCTGTTTCCTCAAAAAAAGACCATACATCCTTCCAAAATAGGGAAATATTTGATTCATGTTTATATCTTCATATCCTACCTAGGTAGGGGGACTCAATATTGATAACAATAATAGTAATAATGATGCTTTCATTATACTGTATGAGGCACTGTTCCACTTAATCAGCAGAGAGTTAATTAGAATTACAACAACACTGTGGTGTAGATAATTTTATTATGCCAATTTCATAGAGGGTAAACTGAGGTAAGGTGGTTAAGTAACTTCTCTAAAGTCACACAGCTAGTAAGGTAGAGAGTCAGGGTTTGGATTCAGGTAGTCTGACTCCACAATTCATACTCTTGTGCTCTAGAAGAATAAAATATGCCGACTTGCTCAATAGATGAGAACTATTTTTTTTCATCTTTCTCATCCTCCAGTCTTCTGGTTATGGTAAAATCAGACTAGTCTTTCCAGAGTGAACCTCAAAGATAGATTCTGGGGCACCTGGGTGGCTCAGTTGGTTAAGCGACTGCCTTCGGCTCAGGTCATGATCCTGGAGTCCCGGGATCGAGTCCCGCATCAGGCTCCCTGCTCGGCAGGGAGTCTGCTTCTCCCTCTGACCCTCCCCCGTCTCATGTGCTTGCTCTCTCTCATTCTCTCTCTCTCAAATAAATAAATAAAATCTTTAAAAAAAAAGATAGATTCTGATGATGAGAGGTACAGAACATTTGAAGTTACTGATGAAGCAATAGAAATCTAAAAGCAGATACTTATTTGAATATATAATAGAAAGGTCACAGGAGAGACAATGCTGATAAGTTTTAGATTAATGAGTCATCAAAAATATTAACAGCACGTACTCTCATGAAATAAAACAACAACAGAAAAATTGTGTCTATGAAATTTAAACACATGAGAAAATGTGTTTGCACCAAGGTAATCAAGGAAAAGGAATCATAGCAGAAGAATGTAAGCACATAGTCTCTTAAAAGAGTAACGTGCAGTCTTCTGAGTATCATGCTCATTCAGGATCCTCCATCATTACTACAACTAGGCTTTAGATAAGTACTTCAGATGTATCCATGAAAACCAATGAGAAACTAACATATTGTCCTCAAGGAACTTACTATGTAAAACAGAAAAAAATACTGAAAATATACTAGTAGTTTTACTTCTAGTTATGATATAAATAGTCATTACATATTCTTGTTTGCACTGTAACCTTTAGAAAATATTAACAAACTAAAAATCATAGATATAAGATTATAACAATCATATATATAAATACTATAAATATGTTAAAGAAAAATCTGGGCAAAATGGATAAAAGAAAAGAATTTAAACAGAGAAATGAAACTTCTAACAAAAAAAATGGACATGATAAAACTGAAAAATACAATATTCAAATTAAGAATTTATTGGAGAGTTTTAGCGCTTAATAAAAACTGAGCAAAATCCTTGACTAAGCATATAACAAGAGAAGATAGCTAAATGGCCAGTAAATGTATAAAGAAGTACTCAAAATAATTATTCAACAGGAATGCAAATTAAAACCATGAGATATGAGAGACTAGCAATATCAAATATTGCTGAGGTTATACAGCAACTGGGGCTTTCATATAATGTTACGGACATGACAAGCAGTGCAACCCCTTTGGAAAACCCTCTTGCAGTTTCTAATAAAGTTAAACATACACTTAATTTGGAATATAACTTTTAGTTATGTATCCATGAGAAACATATTCCTATTTTCATAAAAAGACTTCTAGTGATAGATGCATAGCAGTTTAATTTAATAGCAGTATAATTTGGTCATAATGGATAGAACTGTTAACCCCAAATGTTCATCCAGGAGAATCAATAAAAAAATTGTGATTTATCTATAAAATAGAATACTGTACAGCAAAAAGGAGAAGAAAAAAAGAAACTGCTTATATACTCAACAAAATGGGTGAATATCAGAAGTACTATGTTAAGCAAAAGAAATGACATAAGTGGTTACAAACAGTCCAATTGATATCAGGTTCAAGAACAGACAAAACTAATCAATGGGTCTAGAAGTTAGAATAGTGGTTATGAAAGGCTTGTATTGTTAATCAAGGGTCATGAGGAAACTTTCTCGAGGAGGGATGGAAATGTTCTCCGTTTCGAACTATGTGGGTTGTGTGCAGATGTATGCATACATAAAATTCATCAAATAATAGTCCTAGAATTTATGTTTTATTTTGGGTACAGTATGTCTCAATTCAAGATAGATTTTTTTAAAAAGATTTTATTTATTTATTTATTTATTTATTTATTTATTTGAGAGAGAGAGCAGGGGGAGAAGGGATAAGCAGACTCTGTGATAAATGCAGAGCCCAATGTGGGGCATGATCCCACAACCCTGAGATCATGACCTGAGCCAAAATCAAGAGTCAGACACTTAACCAACTGAGCCACCCAGGTGCCTCATTTTAAGATAGATTTTTAAATACATACTTAAACTTTTGAAATTAATCCTATTTATTTCTGATGAAAAAATATTTAAATTGATTAAACCTCTTTTACCAAAAAAGATTGATATCTTTAACGTAAAAGAAAATAGCAAGTCCATTCACTTGATATCAAGTTTAAATTCTAATCTCTTATTTTTCCATGAGAGGTTTTAGTGCTTTTGGTTCCTATCATGCAAAATACTTAACTTTATTAATACATCCATTAAATGATTATTTAGTATAAGCGTATTAAATGTGTCCAAAGCTCTTCTATAAATAAGACAAATTCCTGCCTTAAGGGAGCTTATTGTCTTATTTCTTTATTTATTAAATTCAATTACTTAACATAGAGTGTATTATTAGTTTCAGAGGTAGAGTTCAGTGATTCAGCAGTTGTATATAATACCCAGTGCTCATTACATCACATGCGCTCCTTAATGCCTGTCACCTAATTACCCCATCCCCCCAACCCCCTCCCATCCAGCCACCCTCAGTTTGTTTCCTATTGTTAAGAGACTTTTATGGTTTCTCTCCCTCTCTGATTTCATCTTGTTTTATTTTTCCCTCCCTTCCTCTATGCTCCTCTGTTTTGTTTCTTATTTCCGCATATGAGTGAAATCATATGATAAATATCTTTCTCTGATTGACTTATTTTGCTCAGCATAATGCCCTCTAGGTCCATCCACATTGTTGCAAATGGCAAGATTTCATTTTTTTTAATGGCTGAGTAATATTCCATTGTGTGTGTGTGTATATATGTGTATATATATATATATATATATCACATCTTCTTTATCCATTCATCTGTTGATGGACATCTGGGTTCTTCCCATAGTTTGGCTATTGTGGACATTAATTCTATAAACATTGGGGTGCAGGTGCCCCTTCAGATCACTACATTTTTATATTTGGGGTATATACCTAGTAGTACAATTGCTGGGTCAGAGGGTAGCTCTATTTTCAGCTTTTGGAGGAACCTCCGTACTGTTTCCAGAGTGGCTATACCAGCTTGCATTCCCACCAGCAGTGTAGGAGGGTTCCCCTTTCTCCACTTCCTCGCCAACATTTGTTGTTCCCTGACCTCTAATTTTAACCATTCTGACTGGTGTGAGGCACTATCTCATTGTGGTTTTGATTTGCATTTCCCTAATGCTGAGTGATGTTGAGCATTTTTCCATATGTCTGTTGGCCATTTGTATGTCTTCTTTCGAGAAATGTCTGTTCATGTCTTCTGCCCATTTCTTGACTGGATTATTTGTTCTTTTGGTGTTGAGTTTGACAAGTTCCTTATAGATTTTGGATACTAACCCTTTATCTGATCAAACATTTTCAAAAAATCTTCTCCCTTTCTGTCAGTTGTCTTTTGATTTTGTTGACTGTTTCCTTTGCTGTGCAAAAGCCTTTTATCTTAATGAAGTCCCAATAGCTCATTTTTGCATTTGTTTCCCTTCCCTTTGGAGACGTGTCTAGCCAGAAGTTGCTGGGGCCAAGATCAAAGATGTTGCTGCCTATATTCAGTTCTAAGATTTTGATGGATTCCTGTCTCACATTTAGGTCTTTCATCCATTTTGAGTCTATTTTTGTGTATTGTGTAAGAAATGGTCCAGTTTCATTTTTCTGCATGTGGTTGTCCAATTTTCCCAACATCATTTGTTGAAGAGACTGTATTTTTTCCATTGGATATTCTTTCCTGCTTTGCTGAAGATTGACCATAGGGTTGAGGGTCCATTTCTGGGTTATCTATTCTGTTCCACTGATCTATGTATCTGTTTTTGTGCCAGGACCATACTGTCTTGATGATTACAGATTTGTAGTAGAGCTTGAAGTCCAGAATTGTGATTCCACCAGCTTTGGCTTTCTTTTTCAACATTCCCTTGGCTACTCGGGGTCTTTTCTGGTTAGTGCTGGAGTTTTTCAGTTCTGTGTGATTGGTAAACCTGGTATTAGCCAGATTCCTGCTGGTCTTCTGGGGGAGGAGCCTGTTGTGCTGATTCTCAGGTGTCTTTGCCTGGGTGGAGTTGCACCAGCTTTGTCAGGGGCCAGGCTAAGTAAGCAGCTCTGCATTGCTCTATGTAGCTTTTGTTCCCTGAAACCTTTCAGCCCCGCTTTAGAGGATGAAAATAAAAATGCCTGTGCCCAGATCTCCAGCCCTAGAGCTGAAAGATTGCAGTGTCCACTCTTCAGGGCACCGTCAGGGGAAAGCAATCAATCACTTTTGTCTCCCTGGTCTCTCTGTTCACCCAGCCTGTGACCAAGTGTTTTATCTCAGGCATGTGACTCCTTTCAAGTCTCCAAACCTTGCAGACTCCTATGGCATGCACCCACACTGCCCAGTCCTACGAATTCCACAGATTCCTGTGGCACACGTCCGCACCTCTCCCCCGAGAGGAGGGAGGGGGGGTCTCACCCCAGTTCTGTCCCTTGCTGGGCCCCTGCTTGGAGAGCAGTCACCCGACTTTGCTAGGGTTCGTGGCTTATGGCAACACTGAGCTGAAAGGCCACTTGTAGGCTTGCTAATTGCAGCCAGCTTCCCTGTTCCAATGCCTGGGAACTCTGCTACACTCAGGCACCCTGTTTTTTCTATGACCCTGGGGATCCTGATACCATACTGTCCACCTAGGATTCTGCCCCACTTCACTACCTGAGCATCTTTAAGGCAGGGATGTCCCTCACTGGAGCAGACTTCTAAAAGTTCTGATTTTGTGCTCCACTGCTATATCACTTTCTGATAGTGGGCTTATGGAGGTTCCCTCCCCCCACAGTTTATCTTCCTATATATCATTTCAGAGTCACTTCTCCACAACCCCTACCTTGCAAAAAGTGGTTACTTTTCTCTTGTAGAATTGCAGCAATTCTTTTCTTAGATCTCAGGTTGAGTTCACATGTGTTCAGAATGATTTGATAGCTATCTAGCTGAATTCGTGGGACCAGACAAAACTAGGGTCCCCTACTCCTCCACCATCTTCTTCCAACAGGAATAAATTTATTCCTAATATCAGGAGCTTATTTTCTAGTAGATTTTCAATCTACTAGAAAACCCAGCCACAAATAAACTAATATGAAACAAGTCTATATGTAAGCTAACATAAAAATTCAGATAAAAGTGTTATCTAATAATGAAGGGGACAGAAACAGGGTTATGTGATAGAAAATTACTTTAAGGATACGCTTTAAATAGGCTTCTTTGTAGATAGGGCAGGTTTTTGTATAAATATAAATATTGAGAAGGGGTCAGACTTGGGGAAGATAAAAAAGAATGTTCCAGCATAAGGGATAGCAGGAAAAAAGACCCTTAAAACAATGAATTTTGTCCCTTCAGAAGTACAAAAAGAAGGTTGGTGAGGCTGAGGAATAGTGAGCATGGGATGAGAAGTGGAGGCAGTGTGGACCTCAAGTGGCATTTCAAAGGGTAACAGATCTGAAGATACAGAGTTTTGGAAATCATCATTTTATTTTTCTATAATGTGCAAATTATTCTAAGAAGCAAGAAGGAGTTGGAGGATTTAAAGCAGGGGAGTGATGTGACCTAACTTATACATTTAAAAATCACTTAAATGCTCCATGGAGAATAGATTGTAGGAAACAGGGAGTCATCAGTGTGGAAAAGGGAGAAATCAGTAATAGCTATACTTTGTGTTCTTCATCAGTATCACACTGCAGAAGGACATCTGCAGACAGGAGTCAGTTACTCAATACAATATTATCAAAAGCCTGCAATGCATTAGATTCTGTACTTGAGGAAAGAGCATTTATATTGGAGTCAGAGGTATGGGTTCAACCCCTCGTTCTATCACTTATAAACTTTGTGATCCTGGGAAAATTATATAATCTCTGAAAGCCTGAGTGTCATCATCTACAAAGTAGATGGAGACCTCATAGGATTAAATGGATAATGTAGCACATTGCCTGGCACATAATAATTGGTTTGCTAGTTCTAGTAGTAAGATTACTAGTACTGGTACTACCACCACATTAAATCAGTGGTAGTTGGACATTTTCTCAATTTTTAGGAATGCTTCAAGGTGTAACAAACTCAGTAAAATCATTACAGCTCTTAACAAGTAGGGTGCATTTAATCTCCTTAGTTCTATAGACACAATTGAGAATTGGGACTTGCTATTCATTTTTATTTTCATTAGGGATTTAGTAGTTTTTTAAAAATAATTATGGCACATTAAAACAAAGGAAATATATTCTTCTGTTTTATATCTGCAAATAGAATTGAATTTGACATACCAACTTTGCACTAGATTTCTATTTTACCATAAGATTCTTTTCTGATTTAGTAGAATTGGAGCAATTGGAAAAAAAATGAATAATACTTTGTAACCACCACAAATGTTATTTTATTATATTTTAATACAGCTCAGTTGAACTTGTCCAGAAAAATATATAATTATTCATGTAAAACATAACTGGGAATATTCTAGAAAAATACCATATCTTCTTATTGGTAAAAGTGTACTTGAAATAAAAACATGTTTTAGAAATATAAACTTTATTGTAGTTGCTTGATTTTGTGTATTAATTTATGCATAAAAAGAGTTGTCCTTTCTGGAAGAGAAAAGAGATGATTTTATCAGGTAAACTGATAATTTTTAAATAAAAATAATATCCATAAATAAATGCCAGTTTTAGGGGGCGCCTGGGTGGCTCAGTTGGTTAAGCGACTGCCTTTGGCTCAGGTCATGATCCTGGAGTCCCAGGATCGAGTCCCACATCAGAGACTGCTTCTCCCTCTGACCCTCCTCCCTCTCATGCTCTCTGTCTCTCATTCTCTCTCGCAAATAAATAAAATCTTAAAAAAAAAATGCCAGTTTTTTAAGCCCAAGAAACAGTTTGGTCTTTATGGTTATAAGCTTTGAGAGAAATTAACTAAAATGAAGGAAAGAGTGTTGTTCCATTGGCCTATCTCTAACTCTACCTTATGTACTGTGCTTGGGGACACAGGCTCTGGGCACACACACTCCATGCCCTGAGAGCCATGTTTTCACCTAGCCTGCAGCTAGGGCAATGACGACCAGGATGGGGGACAAAACAATTGTAAAGTGAAGCTGGAAGTGTTTGAACCACTAAAGAAAATGAACCTGTCCATATTTGTAACCCTGAAAAGGAATGGGAAAGATTTGACTCAAGAGGAACTTTAGCTTCCTTGATTACCTAAGAAAAATGCAGCTAGAAGAAGGTATGACAGAAATAATTCATAGAATAACTGAGGAAGATTTTTTTTAGAGGCAGTTAGTTAGGTTCTAACAGGATGCCTGGAGGCCAAGAAAGAGGAAGTCATGGCCAGCTATCAGGAAAGTCAGAGACAAGGCAGTACACAAAAAGCCAGATCAAACAAGACAGGCCCATATTGGCTGAGAAAGTAGGCCAGAAACCCCTGACCAAATAAGGAAAAAAAGGCTTGAAACCCTGGTTCCAAGAAATCCATATCCGAAGTAATGAATGTTGCACCCCCTAGTTAACAACTGCCTATAAAAGATAGAAAACCCAAACCCCAGGGTACACAGCTCTCTCCCTTGAGCTCCCCTGCTCTTGCATCTCAAAAATGTGCTTTTGCTTTAATAAATTTTCCTGTTTGCTTTGCTTGTCCACTATATTGTGTCTGTCCTTGAATTCTTTCTCTTGAGGAAACCTAGAACCTTTGGTGACATCTTTGGGACAGGCTGGGTAGAGGTCCCAGAGCCCAGGGTCTCCCTGGTTCACCCAGCAACAATTTGAATGGCTAAGTCCAGAAGAGGTTTAACAGTGCAGTGCACAGCCAAGAACAAAGGACCCAAAAGTAGGAAGATTCCTTGTCTTTTCCTGGTAATTCTGAGGTGAAACTCATTCTCAGACTTAAAGAGGCTGTGTGGTCCAATAGTACTATATGTCACTTTCTAAAGACAGAGTGTAACGGGGTGCCTGTGTGGTGCAGTCAGTTGAATGGCAGACTCTTGGTTTTGGCTCAGGTCATGAACTCAGGGTTATGAGTCGAGGCTCCCCATCAGGCTCTGCATTCAACACAGAGTCTGTTTCAGATACTCTCTCTCTCTTCCTCTCCCCCTCCCACTCATGTTTTTTCTCTGTCTCTCTAAAATAAATAAATAAATCTTTTTAAAAAATTTAAAAAGTAAAGACAGATAGTAACAGATATACTGTTAATTATTCATTATTCCTTGGCAAACATATGAAGAATACCTACAAGTGTAATTCTCTCAATCAAGGTGTCCAATAGAATGTGCTTTCATTCTATTGTGTCTGTCCTCCTAATATGTGCAAAAGCTCCTGTAGGTAAGGGCTTCTCCAATAGAAAAAAAGGGACTATAATTGAGACACATATTTCTTCCAGAAACATTTCCCAACACAGATCCCCAACATTATCTGTTATCAATGGCAAGAAATTGGTGATCAAAATACATTTTCCCAGGATCCTTTTAATCTATTAATGAGTTAGAGATAAAATGGAAAAAAAATTCTTGGATTTATGTTGAAAAGCCATCATTCAGGTTTATTGTTGAAAAGATTCTGAAAGATACATGATCTAGTGGTTTGTGTGCTTCCTTACACACTAAGTCCCATATACCTGAATTTTCTTCAGATTATTTTGTAACTCTGTTCCATATTCCACAATTATTAGGATCTAATATATATCACCACATCTACAGATAGACACATCAGTTTGGGGTAGGCAGGTTTTGAAAAATGAAATCTTACGTTAGATAAAGAAGGAAGACAACAATGGCTGAAAAGAAATGAATAATGATAGACAATAGGTAATCCTCTATGAATGTGACCAATGTCAGGAAGGAAGAATTTCCTATCCCCTTCTAGGTTCCTTCTAGCTGGACTAAGGATCAAACTGACATGAGACAGATTAACAGGAGAAAATCAAATTTAAGTGTATACATATAAGGAATACACACACAAATGGAAATTCCAAAAACAGTGAGGCAAAATGAGGTTTATACATCATTCTGAACTAAGGAGAAGAGGGTGGGGGTCTGGAACTTCAAAGGGAAAGAATGAAATTCACAGGAAGATGAAAAAAAGTAAATGTTTGGTGAACAGTGGGTCACTCAGAAACAGTGGGACACAGAGGACTTTGATCAAACAGGTCTTGCTAGGTTCCTCCCTGTCTATCATACCTAGTTTATAATATAATGGAGTTATCTGTGGTGATAGCTCTCTTCCTGGAGCAGCTTCTCTTTCTTTTTAAATTCTTTTTAGGCTTTTGAAGGGGGAGTTAAAGGGCTTTTCCTGAATCTGCTGGGTTTTTATTGCTTTTTAATTCAAAATCATCTTCATGCCAAGGTGGCCCATCTTGGGGCAACCTGCCCTTGGCCCCTACACTCAGTGTTTGGAGAGAAGTAACCCAAGGTAACAGGGATTCTTAAATAAGATGATGACCTCAGATATAAGTTTTGTTTTAAGTAGGCATATGGCATTAGTACATTTACTTAAAATTTACTTAATAATAATTTACTCTAATTAAAATCTCTGCATCTTTTAAGTAACATCTGTGAACAGGGGATTTACTATTTTCTTTGATTGGCTCTAAGTTCTCTGACATTAGGAACAATGGAAGTCTTATTCATCGCTATATTTTCTACTTACCAAAATGTCTTCCCAATATTCAGCACAGATACAAAGACCTTAAAATGGCCTGTAAAGTCCTAAATGGGGGCACCTGGTGGCTCAGTCATTAAGCGTCTGCCTTCGGCTCGGGTCATGATCCCAGAGTCCTGGGATCGAACCTCGCATCAGGCTCCCTGCTCAGTGGGAAGCCTGCTTCTCTCTCTCCCACTCCCCTTGCTTGTGTTCCCTCTCTCGCTGTGTCTCTCTCTATCAAATAAATAAATAAAATATTTAAAAAAATAAAGTCCTAAATGATCATTCTAACCTTAGCTTGTATTCCCTCCCTCCTTTACTTCAACCTCATGGGACTCCTTCTTTATTTCAATTACACCAAACTTAACACTGTCTCAAAATCTTTGTATTTGCTGTTTCCCTTTCTCCTGGAACACACTTCACCCAAATATCTAATTGACTTACTTCCTTTAGACACTGCTCAAATGACACAATTATCACAAGGTCTCCTTTGAAAACTGTAAAAAAGCACCTACAATGTACTTTAACCTTCCTTACTCCTGATCTCTCTTACCTGTTTTATTTTTTCAACAGCTTTTAGCATACGGTATAGTATATATGTCCTAGTTCATTTATTCATTGTTTACCATTAAGATAAAGATCCACAAGGCAAGATATTTGTTAATTGAGTTGTCTGTAATATTGCTAGTAAATGGCAAAGGCAGGATTTAAATGCAAGCTTGATTTCACAGCATGTGGGTGTATGTGTTTTATGAGGTAATACTGTTTCTCATTGTAGAGTAACAAATTTTGCCACCCCAAGATATGCCTCTTTGGCACGTTGATTATTTTAAGCTGGTTATTCTTAAGAAACTGCAGACAGTAGAGAAGCTCTGAAAACCTAGTGGAAGTAACCTTTGGTAAGAGACCTTTACATGTATAAGGGAAATCTCCATTTGTAAGGGTGTTGCCCTCAGTACCAGGAAGAGACTGATGACTTTAAATCTCTAGAAACTGTTATCAGTGAAGAAAGCTCAGGTGAAAATCTGCCTTATAACCTGACCCTTGTTTACTGTGCTTTTCCTGATAACCTCCCATAACTGAATCCCTATCCCCAACATCATCTTTTGTCTTTCCCTGGAGACAATATTGAAGGTGATAACTTTGGCCATTTGGAGAGTCACTCATTTTCCCTGGGTTTCTCCCATGCGTCCAGGAGGTATACATGCCATTAAACTTTGGTTTTCTGTTCCTCTGTCTCATGTCAATTTGATTCTTAGACAAGCTAGAAGAATTTTGAAGGATATTTTTTCCTCCCCAACACCATAATTTTCTAAAATGGATCATTTCCAATACTTTTGTGTACTTAATATTGTAGCTGTTTGAGGTAAAACAAAAGTATCTCTTATATATCTATTCAATACTTAAAACAGAATCAAATAATTGTTTATTGATATGGAGAACAAAGGCAAAAGATATGTGGAAAAAATTAAATGTCCTTACACCTTGAAGCCCACTGACAAGTACTTAAGACAGGCAGAGTGACCTCTTCAAGGAGCTCAGCTGCCTCAATGTTAATACTTTGTTAGAGGCAAAAGACAACCTTACCTTGACATTAGCCTGACCTCCAGGAACCCATAAATATTCTTTAACATATAAAAATCCCTTTGGAAGCTTTCTTTATCTCTAACCCCCAAGATATATGTTAGCAATCATCTTTCAAACATTTGGCCCACTGACATACATCTGAAGGGTCACATGACTAAGGTTTTACTAGACAATAGTAAATTACCTTAAACAGCAGCTAGTCCCTCAAGGTCCTGAAAACCTTGCTTCCAAATTCCTTAGAGACTTACCCTATCCCTAACCCCCTCCCAAATTAAATGTATGTAATTAGTCACTCTTCACAATCCCAGTGCAGGTCTTTCTGCCCACTGGTCCTGTCCCTGTGCTTTAATAAACCCACACTTTTTACACCGAAGACATCTCAAGAATTCTTGACCATATGCTCCCGGACCCTAAAACGCATCACATCATTTATATTTAGTAGTTCATGTTGACTTAAAGAAACTAATGAATTATTTTCTTTTGGGTCTTTTATACAAAAAGAAATTACTATTATATATATAACTACATGGGTAAATATAAAAGATGTTTTTCTTAATATTTACATCTATTAAAAGAAAACAAAAGTAATATATGTAGAAGTGAAATGTATAACACTTATAACACAAAGGCCAGAAGGGGGAAAAAAAGGAAGTATAATTTTGAAGGTTATTATACTAAAGGTGAAGAATACAACTGGAATGTAGGCTGTGAAAAGGTAAAGCTATATACAATAATACTGAAGCAACCACTGAGAGCGCTAATAATCCAGAAAAGGAGATAAAATAAACTTATAAACAATACTCAATTCAAAATAAAGCAAAAAGAAGAAGAAGAAGAAGAAGAAGAAGAAGAAGAAGAAGAAGAAGAA